>NW_022589711.1:23557233-23860203 GCF_004348235.1 Phoca vitulina | reverse complement strand
GAAGGAAGGAAGGAAGGAAGGAAGGAAGGAAGGAAGGAAGGAAGGAAGGAAGGAAGGTGAAGCTTTGACTAATTCAAATTTTCTAGAGTGTCCAGGAGGTCAGGATATCAGAATGAGCAAGAAGACCATGCCAAAGATGAGGCCTTATGTAAAGGCTAGTGTTAAGTTGGTTTTTTGTTTTGTTTTAACTTTGTCTGGAAAGCAGGAATAATAATGCCTAACTTGTTAGAGATCTAACTAGATAACATATGTTGAAAGCCTGGCATAAATTAGAAGCCCAGGATATTAGTTCCCTTCTTCCTCAGTCTCTAAGGAATTCACAGCTCTGAAAAACCCTAGTGTTAAATGAGTGGTAAATGTCACTGGTTCAAGGATGGACTTTGGAACCACAAAACCTGTATTCAGATATCATTAGCTACATGACCATTGGCAAGTTACATAACCTCTCCATGCTTCATTTTTCTTTCTACAAAAGGGTATAACAATACTGCATACCTCCTAGAATTGTTGAAAGGATTAAATGAGCCAATAAATGTAATGTGCTTAGAACACTTCCCGGTACATGGCAGGCACTATAGAACTGCTATTTTATTAGTAGTATGAGAAGACTGATTGGGATTGATGAAAATTTAATTTTTTTAGGGAAACATGAGTTCCAGAGGTAAGGGAGAAGGAAGAGGAGGAGATAGGAGAAAGAAAGGATGGGAAAGGGAGGGAAAAGGGAGAGAGACAGGAAGAGGAGAAGATAAAAATATATTTAGAACATTCTCTTTCTTTTTCTAAGAAGTTGGGAGAGAGAGGAGCAATACTGTATCAGACAGGATGCTTGAAACATGAAATGTCTCTGGTAATAAAATCTTAGAGTATTTTTGTTATTGTTGTTGTTTGGAAGGAAAAAAGCAGGTAATGAGGAAGATCCAGAGGAAAAGGTTTTCACAAGGAGTGAGAATATAGGTAAAATGGACAGCAAATGGAGAGGGATAAGCTGTTATACAGCTGTCATAGGCGTTGTGGATTCTGTTTCAGAGAAGAGAAATCATGAATGATAGATAAACACTTCATTTACTTCTTAGTTCTCTGGAGATAGCCCTTGCTGCAAGAGTATCTTTCAGGGGCTCCTTAGTGACTTTTCCCCTGAATGGATTGATGTCTTTACAGTACAGATTATGAAAATTGGTCTTGCTTGGTCTCCTTAATGCATAACCTTTGGTTTCTTTTTTAATAATTGTTGGCAACTAACTCTGCATGACAGCACTGAACACAAATACCACTGATGATGATAAATGGATGGAGGAATGTGGGATGCACTGTACTGAAAGAGTAAGACATTATGTCTATGTAATTGCTTCATCTCCCTTAGGATAGACACAGTTCAGAGAAATGTGAACATGGATGACTCACAAGACATGTTCTTTGGGGTTACCCAGAATTCATTTCTCTAATTACATGAACCTTTTCTGCCTTCCTCACTCATCACCTGTGCAGTTGGGGGGTACAGGGCATCTTGGCAGGGCAATCAACCACTTCACGTGCATACTTCTATTTATTGCAGCATCTTCCCAAAGCCAGAGCACTTAAAAACATTAAAGTTGCAGGAAAATATCCATTTGAAATTGGGCTTTCAACATTTTTTGCAAAACATACGTAAGTAAATAGTTTAGAAATTTCATCTTAAGTTTCATTCTTTCAAGTTTAATGGCAGTGTTGCCCATTATGATGTGCTAATATGAGTTTAGGGAAGCCTATACTAATTTTATGTCTTTAAATTCACAATTGTTTGAGAAATTTTTTTTTTTTTTTTTTTTTTGGATAAAAACTACCTTTGAAAAGCCAAATTCCTAAAACAACTTTGTTGGAATGGCATTTCAATTAATATCATTTCCCATCAGATGAGATGTTCAACAAAGAGTCATCCAGACACTTCCTCAAACTTCTGTTGCCTGGGAGCTCATTGCATAATAAGGCAGCTCTGACCACTGTGGAAGACTTTGAATATTTCGCTGGTTTCTTCTCAGTCTTAAGCTGAAATATTAACTTCATGACCTCACAGACCATACCTCTTCCTTCTGATGATTCTTGGAATATCTGAAAACTGTTATTACCTGGGCTCTTTGACAAGTTTCTGTCCCATTTCATATGAAGTGGTCACTGGACTGAACATCATTTGACTTATATACTAGACATCTTGAGTCTGATAGTTTATTTGTAAACTCTGGCACTAGACTTAGATGAAAAATTCCAGTGTAATCTATTGGTTAGAGTAATCAGAATACAGTGGAACATTTACCTCCTTTTTGTTCCTCACCTATGAAATAAGAATTAAATGAGCTAATACACATAGAAGAATGGATATAGTAACTACTAGACAAGTATTTGCAGCTATGATTTTATGTTCATCTATTTTTCCCAGCATTGTGTCATCTGTGGACTGATTTCTATTCATTAACCCAAGTGATTGATAAAAATGGAAAGAGGATAGCAGCAAGGACACACCTATAGAATTCCCTCTCAGAATTCATTTTAAGTTTGAGTTCCAAGAGTAAAGTGGACATTTGCCTAGCTTTCTGCCTGGAATATTGGAAAAAACAGCCTCACACAATCATGGGAAGGGCTATAGAGAGAGAGCAGCATGGCAGATCTAGGCAATAGAGGGCCATAAGTTTCCATCTTCATCCTCCCAAGTTGTCCAAGACCTAAAGTGATATAGAGAGCATTTGAAAGTTAATGTGGGCTCTGAGTGGAATGTAGGTTTAGATGAGAGTGCTCTAGAAAGAAAGAAAGATAATGTGCCTAACCAAGGTTCTGCAGTCTAGAGAAGGGGGTGCATATCAGAAAGATGCAGGGTGACTAGTCTACCACTAAAGTTTGGATTAGGACTTAGCTGTGTCTGCAGATTGCAAAGGCAGGGGCAGAGCACAAGCTGGGTTGGTGCCTACAGATCATTCATTTACCAATGAAGTAAGAGTACTTAATCACTCCTGCCAAGTACCAAACCGAAAGAGTTACCTCTGGAGCAAAAGACTAGCAAGAGGTTGATCAAGATCTAAAAGCAGACACCTCCCTCCCCAGTGATGCCTTGAGGCAGTTGTATTATATACCATCCCAATTGCACTTCTTGTGTACCTGAGTTTTTCTGAACTATTGTGATTACATAAAATGTATATACACTATGCAATTAAAGACCTCCCTACACACACTCCCTAAGTTTCCCACCGCCACCTCTTTTTGTATGATAGTGCTCTTTCATCCTTTTACCACTTTAAAGGGTTCAAGGGCACTCCAACAATTGTATTGGAGTGAAAAGCACCTATTGTTTAAGCACTGTGGATGAGGTAGAACACACAAATACATCATGTTGTCCAGTTATACTGAAATGGCTTTACACATTAAACAATTCACTTAAGCATTCCCTATGATTGTTCTCCATTTAATGTAGTATAAACTACTGGCTCTCACACTTTGAGGGTCACTACAGATACAATTGGTTGAAGGTAAGAGAAAACCTCATTTAAGCTCATTTAGATAATAACATTTATTAGTTACAGGAGAGGAAGTTCAGATGTAGGTCAGGCTTCAGGACATTGTTGAACCATTGGCTCAAGAATGTCTTGAGGATTCCAGTTTTCTTCATCTCTCTATTCCTCTACACACAGTGTCAGATTCATCCTGTCATGGCTGTAGGCTGGTTTCCAGGCTGGGCCATGTGCTTCATCAGACATGTGCATTTAGAGGAAGAGCCGCTTTTCTCTCTCAAGAGTCAGAGAAAAAGCTGAGTGATGGCCATATCAGGTTTGTTTCTCAATTCTTTCTAGTATCAAACCAGTTATTGCAAAGGGGCATGGGATTATTCTTAGATCCAGCACACCTCCCTAGAGGAGATATTAATTCCCCAAATTACACCGTTGCTACACAATGAGGGAGCCACAGACTGAATGTTGGGGACTTAACATCCACCACCATTCTTGTTCAATCTGAAGAGAGGAATGGAGTCTGTTCCCAGAAAACACAAATATACACCAAGTTGTTCACACAATTTCAGGGGCCTCACAGGGCCTCCCGAAGCACACTGATAGCTCCTCTAGGAGTCCATGGACATCGGAGCTATGAACTTCTCATCTAAACACTGATATATGGAGTGCAGTCATTGTAACAGTATGCCTTCTTTTTTTATTCTGGGGCCGGAAATTACCACTCTTCTCCCTTTGATCTCCAGAGAAGCAAGGGAATTGTGTATATGCCAGGATTGCCTTTGGTCTCAACCTGACATGGAGTCAATTCCTCCAGGAGTGCCAGCTTCATTCTTTCTCCTTCCTTCATTTTATACTTTTCTTCCAACTCTCCACACACTCCGCAGACCCCCATCTAGTATTCAGGTCACACTGATCCTTCCTTTCTCTTTGCCTTAGGCTCTTCCTTAAAAAATTATCTCCTTGGTTCCTACACTCTGCATCTAACTACCCCAGTGTTTAATATACAAATCTATCAAGCTCTTACTGTGGAGTAGGCATGCTAATCTTTTTATCTACATTAAATTGTAAAATCTTCACAATAACCTCATAGGGAAAGTAATATTTGCCTTGCTCTAAGATGAGGAAGTTGCTGCACAGAGAGATTGGTTAGGAAGGGACAGAGTTGGATTTGAACCCAGATTTTCATTTCATTATAGGTCATATGCTCTTTCTGCAGCCCCATCACATCCCTAGACCTTTTATGTTCCCCTTATGCCTTTCTCAATCTCAGTTCTGGGCATGACAAAAAAGACACTAAATCCCCAAAGAAGTTCTTATTAAAGACCTCTTAGCATTTTAAATATTTCAGATCTCACATTTATATGAAGTCATGAAAATACTGGCTCTTAATCCAGAGCTCACCCTTCAATTCAGAGTTGCTATATGGGAGGGGAAACTTCATCCTGGTTTTTTATTTGGTGCTCTCAAAAAAGGGAGAATTTGTTTCACCAATCACAAAATTAAAATTTTTTTTTCTACTGCTTCTTGAAATGTCTTTTTTTAAATTTTTTATTGTTATGTTAATCACCATACATTACATCATTAGTTTTTGATGTAGTGTTCCATGATTCATTGTTTGTGCATAATACCCAGTGCTCCATGCAGAACGTGCCCTCTTTAATACCCATCACCAGGCTAACCCATCCTCCCACCCCCCTCCTCTCTAGAACCCTCAGTTTGTTTTTCAGAGTCCATCGTCTCTCATGGTTCGTCTCCGCTTCTTGAAATGTCTTAATTTGACCCAGTAATCTGAAATACTTGGCTTGTGATTTTTAAGCAAAAGACACAACTATTTTCTACCCCCTTTTTAAGTCATAATGCTCTTTGACACTCTTCTTTAGTTTTTCTAATCTTACTCATGGAGACCAGTCATCTTCTGCACATTCCAGTCAGAGGAGGCAGTTCACAGAGAGAAGCAATCTTTCTATAATGCTGTTATTATGATGAGAGACAGAGCTCTTCTTTCAAAGCCGTTTGCTTAAAGTAACCATAATCACAATGCGGTTCTATGAAGCTGATAACAAAATCAAATATCTTTCTCTCCTTGAGTCGGAAAAAATATCTTGCTATTTTTGACATGTATATAACTAACGTCCGCAAAACTGAATGTAACACACCTCTATGTAGGGATGAAACGGAAAACTGAAGCTTGGGTATCTTCACAGTATTGGGACTGCACTCTGATGGAATGACAGAGTAAGTAAAAGAAAGAGGGACTTTGTAGATGGATAGGGGAAAGGCTGGGGTAATATTAAGAAGCATTGAGCAAGTGATATGGCACAGCTCCTATTACAGCAGATGCCAACCTTAGGCCTGGGAGAGGGTAGAGGCCTCCAGCCACACCGAGGGTTAGCAGTTTAGATGCTAGAGGGTAGGCAGGTCTGGAGAGTCTTGAGAGAAGTGCCATGAAGTGAGGTGCATTCAGGGACATTAGGACAATGGCTACTTATTTACTGATGTAAATATTCCAAACATATCTTCTCCCTTAAAGGTGTGAGCCTATTGCATATCAACTTAGAGAAAGAGAAGGATAGGTGATCTGACACCCCAGGGTGCCCAGCACAGTCCCAGTTTATACATGTTATTCCAGTTTCATTATCAATATCATCCTTGTATTAGGATGACCATATAATATATCTTAAAGTATCCCTGATTGGACAATATGTGATATAGCCACTCTAATAAGGACACAAAGACAAAATGTGATTCTCTTTAAAGCAAAAAGTCATAAGCAGGGAAAAACTTTGGGATCTGGAAGAAGCAAACAAACAAAAGGTAACAAAGGAAAAAACATCCCCACTAATCATCCGACAAAGACTGTGGATACATGAATGTTAGTTTTTGGGGTAATATAGTGAGTCAAGGACACAGCCAAAGACAGCGCAGGATAACACAGCTGCCAATCAATCCCATTGCCAACGTTCCAGGAAAAGTAAGAGCTGGAGGAAAGGCCAAAAACACGGGCAAACTTGGCAAAGAAACCTCTGCAGTCAGAATAAGCAAAACAAAAAACAACTCAAAGAATGGCCTGGGCTGCCTTGTATGGCCATGGAAGTTGTGCACCACTCAGCAACAAGAGTGCCATCCCGCAGACTGTGATGTGAATGCCACTTTCTAGAATTGACCAGCTCACAGTCTCCATGTGGCCCTCTCAAAGGTAGCATTATTCTGGTTCTTGGTGTCCACACGTTGACCTCATTGACCTAATTTTTTATATATACACTTTTTATTATTTAGATTTCTTTTTTGAAACCCTCACAATCTCTTCAACCATTTGGATGATTTGTTCAGGTTATATGCAAACAATTCCATGGTATTAATTATTTGGGAGCCTTGAAGAAGGGTAATCTCTCCATCCTACCATCAAGAAAGAATGTCATAGACTGCATTTTAAAAATAAGGGAGAGATGGGCTCCTGGGTGGCTCAGATTTTTAAGCGTCTGCCTTCGGCTCAGGTCATGATCCCAGGATCCTGGGATCGAGTCCCGCATTGGGCTCCCTGCTCAGCGGGGAGCCTGCTTCTCCCTCTGCCTCTCTCTCTCTCTCTGTCTCTTATGAATAAATAAATAAAATCTTTAAAAAATAAAAATAAAAATAAAGGAGAGAAAGTGATGATCAAAGATTCATTAGGGATTCTCCCACACTCCAGAACAATTTACAGAGTGCATAGTCTTATCTGTTCACAGGCTGTATCACTTCCTTTGTATAATTTCCTTTTGCTTGACAAGGAGTGCAATTAAAGAGCATCACACATTATACAGTGGGCAAGGATAGTCAAGGAGATTGCATTTATTATAATCCTGATATCATTAAAATAGGCATCTTTCAAATCATCATGGAAAATAAAGATGTATTAGTATATTCCAAGCTCTCTCACAGACAGTGGGTACAAATAAGGGATTCATTTACATTAATACCCTCAAATTGTAATATCTTCAAGTCCCTACTTTCATTGCTAGAACCAAATGGAGAAATAAATTATCAAAGGTGGCTAAATTAAAATGTAAGTGGGGGATCTCAATGATCTAAAATGATATTTTGACAGTTGTCAGGAGCTGAAAAAAATAGCATAGTTTATATGGGGGCTAATAGCTCTTTAGATCACAGCCAACTTCATGCATTTGTACCATTTTATTCTTGATAGTGTCCTAACCTTTCAACCTGATGAGATCCTGTCCATTCTCAAAGGCCTTCGATATGAAGTTTTCCAAATCCCTTCAACAAAATGCAATGTCTCTCTCCATTACATCTACATCTGTTTCATGGTATGCACTGGACTGCACTTTGTATCATATGTATTTGTGCTTATCCAGTCATCTCTAATAAGCTCTAATAGAAGCTTATTAGAGAGCCATTCCTCACTCATATTTATATCTTGCTATAGTATTATGGACAATATCTTAGACATGTTAGAAATGACTTAATATTTATTTAATCAGATTAGGGACTAGGGAATAGCAGGCTCATATAACTCTATACTCAGCATTTATGAAACGACTGTTATATCAATTTAAAACAAAGTCTTTTTCAGTACAAATTCCTCTTAGAAAATGTCCAGTGTGGACCTGCTTTATTTTTGTTTCAGCAGGACAACTTCCCTCCTCCCATACACATGTATCAGTTAGAATCACATTTTGTTGTAAATAACAGAAACCTGAACACATAGACTTAAGTAAATAGAGGTTTATTTTTTATTTTTGTCCTATAACATGGGCCTTAGGACAGAAGCTAGTGGTAAATCCTGGAAAGAAGGGTGATACCTGGCATCTAAACAATAAGAGAATTTTTGAGTCCAAAAGAGTCACAGTCCTTTCATCTATATGTTATTCATTCATCGAACCTTTATCACAAAACTACTGTGGTGCTATCTATTGTCAAGAGACACTAAAATTATGTAAAATCATCCATGCTCTCTAGCAGCAAATAATTCAGTATAAGCATGTATGTAGGATGATTCACAGTTAAGGTAAGCTTGGATTTTAAGAACCCCATGATCTTAAAGGAATGGTCTATGGATTCCTTCACAACAAGATTTACAAAAACAAAAATCCAGTTCCTGGAAGGGATTCTCTAAAACCTTAAGCATATGCTAAGAGAATCCGAAAGTGTAAAGAGAGATTTGTGATTTCCAGCTAACTCTTGGTAGTTTATAGCATGCCATTTGCTCACACTATGGAGAAGTGTGGGTGGACTTCATGCAGTTGTCATAGCAAACAGTGCATAAAGCATGGAGGAGGAAGGGTGGGGGGCAAAGTAGAGATACAAGCATGATTTTTGACACAGGAATTGTCTCTTTTGGAGTTATGGTGTTAAAGGGTTATTCTAAGGTCTGCTGGTGGTTGAAAAGAAATACTATCAGGACTCAGTTAATTTTGTCACAAAATTCCTGTATGTTTCATTAGAAAATTTCATGTTTTCATCTTGCCAAACTGGCTCAGTAGAAATTAGCTTGCCACTTCTCAGGTCAGCTTGGCACCAAGTCAATACATGCTCTTGCCCACTTAGTAAGTAGATGTTAAAATGCAAACAGGGCCCTGAGACACCAGGAATATGGGATGAAAATAACCACTGACCAAGCCTACCATACTGCAACCCATAGCAGGCCTAAGACAAAATTTAAGCAGCATAGACAGTAATGGTATGGAAGAATGTTCCAGAACCTCCATGAAGTTTCAGTACATTCCATTTAATGTTTAGATAACATTGTGGCCTGGTCTTTTGAACTGTGAAAGCCAGATGGTGAAAGAGCACTACAGCCCTTTAGTTCAGTATGAAGACATGTATGTATGTGCTCCCCCAACTCCATTTTCGGCTCTGGTTCTTAAATTCCAGTCCTCTGCCTGATGTTCCCTTGATCTATAAAACTCTAGACTTTGTCCTTATTGATATACCTTCTTAATTCTCCTAATGTCATTTTAACGTCATTTTCAGAGTGGGAGGAGAGAATAAATGTTTGTGGTCAATCCATAATTTTTAACTTGAAATTAATCTCCCAGATTCTCCAAGCCTTTGTGGGACTACACTATGCAAAGACGAGGCATGCCAGTATATTCTCTGAACACTGAATTCAACCAAACAACTCCAGAATCTAAGCTTGCGCACCTCCCAAAATATTCAAGGTTTGAATTTTTTGACAAAATTTCAGAAAACTCAAGAGATAAAATGGACATTTACTAACAGTTTCCACAATAGGCATTTGTATCAGATAACCATTTTGTGACCCAAAAAATAGTGTGCTTTTATTAGGTGTTTTGTTGCCTGCTGGTAGAAGGCTTTGGAAAGAATTTAGGTCACTGAGTGATATAAGCAAAATTCCCAGAATAACTATGGAGGCCGTGTGGTCAAGTGGAAAAAACACAAGCACTCACATTAGACAGGCCTGGAGTCTCAACCCAGCTGAGTCCCAGGCTAATCACTGAATCAGTGTTCCCATGTGTTAATAATTATACTTACTTCACTGAAATGCCACAAGACATCAATAATATCACATGGGTAAAATGCCAAGCAGAGGTAGAGGCTCACTAAACATGAATCCCCTCCCCTTCCTCTTCTGGCCACAGTCCCTGAGCATGGGAGGTGGCCAGCATTAGCGCACATGATTCTTCAGTTGCTACAGCAGAGTACCTCATTCTGGTCACAAACAGCCTTCTGAGGAATCCTGGTGACAGGAAACTGTGTACAACTAATTCCCACCATGAGAAATTATAACCACTGTGACAGGCGACCTGCTTACTCAAGACAGAGGGGCCCATTAAGCAAGCACCACATTTGACCTGTTGCTGAGATTTAGACACTGTCTGCATCTGGGCTTGCTGCCCATTGCTCCTTGTGGCTGTGAATCAACATTGTGACAGAGAGGGCACTGGGTCAACTACATTCCATTAATGGTTCAAAGTGTTTCATTTAGACTCTTACAGCAAAGGAGAAGGAATATGGAAGATATACAGCTTAGGATGGACACAAGCTTGGCGGAAATAGACACATAGGATTTTTAAATGTAAAACTGAAAAAGCCAAAAACCCTAATGAACTCACACAGCCTCGTTGTCAGAATTAAATCTTCTAACCCAGTGGTTCTCATGTTTTTCCTACCATTATTGAAAGGAGGCCATAAGTTTCCAAAAGGGGCTCTCAGAACTTGGAAAGCCCCATCAGGTGATTCTGTTGGTGCTCATCTCAGCAGAGTAGCTCATTTTATTCCATAGTGCATAAAATTATATCATAATTTTTATGCAGCTTGTTTTTAAATCAATTTGGAAACCTGATGGGGAAAAATTAACATTCTTTGGGTAGGGTGTAGAATTCTGAGCTTTGAATTTTTTGAAAGGACATTTTACATTCTCAAAATATCTTCAGATTCTCTTCGAAATATAGTTTTTGTATTGTCTTCCCTGACACACAGTTTTCTTATTGTTTATTAGCTCTATTAAGTCCATAGGAGCAACTTTTTTTAAAAGACTTTATTTACTTATTTGAGAGAGAGAGACAGTGAGAGAACACCAGCAGGCGGGGAAGGGCAGAGGGAGAGGGAGAAGCAAACTCCCCACTGAGCAGGGAGCCCAATGTATTTATTTGTTAGAGGGAGAGAGAGCACAAGCAGGGCGAGTGGCAGGCAGAGGGAGAAGCAGGCTCTCCCTGCTGAGCAAGAAGCCCGATGCAGGACTCTATCCCAGAATCCTGGGATCATGACCTGAGCCAAAGGCAGATGCTTAACTGACTGAGCCACCCAGGTACCCTCATAGGAGCAACTTTTAAAGAAAAATATTTAGAGGCTACTCACTCTACTTTTCATGAATGTTGACTACCTCTTGTATTCATTTAGTTTGGGAAAATTAAAGTGAGGGTTATTTCATATGATAGAATGGAATAAGACATACACTTATGAAAATGATTCTAGGACCAGGAAAACTTGGGTAAAGAAAACAAATTCTCTACATGCCAAATATATAGACATAAATGTTGGGAAGTACCTTTCAGGAGAGAATATATGATTACAGATGGGATTTGAGTATAATATTTTAACCTATCTTCAAACATGGCCCATTTGTTTCATTTTGTTTTCCATTAGGGCACAGATGGTGTTTAAAAATTCATTCTGGGCCATGTCTAACTATAATTTCTTTAAATGGATGGCTGCCATAAGTATGCATGAATGACTGAGTTTGGAGAGAATTTCAATTTAATTATACACACTGTTGTAGTTATTATTAAAACAAAATCTGGGTGCTGATTCAGCATGGCTTTCTGGTGGGGACATTATTTTGTAGGTGATTTGATTAATTCCATACATATGTGGCTGTCTAATGGCATCTAGAGTGGATATATTTCAGTTGTGATAATGAAATACTTTCTCAATATTAGTTATTTATCAATATGAGAATAATAGCAAATGACAAAAATGCTAAAGTGAATCCTGAGTTACCACTTTTACAGTTTCAAATCAAACAGCTAAACAAATAGTTAAATTGTGTCATGAGATGGAGCTGTTACTATCTGAGGGTCTTCCAAATGAGTGCTAAGTAAATAGGAAATCCATGAATTTTTGTTACTACATGACTACTTGTGACTCAGTAATATATGTCTCTTACCAAGGCCTGCCCTCACCCTCCATCAAGTCAGTAATATCAAATACACTGATTACATGCACCAAAAATGAATGCACATTCTTCAGATCTACAAATGGGAACCAAGCATTGATTTAAAGGGATAACCAGTGCTAGATATGTGGTGAGAAAAGTCTTATTCAAAATTCTATGAGCACTAGGCATATACAGTCCTTCAAGGTTTGTTTTGTTTTTAATTAGCTAGGTCAGGGAAATTATATTCTCCTTCATTTCCCTCCAAGGAGTTATCTTGGTCTGCAATGAATCCTTTAGTAAAATCTCTGACATTTTTACTCTTGTGCAATATGTTAACTATGAAGAAATGATCTTATAGATCAGTCAAATGTAAAGTATTGCTTATATTGGCATTAAAGCCTGATTATTAATGCAGAAGCTCATGGAAGGTAAGGTTAATCTGAACAACATATTATTTCCTTTTAGTCCATAATCTGCCATTTTAAAATCATGGTTAATAGAATGCCCACAATAAAAAGATCTGTTTAAAGGAAAATGTAGAATATATTCTGCATCTCATTTATACCTTATTGTGTTGAAAAGCAGGCCAACAACTAGTCTGTGAACGTGATATAAAGAAGATGATATACTTCTTTGTTTCAAAAACCTGAGGTATTCCTTTTAAACACTGCATTTCCAAAGCCTTGCTATTATTTAAAATATTAGTCCCTATTTTATCAACTTATTAAATTTAAAGGATCTAAATTAAAATTTAATTAAAGGATTCAAAGGAAGAGTTGCCTGCATTTAAAAAAAATCCCAATTTCTATTTCCATTCTCTTGGTTCTTAGAAAATAAAAAGTAGAATTATTGTACTATGATTTGCTTATCCTAGTGTAATAAATGTCCGCTGTCTGGATGATTTCAAATCCTCTAGCTTGCTATGGTCACTGTATCCTTTTATATTTAAACAAAATTGTTCAAGGGATATGGGTGGGGGGATGGGTGAAATAGGTGATAGGGATTAAGGAGAGCACTGTGATGAGCACCAGGTGATGTATGGAAGCGTTGAATCACTATATTGTGCACCTGAAACTAATATTACACTGTATTACACTGATTGGAAATAAAAAAAACCAACAAACAGGAAAACCACAAAATTGTTCAAATATCCCTACTTACCTAGGGATGAAAGCCTCTTGTTAAGAGGATGGTGAGCAGCACGAAGGTTTAAGCGTCTCAGAACCTCTGGTTCTAGGAATCTCCTGCTATTTCTGATCTTTTTATCTCTGCTTTCATTTCACCTCCTGAGGACACTGCCCTCTTCCATGAAGAATCAATAAGTTGGACACCAACCTGATTGTCCCCCCTTCACTTGTAAGACCTCCTTCCCCAGAGTTTCATCCAATCAAGCCTTTTAAAAAAATTAAATTAGCCAACATATATAGTACATCATTAGTTTCAGATGTAGTGTTCAATAATTCATCAGTTGCGTATAACACCCAGTGCTCATCACCTCACGTGTTCTCCTTAATGACAATCAAGGCTTAAACTGTAGTAACTTTAAGGGAGAGTTTGGGAGAAAGGCTGGGGGGGGATGTTACAATATAGCACATATAGCAAACAACTAACAATTTTTTATTGGATATCTCTATCTTTCAAACCATCTTTGCATTCTAACCACTGGGGAATATTTACTGTTTTTCACTTCCCTTGAGCTCCAGCTTCCGGCCACATCATGACCAGCGTTATGTCCTCTGACCTCGCTCATCTCCTTCCTGATAAGGTTACCTTCCCCACTCCAAGGTCCTGTTTGCTTCTTTCACTGAACAGAACTGGGGCTCTTTATCCAGCCCCAGTTCATAAAAGCATCATTGGGCCAGGGCTAGGGGGCATGAGGGTTATTTTCCAAACTAAGCTCGCCCTTGCCCTCCTGGTCAGCACAGACAACACTTTCCTAGGGATGAATTCTCCAGTCATTAGCTGGCGTTTCCTATCCCTCCTACATTAGGTAGCTATTTCAGCATTGAGGACTTAGAATTTGGCTGCAAGATGAAAGCAAGCAGGGGGGTGCCTGGGTGGCTCAGTCGTTAAGCGTCTGCCTTCGGCTCAGGTCATGATCCCAGTGTCCTGGGATCGAGCCCCGCATCGGGCTCCCTGCTCAGCGGGAAGCCTGCTTCTCCCTCTCCCACTCCCCCTGCTTGTGTTCCCTCTCTCACTGTGTCTCTCTCTGTCAAATAAATAAATAAAATCTTTTAAAAAAAAGAAAGCAAGCAGGGATGCCTGGGTGGCTCAGTCAGTTAAGCATCTGCCTTCTGCTCAAGTCATGATCCCAGGGTCCTGGAATCAAGTCCCACATCCGGCTCCCTGCTCAGCAGGGAGTCTGCTTCTCCCTCTCCCTCTGCCCCTCCCCCTTGCTCGTACTCTCTCTCTCAAATAAATAAATAAAATCTTTATTAAAAAAAAGATGAAAGCAAGCAGTGGATAATGAGAATTTGGAAGAATTGTCAAACTTTGAACCTATCATAAGGTCCATAAATAAGGCAATTGAGGCCTGGAGAGGTTAGGAGCCTTGCTGGAGGTCATAGAGCACTTTCAAATGGAAGGTGGATACAAGGGTCTGGTCCAGAGCTGTTTCCATGATCTCATGAAACAACTCAATTTTTCAGAAGTCAAATAACATTTCAGCTCTGTGTATTTAATTTTTGACTGTGTTGCCAGCAAAGAGCCCGCAGGAAAGAATCCAGGCATATACCAGGGGAGGCAGGCAGCTACTGCACACCTAAATCATATTATCTCAGATACTCTGGTATGTTCCCTATTCATTTTTTAGTTTTCTGTTGCCATTTACGAATATTCTTTCATTTCTAGGCATGATGTTGATGTTATGGAGGGCAGTTTTCACATGATTTTACTAAAATCTTTGGCTGCCTCTATTAGAGATAAAATACCAAGCTGAAGCCTTCTTGTTCTGATCCACAAGAGAGGATCAGAGTTGGTTAAATTTTTATGTTACTGGTAAAACAAGGGGGTGTTGGTGGGGGTAGAAAGATAAAGAGAGGGATGGTTGTAGTGGAGAAAAAGGGAAAGGGCAAATTATCAAAGTCAGTCATGTTGCTGAAATATGCCAAGAAAAAATATTTAACCATTATCTACTAGCAGAAATTAAATATCTTCTATAATAAATTAGGTTCCTAACAATTCTGTCTTAAATTTGCTGTACTACCTAAATAGTTTACAAATGTTAAGAAAACATGAATAATAAACCTGAGAGTTAGATTTGAATGAAATGATTAACTGAAAGAAGCTACAAGATAAAGAAAAAAAATGTATCCAAACCACTTCTGTTGAGGAAAAGGAAGAATGTCTCCTCAGCAGAATTCAAACATTTAGCAACAACCTTGGTTGCAAACATTTGTCCAAACAGTCAACAGGACAAAGAAAATGCTCCTGTGAGAACAGTAACCAGATCTGAGGGCTCTCGTCTTTGAAGTTTAAAATATTTCCCCAGAACTGCCACATTCTTCTCTCTCTCCTATCCCACTGGAAGATCACAAAAGTAAATTCTCATTTGTTCCCTCTTTCTGTTATCCTGCCAAAAATACACACTCACTGATAAAGCCCACCAGTGATTCATTTCATACCATCATCCCAAGGTTTCCAGTATAAATGTCATATTAAATGAGTCTCTTCTGTTTTATTAATGCCTAACAGACATTTAATAGCAATGATGGTGCCAATGATTCTTACTGGATCATACCATTAAAACCCAGATGTTTCTGTATGAACAGAAGCAAAGGCACCAGCCCCTGGGTTCTTTCTTTCCATTCTCATTTCCTTAGCAGTGGCTGAGCTGGGATTCATTTGGAAGCAGAAATAGCAGGCTGTAAACATTCTTTCCATATTTTCATTTACTCTATAGGTCAATTCATTTTCTGTATTCCTCCACTCATTATTGATTAAGAGAAGAAAAAGAAAGAAAGAAAGAAAAAGAAAAGAACAAGAAAGAGAAGACAAAAAGGGGGGGAAAGTCTGGTTAATTAAAATTTAGGTTAAGACTATCTATATTTAGGGACACCTGGGTGGCTCAGTCTGCTAGGCGTCTGCCTTCAGCTCAGGTCATGATCCCAGGGTCCTGGGGTCCAGTCCCGTGGGCTCCTTGCTCAGCAGGAAGCCTGCTTCTCTCTCTGCTGCTTCCCCTGCTTGTGTGCTCTCTCTCTGACAAATAAATAAATAAGAATGTTTAAAAAAAAAAGACTATATTTATTTTTAAATTTCTTAACATGGAGTAAACAAACATAAATACATCCAAACAATACACATTTTAATTTCCTGGTATTTCATATATAACTGTCCCATGTGTTCCTTTCCTGAAGCCCTAGTCTTCCCCAGAGACTTCATCCAAAGCATTAATTTATTTACCAATGAGTGCAGATGACCATGGCTGCTACTAGTCCTAGCATATGTCAGTAAACTGTTGTGCAATGAAGACACTGCTCAATTTGTGTTTTCTCTGTTGGGCTTGTCCCCAAGGGAAGCTCTAAAACCCATATCTGTTTGAAACTCTGTAGGAAGGAGCTGGGACCTGGGCTTGCCTTGTGGAAGCACTTGAGCTTCTGGGAGCCTCTAACTGTTATGATGATGGCCTCCTCCAGACCTAACCATTTTGGGTCCTGATTAGAATTCCCAGTTCCTACCTAGCCCAGCCATCTGAGCCATGTGGGTAAAATGATTCTGGATAAGTATTGCTCCTATTGCCTCTGCAGATGTTAACCCCCAAACACACCCAAGTCCCAGAGGTAAGGAAGATGACTAAATTGGCTAAAGCAACATGCAGGGAGTGAGTAAGGTAAACCATAATTCTGCGTGATCCAGGCATTGTCCTAGAAATGAATGCCTGTGGTCCCACAAGGAGATTTTCATCATCACAGAGCAATCTTGTCATTGTTTTTGCAACTCAGTAAAGTGACAATGCTCAGGAGTGGGGAGGGAATAGGGACAGAAATAGCATCAACCACCTCCCACATCTGTGTTATACCTATAATTCCCCTAGACATATAGCACTAGGATCTCCAGAGATGTTCTCTAGCCAGACTTCCATACTCTATAGCACCAAAGCAAAACCCAGGAAGCTGAAGCATAGAAATATGGCAATTGTCATAGAGTATCAGTCACCAAGAACTTTTGATTTCACCTCTTTCAATATAACTCCAATTTGCCCCTTCCTCCTTCATCCCTTTCCTGCCACTGACCTCATTCAGGAGCTCTTCACTACTCTATATCCACTTTTAATCACCCTTTAAAATACCAGACAGTCAGTAAAACAGGGATGAAAAAATGTGAGTACTCCTACCTCTTACTTTAGGTATTTATAGTTGGCATCTTTTCATCCTGTGTTATCAAGGAGTAGAGGGGAGTATAGGCCAGGTTTTGCCTGTTCCAACAAGGCTTCTATCGCGCTGAGAGTTCACAGGTGAATCCTCTGGTCTGATGCAGTTCCATGTAGTCAGCAGAATGCCAGCCTGAGATTCACAAGACCTGGCTCTGTCTCCATTTCTGTGGCCTTAAAGTCATCATTCAGTGCCCTACGAAAGGAGTTGTCCAAAAAACAAGATGGGTTGTCTCAGAGAGACTATTACTACAAGTCTTAGTATGTGACTGACCGCTTGCCATGTTAGCACCTCATGTTTGACATGTCCAATACTGAGCTCATGAACTTATCTTCTACTTCCATATCCAACCAGACCAGTTCCCCTTATCATGTTCCCTTGCTGTGTGAAAGGCAATGCTTCTGCCTAGAAACCTGAGCATCTTCCTTGACTCTTCCTTATTCCCCACATCTAATCAGTCACTACATTCATAAATATCCTTCATGTCAGTTTCCCCTGTCTAAGCCCACTGCCCCTGCAGTTCAGGTTCACTGTCACTGCCTTTACAAGTCACTGAACCAGTCTCCAGATGAGCTCTTCCTGGCTTCCAGTTTTGCTCTCTCTCCAATCTATTCCCCACCCTCCTGCCTGGTTATAAAATTTGCCTGAAATAAAAATTTGATAATGTCACTCTTTCTTAGAACCCTTTAGCTGTTTCTCAGTGTTATAAAAATAAAATCCTGACTCCTTAGCCTGTCTTAGATCTTGCCCCTATCAACTTTTCCAGACTAGTTTTCAGCTCCTCCTATCAAACCAGCAGTAGTTAACCCCATCGAGTTCCCTCAACAGGACTGACCCTGGTGCCTGTGAGCTAGCCTACTTTGCCTGTAGCTTCAGACCACTTTGTCTTTTTATTCGAGAGGAAGATCACTTTCCTCACTTTGTCTTTTTATTCAAGACTCAGCTGGAGTTTCATACTCACCATAAAGGGTTCCTTGAACTCCTTCCACTGTGGTACTAGTCTATACCTCCAAAATGGCACTGACAGCAATGATCTTGTTCGCCTCCCCCACAGAATGTAGGCTCCTCCTGTTGAACTTCTTATGTCCATTGCCTACATTAGTCCTATAGCACAGTAGGGTCTAACAGACATCCAATAAATGCTTATTGAATAAATTTGTTAGAAGAGTTTAATGCATGAGGGGTTTATAGTGGAGTTGAACAAGATGACCTTCAGAGTCCTTTCCAACTCTTAGCTTTTCATTTGAAGATACCAGTCCCTTCCATGGTTTTGAATAGCACATCCATTTATTACTCTTACCCATAACTTCAAGGCACTCCTCAACCTGAGCTTTAGACCAAAATGTCCACCTGCCTGTTATAGAACTTCGAATACTGGCTGCTGAGTGAGCATCTCAAATTCACTATGTCCAAAATTAATTCACTTGCCTATACAACCTGATTCACCTTTCCAGTTTTCTGTATTTGTTAACGACACCATCCTCTTCTTGGGGGCCCATATGAAAAACATCCAGGATGGCACCTTTTTCCTAAACCAGTCACTGCCTACTCCTGTGGATTCCCCTTTCCCAAATACCAGTTGTTTTTGTCACTGCATTTACTTACAGTCTCCATCGAATTGCTCGTGACTCTAATTAGCATTTGTTGCACTCTTTCATGATGTATTTCCATCTCTGTACCAACACTAGATCCTGGAAAGATTTCTGTATTATGGCTGTAAATCCCCCAAGTCTCAGCATAACGTTTGCAAACAGATAGCAGGTGGTCAACAAATCGTGGTAGAATGGCTGAATGAACGTTAGGATGTTAGGTTTAAACTGCTTTGGGGCATGGATCTTGTTACATGCTTTTTTTTTTTTTTTTTTGGTCCCGCCCCCAATATAGTAGATATAGTAAAAGGCATAGGAAACAAGAAATACGTATTTTTATTTTTAAAAATTGAACACTGTATTTTTTTATTTTAACTCGGAGTTGCTGCAACAACTGGCTGTAGTTTTAATTAAAAAAAAAAATACGCTCTATTTTTTTGTAAAAGGTTTCTTAGCCTCAGCTCCCAGCTAAAACCATCCAGGATCCTGGCTTCCCACCCTTTCCAGTGGCCTGATGTGAGGCAGGGGAGGAGTAATGAACAAGCTGGGCCTGAGAAGCAAGGAGAGCGGGATGGGGGAAGTCCCGGAAGTCACTGACCAGAGCAAGCGGCTGCCGAAGCGACATCAGCTTCGGCTGCGGTCCCAACAATAACAGGCGCGCGGGCGGGGCGGGGCTGCCGGGGGCCCGAGCTTGGGGGCGGAACCCGGATTGGGGGAGGCGGGTGGGACGCTTTGCTAAGGCTGCAGGGGATTGGAGGAGAGAGATGAGGGGCGGTTGAGCTCAAGGAGTGGGCAGGGGAGCTAACGGGCCGACCGAGGAGAGAGCGTGTTGATTGGGAGGCGCGGAGGGAGAAGGACCGGAGCCAACTGGGGATTGGCCGTGGCGGGCCGAAGAGGCGTGGTCAATGCGCGCCAGAGGGAGCGCGAGGGAGCGGGCGGCTGGTCTGCCTGCCAGCTAACCGGAGTCCCGGGCGTGTGCTGCGAGCCGGGGTCGGGTTGAGGAACGCGGTGCGGGAGGCGCGTCCCCCTAGCTCCTCCGCAGCCGCCCTTCGCGGCTCGAGTACCCCACTTCCTTCCCTCTCTTCTCCTGCGTTCTGGTCTGGGGGTCTCGGGGCAGGGAGCTGAGGGAAGGAACTAAAGAGGAGGAGGCGAAAGCGGAGCGAGGGGCAGAGAGGGTCCCGGCGCGGGGCATAGCGCGCGCTGCCTCTCGCTCTCCCGCCGGAACCGCCACCTCCTCGCCCGGGGCGCCCGCACTATGCAGGCGGACTGCCGGCCACCGCGATGGGGAGCCGGGCGGTGGTGAGAGCCGGGCGCAGCCCTCACCGTCTCCGAGTCCGGGCCGCGGCCGCCGCCCCCGCCCGGGCCGCGCTACCCCTCTCCCGCCCTCTCCCTCCCCGCTCCAACTCCTCCTCCTCCTTCCCCATGCCTCTGTTCCTCCTGCTCCTACTTATCCTGGTCCTGCTGCTCGAGGACGCCGGAGCCCAGCAAGGTGAGTGGTCCCCGGGGAATGCGCGGCGCGCGGAGCCCCAGGGACGGTGGGGGCGCAGGGGGAACCTCTGGGATGTCGGGTCTCCGGGACGTGAGCCGAATCTGCAGATGCGCGGGGGAGGTGCGGTGCGCTTCGGTGCCTGGCCAGACCTGGCCCAGCACTCGCTCGCTGGGTTGAGTTGCAAAGGTGGGCTCCGCCTGTTGTCCCCCGAGTTGGCGCGGCTTTACTTTTTGACAAGGCCTTTGGTTTTTCTGAAAAGAGAGAAGCGAGACCCTGCTATGAAGGCCTCCGTTTTGGTATTGGATTCTTCTGGGGAAAATCTTTGGGAGGAAAAAGAGAAGTTTTGGAGGTGCGACCCCTAAAGTTAGGCTACACTGATGGACAGAGTAGAGAGGCAAGATAATTACATAGCATCTTAAACCAATTAAAGGCAAGTGGCGATAATTGCCTTTTGTGAAAAGTGCTCAAGTTCAAAAACGAATGACATTGATTCTGGTTAGCTTTGAGTCTTGGATTCTGGACATGCCCTTTATGATACCTTACTGTTATTCCTGTTGGTGGTCTGGATTGCCTGGGTCAGACAGTCTGACCTAAGGCAGCGTGCTGTGTTCCCAGATGGAGCATTCCGAGTTGAAAGGGTAAGCCCTTCCAGAAAGTGACAAAACTTTTTTTCCATCCACAGCCCTTGAAATACCTATTTCAGAATTGAGCAAAACTGTTTATTGAATAATCATCATAATGGAAAGAGAATGCAAGGCTGATTCCTCCTCCGCCCTTTAGTACTATTTTCAGGCAGCGAACCGCAATTTTTGAATCAGTTTGGCATCAGTTATTGAACACATTTTTCCATTGCATTTCCTTCTTTATTGCAGTGAGAAGGATATGGGTTGGATTGTTTCTTATTGCTGGGAAGATTTTTATTTTAAGTTGATCTCCATGTTTAAGTCCAGCTGAAATGTTGCTCTCATATGGTTTTCAGTAAAGTGTGGAATCATGGCCATAAGCCTGTCATTATGAAGACGCTGAAACTTTGACAGGCATGTGGAAGTACAATCTAACAATAAAAAATATATATATTTGGCAGACTAATCTCTTTTAGCTCTAGGCACATTTCTACATAGTGTAACTTAAAATTTAGATGCTTGGCATTCAGGTTTTTAGTTAGATCATCATCTTAAATAAATTCTTAAATTTATTTTTAAAGTGTGAAATCCTTCCCCCCATTGAAGTTTTAGACTGTATGCTTGTATTTTCCTTCTAGTAGAGAAACAAAAAATAACAAGAAGGCTTACATACGGCCAGCACTAATTGGGACTGACTTTGTGGCAGGCACATTTCTAAGTGATGTATGTGTATTAAGTCAGTTAATCCTCACCACACCCATCTGAGATAGTGTTATTCCATTTCAAACATAGAGAACTGAGACACAAAACATATAAGGTATCTTGATATGAAAGGAATGTAACTTCATAAGCAGAATACTGTTTTGCTTATTTCTAGACTGAGAGTTTTTGTATCATGTTTTTAAAAAAATCTTTGAACAGTATGGAATCAGTTATATGTCTCCCCACATGAGGCAGTTGCCTTAATTTTCAGAATTTCTCGAACCTGGCCTAATTAACATGCAATATTATCTTATTTTCTTTCAAGGTGTAATTTCAGTTTTTAGCACAGCATTAACAAATATATGGTCTCTTTCACAGTTACATCTTATATAAACAGTGTAGATTAAAACAAATAGAAATGATGGTAATTTAAAAGACCTCTGATTTCTCGTTCATTTAAGTTGATTGGGTAAGTTTTGTTAAGTCATTTAATTTCTTTGTACCTCAGTTTTCTACATCAGTGATATGAGAATACATACCTATTTCGTAGCCTAACAAAAATGAAATGATAGTACATAGGAGTTTTGTAAATGGAAAAGCGTAATATAGCTATAAGTGATTATCATTATTAATTTTTAGTTTATGAGGTTGATAAATAAGAACCAGTTAGGTATATATCACTGGAAACTCAGGAATTGTGTGCGATTTCAATTCCCTAATTTTTAAAAATTACATTTTTTACCCAAAGGACCTTGATGCAGTCTGTAGTGGAATTGCTTTTCAACCAGTCTTAACTGATCTAACAGACATATGCTTCGGGTTCCATTGGTATTCCCTCACCTAAGCTGGAAAGAAGTCTCATTTCAAAATGAGAACCAGTGTTTTAAAACACCTGTAGAATTTTTAATAATGGGAGTGTCTACATATTGTAGTGTTAAGTGACAAACTGGAGTTTTTACTTTATAAGAAGTCTTAGGAAGAAGACTGAAAAGAAATAATAAAATAGTTGTTGTCTTTTGGTGGTAGAGTTATGGGTAATTTCTGTATGCTCTTCCAAATTTTCTGCAGTTAACATATAGTCAAAATATAAGCTGTGAAAAATTTTTTTGTGATATTTAGGTTTTTCTTTCTTTAGCCAGTCTAGGTAGAAATGCATTTAATGTATATGCTAAAGGAGAACTGTGCTTCAGGCATTTTAAAAAATCTTTCAGACATCATTGTGAAGTAGCAGAAGATGTTACTCTCATTCCAGTTACAGTTGACCCTTGAACAACACAGATTTGAACTGTGCTGATCCAGTTGTATGTGCCGATTTTTTTTTCCAATAAATATAATAGAAAATTTTTCGGAGATTTACAACAATTTGAAAAAACTCGCAGAAGAACTGCATAGCCTAGAAATACTTTTATGATATTGAAAAAGTTAGGTATTATTATAAGAATATAGTATATAATACCAGTAACATACAGAATACGTGTTAACTGACTGTTACCTGTAAAGCTGGTCAGTTTTCTGGTCAGCAGTAAGCTACCAGGAAAGTTTTGGGAGAGTCAAATGTTATAGATGGATTATTGACTATGCACGCGGAGTCAGCTCCCTTAACCCGTGCATTGTTCAAGGGTCAGCTATAATGCTATATACATAGCTATTCCTGAGCAGATTTTCTGCTGACAGAGTGATTTTTCTTTTCATTTGGCTCAGAATAAAATTTATCATTGGTCTGAAAATTTGTCAGCCTTTCATAACAGAGATGTATTTTAACCAATATTGTTTCATTTACTTATAAATAGATTGTATTTCCTCACATTTAATT
This sequence comes from Phoca vitulina, assembly GCF_004348235.1. Classification (NCBI taxonomy): domain Eukaryota; kingdom Metazoa; phylum Chordata; class Mammalia; order Carnivora; family Phocidae; genus Phoca; species Phoca vitulina. The sequence goes on along the minus strand of NW_022589711.1, from coordinate 23,836,531 downwards.
GTACTATGATGGTGTTTTAGATACAGCTTACATTTTTATATTTTTAAGTTCTAAGTTTGATGTTGAGTTCATCTTCAAAATCTTTTTATTGTTGAAAGCATTTTTTTTTCTGTAACACGTCTGAAAAACTTAAGTTGGTCAAATTTATCATGCTGATTGTATGTTTGCTACTGTAATAAATGTATTTAATAGGAAGTTGAGAGTCTACTACGAACGATTCTGTGTCCCCGATTTACATGTTGACTAGAAATTTGTGTCCCTTCATCTCAGGAGCTCAGCTTCCTAGTTCATGTCCTGGAGGGCTTGGCTGCCTTCTGGGTTACATTATTATGTGAATGTGGTAAAATATCGGGGAATTAATTTTTACAATTTATTTTTTAAGATTTTATTTATTTGTTTGACAGAGTGAGAGAGAGAGCACAAGCAGGGGGAGTGGAAGAGGGAGAAACAAGCTCCCTGCTGAGCAGGGATTCTGATGTGGGGTTCAATCCCAGGACGCTGGGATCATGACCTTAGCCAAAGGCAGTCACTTAACCAACTGAGCCACCCAGGCACCCCAATTTTTACAGTTTATTAAGACTGACTTGTTTATGCCTATTAATATGAAATACTTGTGAAGGTATTGATTTTTATTTGCTAATAAATCTATGAAACCAGTCAAGTTCATTCTTAATCATTCAATTTCACAATGGTGTCAGAACTGATGTGTGGGGAAAACTTGTTTTCTGTCAAATAATGCCTTTATTTGGTTGTGATGCAGGTAAATAGTTTTTCAATAATATTTGTGAATTGTCAGAAATGGACACATCTCCCTTATGAACATTTGTAATTATTTTTAATATCAACATTAGGTTAATTTAGAATTTTCAGTTGTTTTTTCTTGGTCCGATAAAACATTAGGCCTCTTACATGTAGTTTTGTTCAGAGGCAAAAATCAAAGCATCCTTTTTCTGCTATATTTCTGATTAATTTTTCCCAGTGAAAATTAGAAATACAACATAAATTCCACATGTGCTAATGATTAGGTTTAAAATCCACATTTTTAAAACTTGTAAATGAAAAGTTAATTGTAAAATTATAGGTCATTGATTTTAGGTATATTTCCGCGAAGCGAAGAGGAAATATTATTTCCCACTGGAGATGGTTAATAATTCTGTCTGAACATCTCAGCTTCATTCTAGAAGACCAACATAAAAACAAAACAAAACAAAAAAAAAACCTTAAGATCGTGAAATTGGTATAAGTGAAAGTACCAGTGCTGCCATGAAAATGACAAATGAATTAATTTCCAAAAAGAAATTATGAGATTATAGTATGATGAGGAAAGGCTACATGTATATAGAGACGGTTTTAAGTTTAGGATTATACTTTACAAAATGAACCTAGGATGTGAAAGCTCAGATGGTAATATTGCGCGTTAATTGAATGCATGCAGATAGTTTCCATTTGAAGTTCTTGATTAGTTGGAAGGATGTAGAATGATGACATAAAATTATTGGGATTAGGAAAAGCTTCATAGAGATAGTGAAATGTGATTGTTGAAATAAGAAGTGAGACAACTTGGCAGTTTTTCTTGTGTGGCTCATGGATTCAGTTTACAACCTTACCACGGCCTTGCCACTTTATTTTTTAAATATTGTACAGATAATTATAGTTGTTCAAAACCAAAAACTTAATTGATAATTACCCACAGTTCTACCCCCTAGTCTATCAACTTACGATTTTTATGTTTCTTCCTATTCCATATTCACACACCTACATAAAAATCTTAACATGGTTATAATTTTAGTCGTTTGTGTTTCTGTAGACATACTGTGTTGAAATTAATTGTGTAGGCTAATTTAAGACACACAGCATACTTAAAAATACAGCAAAAAAATTCAAAATGTAAAAATTCATCATAAGACATTATTTATGAAGTAATTATTGTTTGGAATTGCTATTACAGTATTTTCTTTAGTCCATTTGATTAAATTCTTCATTTAGGGTGGGATCTTTAAGAAGGTATTTCAGTTCAAAATAATAGCTTAGAAACCTACATAATGTTAATTTCCCAGATCATTATGTGGATTAAATCAATATAATCCACGAGGACAGAAAATACAGATATCAAATAAACTAGTATTTAATGGATGCCAGTTTCCACTGAAGCAAATGGGATAGTGGGGTGATCTTAAAAGTTTGCTAAAATATTACCTACTCGATTAGCCTGCACTCTGAAGGATATGTAGTTGGAAGAAAAATGTTGATTAGCTAATTGAATTATGGGGAAGACCGCCAAAGTGCAGCCTCCCTCAGCTGCTTTCTCAGAGTGGGCCAAGTTTCTTGCGAGGCTTTTGTTGAGCTGGTTGCATGCAAGTGTGCAGTCAAAACTGAATTGCTTGGTTGATCAAAGAAAAGATGCTGGTACTGTTTATCATCCTCTCGTTAAGAACTTGCAGCATAAAGTACCAGCTCTGAGCTGCCAGGCATGTGTGCGCATGTCAGTACAGTCCTGAGACATCTAGAGTAAAACATTGTAATTGTTTATAGAGAACCTACAGTCTAGTTGGGGAAATAATTATCTTCAAGTTGAATTATAGATAAAAATAAGCAAGGGAGGTTGCTTATTGCTGTGGGTTTGAAGGGAAGAAGAGCCCACAGGAAGTAGGAGAAGCCTTGCTGATAAAGTGATTTTGACTGAGTGAGCTTTAAAGGATTGATAGGTTTGTAGTCCACAGGGAAGACAGACATTTGAGAAGTGAAGATCACAGCATCAGAACAGCAAGGAGTCAGGAAAGCATGGGAGTGTAAAAGCCTGTCCTGGTGCAATGAGTAGCAAGACTCCAAGCCCCTGGTCTTGGCTTCCTGCTTCCTTCTTGAGCCCCATGCCTTGCTCCTGCCTAATAATTGGGAGCAGATATTGGCTGGTTGGTTACTGCTGGCCATGGTTCTTAAGTACTGGGGTCCTGCCTTCCTGGACCCGTGTGGCTGGCAGCCTCTTGATCACCTGTACGATACAATCCTAATTCCTTTGCATATTATACATGTGATTTTTTTCACAGTCTGGTCTCTCCCTTCCTCTCAATCTCATACCAGCATCCCTCAACTTTTATCTGTAGTTCATGTGTAAGACTGAGCTACTTTTTATTGCTCTAAAGTATAATTTCATGTGGGTTTGTGTGTGTGTGTGTGTGTGTGTGTGTGTGTGTGGTTTGTTGTTGTTTTTTTTTTTTTTCCTTGTTCCCTATACTGACTTCTTTACATATGCTATTTTCTCTACTTAAAGAGAAAGGGCTCTTTCTTTCTTTGCATGGTAAATTCCTAATCTTCCTTCAAAACCCATCTTGGGTATTATCCCTGAGAAGAGTTCTTTAACCATCATCACACACTCATCTCCAGACGGGACTTTTCAGTTACTTCTTTTCATTCATTAATCACACTGAATATAAGATATTTATTTGTCTTGGCAGAGAGTTTACTCATTTTCTTATTTCTAATACTTAGCATGATGTCGGTCATTCAAAAAATGTGAATCAAGAACCCATTTCTGGAGGGAAGGTGCTGCTCCAGCTACATGATTTGATGTTAGTCTCTGGGCATCTGCACACGCTTCGTGCTGTTGTCGGTTGTCTCCTCCTCACAGTGAGCAGTCCAGGCTGGGCTTCTCAGTGTCATGGGAGTAGAGCCCCCTCTTGAACCTTACTACCTACTTGCTCAGGGCCTAACATCCTGCCCAGTGTTTCCCAGCTGCCCTCTGGGAGGTAGACTGCTTTGCTCCCTCAGTGAGAGGAGTCCTTCCACTAGAACTCTGCACATGGCCATGGTTTCTTCTTAGAAAACACTGCTGTGCCCTTCTTGTCAGATAGGTCATCTTTAAGAACAGTAACAGCTTAAATCAGTGTCAGCAAGTTGGGTGTGCTCCTTTGCTCTTTTAAACTCTGATTTAGATGGCCACCTCTGGTATTACCAGAGTTCCCCCAGTTGTGGTTCTGGTAGTTGCCTGCCTCCTTTTTCTTTGACAGCTCCAATTCCTGGAGAATGATCAGGTAGTTTCAGTCATCTGGTGTCAGAGGAAGCTAATGGGAAATGAAGGCTGGAAAGATCATTGGGAACGCGATTCTGGAGGACTTTCTGTTGGGGGGCAGACAGAAGTTTGTACCTGAAGTATTAGCAAGACATCATCTTAGGTTCCTCTGCCTTCACCCAGTGCATTTGTCTACCTCTGGACACTTTCTCATCCCAGCCTCCCAGGTCCCTCATCTCTTTGATGCTCTTCCCCTTGCCCTTGACAGATCCCAAATGTGGCTCATGTGCCAGTCCCCCCTGTCTTCTCTGATTCTGGATAGCTCAAGGTTACTGGAGACAGTCATGTGGCCATTGTGCCTAAATCTACACAAATGAGGTCTACTAATCAGATCTCCAGTGGGGCTTACCACTCAGCAGGAGCACTGTGACTGCCCCACTTTGTAGAGCTGAACGCCTGCCCTGCTTTGCATCCCTGCACAGTGGAGCTGCCGCCTGCCTCCTTTCCTTCTTCCTAAAACCAGCTCTTCCACTTGTCCAGAACTCTGCTTCATCAGGGAATGTAAGTTAGGTTTAGTATAATTTAAATTTGAGTGGTGTTTTTGGCTCCGTACCTGGAGTCATGCTCAAAATACCACTGGCTCCTGTGCATCGTTCTTCTCAGCTGTCTGCTTTCTAGTACCTTATATCTCTGCTTTTTTCAGTGATGAACTTTACAACAAGTCGACTACATCTGTGCTGTTCCTTTTCTTGGTGTCTGGCACACAGCGAATACTTGTTAAATGCTGATTTCCTTGCAGCCTGGTCTCTGCTCCAGTGAAAGTATCATTTAAACTGTCAGATTTTTTTCCTTTTTGGTTTTGGCTTGTGTTTACTCTGAAAAACTGGAGCGCTTTCTTTGTCTTCACTATTTTATACTTTGGTGGACTATGCAAGTACGGAGACTTTGGAGTCTGACACACCTAGATTTAAATATTAGGCAAGGATATCTCCTAATAGAACTCACCTCTCTTTCTAGAATGTGTGAGGGCTGGGATCAAATCTGTTTGGGTAGTCAGTAAATTTTTGGTGAGTGAATCAGTATGAACAGAGGTGGTTAATATATAAGTAGATGACAGGTTTGAGGATTAGGAGAAAGGTTGGAGACTTTGTGGTAACTAAAGTCGGAGTAGGGAGATATCCCTGGTAGAATACACAGGATGGGGGAAGACCTGAACAGCAGCATCAGCAGTCAGTATTAAGAAGGTAAGTCCATGAAGATGCAGGAGAAGTTGCAATTAGTTCAAAGAACTGAGCCAGGGAAGAAGAATTTTAAGGAGGGAGGGAAGATACAAAGAAAGGAAGGAAGGAAGATGGGAGGGAAGGAAGGGTCAGCAAAGCCAGATAATATGGAAAGATCACAAATGATAAGGGTGGAAAAGTATCCATGGACTTTTGGCAGCTTGGAAACTGGCTGCCCTAGTGAATAGTTTCATTGGTGAGGTAGGTCTGCGTTTCCTAGGGCTGCCATAACAAATTGCCACAAATCTAGGTGGCTTAAAGCGATAGAACTTTACTGTCATATAGTTCTGGAGGCTAGAATTCTGAAATTGGGGTATCAGCAGGGCCATGCTCTCCATCTGAAGATGCTGGGGGAGGATCTTTCCTTGTCTCTTCCTAGCTTCTGGCAATTTTAATCTTCAGAGTTCCTTTGCATCATTCCAACCTCTGCCTCTGTAACATAGTGTCCTTCCTGTGTCTGTGTTCAGATTTTCCTCTTTTTATAAGGACATCAGTCATTGGATTAGGGTGCACCTTAATTCAGTATGACCTCATTTTAACTTGATGACATGTGCTAAGACCTTGTTTCCAAATAAGGTTATATTCATTGGTACCAGAAATTAGGACTTAAACATAACTCTTTGGAAGGGACACAATCCAACCCATAGCAGTTTGGAAGCTGAATTGCAGTGCATTGAAACTTGTGAGCACTGGCTGTTATACGCAACTAATGAATCATTGAACACTACATCAAAAACTAATGATATACTACACAGTGGCTAACTGAACATAATAAAAAAAGAAACTTAGAACAGGAGGCAAAGAAGTAAGACATCAATTACGGAGGCTAGAAGAAATTTCTCTTAAAAGAAAGGAAAAGTGAGCAAGAAGATGGTAGTTACTGGGGGACACTGGTGGAAAGAGTTTTTTGTGGTATTTTGTGATTGCTGTTATTGTTAGCGTTTTATGATTTGTTAAAGAGCAAAACCTAGGCAGCACTATAGAGCTGTTTTACTGGTTATAATTTGCAAAAGAGGCAAAATTACACCTGCCTTGCAAATATAAAATGAACACATGTCAAAGATTTTATTCATTCATTAATGAGGGAACCAGTAAGATGTTAAATCCTGTCCAGAGAATATTTGAGAAACTAGGTTTTTATAATCTTAGGATATGATTGCTAGATTAGATGGCTAAATCTCGTTAATGGGCCAATAGGGTCATAAACAGTAACCTTTGGAATTATCTTTTCAACTGTACAGAAGTGATCTACATTTCTACCAGACAACAATCTATACATTAACATGTAACCGAAACTGGGACTGTTCAACAGTGATAAATAGCAAGTCCAACTAACTACCTTGCTCTATAATCCTTTGGCAGCTTTTGGCTTCTGTGACATTTAAAAGATGTGCTGCTCACCTTTTCTTTTTTTTAACCGATTTCCAAATATAAGATGGTTTTTCTGACATATTTATCAGAATCTGTGGAGATAGAGAGGGGGACCTGAGAACCTTTAATTAGCCCTTAGGTGATTCTAATGTTGACAAAATCTGAGAACCACCGAGTAAAAGAATACTGAGTGGCTTTGGGTGCCCATCTGAGACTGGCACCTATCCCCCTGGACTTTGTGATTTTTTTTTTTTTCCTCAGTAGTGCTCAGCTCTTTGGCAAAGAGAGATCATATGATCCAGGATTGAGGGTTTGGCAGGCAGATACTCAGGAAGGGCACAGTGGCTAGGAAGTAAGGTATCCGGAAGAGATAGTTAATACTGGACATGAGGTCCAGGCTGGGTAGGGAAAAACATAAGGCCAGGACAAGATTAGCAGATGGGGAGAAAAGAAAGAAGTCAAGTTCACAGAAAGTATGTGGGTATAAGAGCACTGAAAGGTCAGGAGACTGACCAGCAGAATGAGACTTTAAAGTTTTTGAGTTTTCACAGGTGGATGGGAGTGTTTCTAACAATGGCAAAAAATAAAGTCCAGGTTGTGCTCCTGAGAGAGTTACTGAAAGTAGAGGTCATCAGGGAGAAGATGAATGACAATTACTTTCTCATAGATTTATACTTTTCACAAGACACTGCGCTTGAAACTTTAAAGCTGATGTAAATTTCCACTGGACCATTGTTCTGTTACTTTAGGTTGTGGCCAAATGCCCTGTGTCTACATGTGATGGGCAAAAGCCTTTCTGGTCTTTTAGGACTGTACTAGTACCCTCAAACAAAGCGTCTTTATTGAGCGCATTATTCTAGGTTAGGCCCTCAATACTAGGTGTTTTCATACAATATCTCATTTAATTTTTACCCTATGTGTTTGAATTGTTAGTATCCCCATTGTACAGAGCTGCGGTTTAGCAGCAATAAATAACTTCTTGAAGGTCACAGTGAATGGTGGATAGGGCATTTAAATTCATTCTCTTAACTCCAGAGCTCATTTGCTTAACCACTATGTTCTAAGTAGGGTGTGTGCTTGGTGGGGGTTAAAGAGGATTTATACATCTCACATTCCTTCATGTAATTCAATTTTGTAAATTACCACACATGCAGAGAATAGTTTGAGCTTAAAAAAGAATGAAGCTGGGAGCTATTTCTTTTTCTAAAAATTGCCACAGTGACCTTCTTTAGGCTTGCAGAGCATATCCATCTTATGTAGTATTTAAAATAAAAAATGAGTGAAATTAAAGTAGTCTGAATTATTTATTTGAGATTTGTAGTGATGCAACTTTAAAAATCTTATAAGACTGATAATGGTACTTCAGTCCAAAAATTCACAGTGCTAAACATGGCATTAAAAATCTTCATTGTAGGGGCGCCTGGGTGGCTCAGCCGTTAAGCGTCTGCCTTCGGCTCAGGTCATGGTCCCAGGGTCCTGGGATCGAGCCCCGCATCGGGCTCCCTGCTCCGCGGGAAGCCTGCTTCTCCCTCTCCCACTCCCCCTACTTGTGTTCCCTCTCTCGCTATGTCTCTCTCTGTCAAATAAATAAAAAAAAAATCTTTAAAAAAAAAAAATCTTCATTGTAGCCAGATGAAATAGGATGTATTAATTCTTGCAAGTTATTCCTTTGAGTGCCTTTCTACTCTAAAATACTTTTTTTTTCAGTTGATTTATTATAAGATCTCACAGATGCAGTATAAGATGTGACAGAAATGACACTTATTTAGAGGAAGTATAGTCAGACTCACCTGTTGACAGTGATAAAAAAAAAAATCCTTGAAAGCTCACTGGAAAAATATAAACTGTTCAGAGTTTATAATGATTGTAATGAAAGTTACATTGCTCTGCATTTGTGGCATATTTGTGCATTCGTGTTTGGTATTGTTAAAGTATTTTTAGAAGTCACGCAGTGTTTAGAGTAATACAATTCAATCATTAAGATAATTTATATTACATATTAGTAATGTGACTAAAATATGGGGGTGGCTGCGGGGTCACATGTAATCAATATCACGAGCATGTATTTATTTAAAAAAAAAAAAAAAAACAATTGAAGTTTAGAGCAGCCTAAAATAAGAATGTGTTCTTTGTTGTATTAATTCATTGTTATTTAAATGTTTAATGTTCTGTTTTCTCTAGGGTTAAGTAGTTTAAAAAAATATTGTTATTTTCCTGGAAAAATACCAAAATTTGTATCTGGCTTAACATATCTGACCTTAGCCTCTTCAGAGGAAGTGAACACATGTTCTATGAGTAATCCCCTAGATAAATCAGCAGCCAAACAAAGGAGCAGTAAGATCAAATTCCAGTGTTTCTTCGCCACTGAAATAAAACTGAAATTCAAAAATTACATTAACAGGCTTCTGTCTTTTATGGTCAGTTATACTTTGGTGGAGACCATCTAGAGGAGGAGGAGGAGGAGGAGGAGGAGAAGCTGACAGTGATGATGGTGTTGATGGTGTTGGAGAAGGAGAAAGATTTGGTGATGTTGGAGTTACTGGTGAGGGCGCATGGATTGGTCCTAGGATAACCATTGTGAAAGTTATTTTTCCTGTCATAGTTATGCTGTCTTTGTCAATTCTGCCTTGTGAAAATGAATAATGGTAGGTGGTGTTGCCTGGTCACAGGTCATTATTTTTTCCAAAGCATACAAAGATAAGCAGAAAATTTGGAGACTTAACTCCTGACTTTATTAGCACCCTTTTTCAAACCCTAATTTTAAGAGCTGTTGACCCAGAAAAAAAATTACTCCAGGGCTGTAGACTAATAAAAAGGACCTTTTCTTTCCTTTAACTTCCATTTACTTGTTTTAAAAATTGGGAAGTGAGACTCAAACTCTTTAGTATAACTGCTGACCGTGGGAGGAAAGTATTCCTTAGGCTGTACCCTAAGTGGACAGAACAGCATTATTCTTCAGGCCAAAGGAAACCCGGCCAAGAACTCACTCAGGTCTTCTGTCTGAGATGTCCTGGCCTTTACTGTAGGTCAGCCTTCTCAACCTCAGTACTACTGACGTTTAAGATCGATCATTCTTTATTCTGGGGGTGCTGTCCTGTGCACAATGTAGGATGTTTAGTAGCATTCCTGGCTTCCATCCACCAGATGCCAGTAGTAGCCCACCCCCTCAATTGTGACAACCAACCAAATCTATCTCCAGACATTGCCAAATGGGACGTAAAATTGCTCCCATGGGAGCTTCCGCATCTCCCACATTTGAGTACCACTGTCTAAGTGTATTAGGTGATTAGCTGATAAAGAATTTTCTCCAGATTTTAGTTTTACTTTTAGATACTTTGTCATTTTAAGCATTGGTACAGACAGGATTTGCTTTTAAGAACTGAAAAACTGGAAGCACATTTTCTAATTTAAGGGTAAAAGTGAGGACAAGGTCTTCTTTGAGAGTTCAACATTATGACCTTTGGATGCCTAGTACAGTGTTTTCCAGAGTGCTGGTGGGGACCCTTTAGTGGGTCGGGATTATACATGCAGCAGTGTATGGGATCACAGTGTAAAATGTATTTCTTACTTTGGAATAACTGAGAAAAACATTTGAAAACTGCTGGCCTAGTGATGATGTATAAGCCCAGCCTCCCCTTTCAAACTGTAATATTCTAAACATATTCTTCATAGCAGTAGGTGTTTATCCAGGCCAGCTAATCTATTTATCTTGTCAGGTTAAGCTTATCAAATAGTCTTGGAAGTATGAAACATTCAAACTTGTTCATTGTAGTAGTAGATTTGAGACTTTCTTTTAACTTCGGTTTCTGGTGCATACCATCTTTTTTGCTAGGGGGAGGAAGCTCTGAGCTCCATCACATATTTTAGAACATTCTTGGCACGTTACTTGTGGACTGTTCATGCCCTCCCCCTACACAAGATGCTGAAAAAAGACAGCTCCATTTTAATTGTTTTCTTCATCAGCATGCATGCAAAGGTCCTGTTTTTCATCAGTTAGTATTTATTTTGTTAACTTGTAGAAATTATGCTTTATGGAGGAAAGGGCAAGAAACATTTGTGTATTTATTGACAGTCAAATATGAGCATAAAGACGTCTAAAAATTACTCCTAACACTGCTTGTACTCTTTTTGTAAAATTCATTTTAAAATGGCAACCTTAAGTTAAGTAGTGGCCCGTGGGGACTATATTAGATGGGACAGTCTGCCATTACTAAGTCATGAATTCAGCTGTTAATGGGAAATTCTTGGCTTCCTAAAATCTATCAGCACTTCCAGCCACTTAAAAAGCTGCTTTAGTTTCTATTCACTAAAGAAAATACATTTATATTTTGAGTTATTTTATTTCTTCAGTGGCTACTTTTCAAAGACTTAAACATTCCAGAAAGCACATTTTCATCTTTTTAATAGTAAGAGAACATTTCAGACTAGTTTCATAATGTTAGAAGTTTTGTCTTAGGGGATAGTATTTTTCTCTAAGGAAAAATTTTAATGATTATTCAAAAGTTATTTTTATTACAATTCATTTGTGTTCACAGTGAAGGCTTTTATATCCCTGTGTTTCTAATTTAGATGATATTCAGTAGAGATATTCAAGGTATTTTCATCATAGTTTCAGGGAAAATTTGAGTGTTTTTTTTTTTTTCTTCTGAGTTGTATAACACTTAAGTTTTATATTTGCAGATCAGTGGGTGTATCACAAAAACTCACATGTTTATTTCATGGTGCCTTTATATATTATTGAGTGACTATGCCTAATTTCTATGTGTAGAATGAAAGCAGGTGTAGAGATAGCAATGTTGCTCAAAAGCTGAACTTTATAGATGTTTGTTTAGGAAGCTAGATTGCTAGTATTGACCTTTAAAAGTGGGCCAACAATACTAGTAGGGATTTGAGAATAAAATTTCTTGATCAGAAAAGGATATGAAGTATTGTCATCATAAGGTAGGTAAGTAGTTTTTCCTTTATTAAAGTGAGTTTTGAGACTGGTTTGAAATTACTTTTTCATTGGTTCATGTACAGTTCCTTATACATCCAATTAGTAACTATTTTGCAAATACTTTCTAGATTATTAACTTCTTATTCACAGGCTTTTAAAGCTTTCATTCATCTGTTCTAGTAAATGGTATCAGCACTGAACTGTTCTTAAAAATAATAATATAATAGAAAATCCTTTTACAGCTGTCTGTATCCATATTGACTTTAAAACTCAGCACTGTCACTTTTGATAGTTTTTTTGTGTAAGTACTGAACTATTCCAGAGGTGATTATAAATGGCTGTCTTGAAGGAAAAAAATACTATCATTTTAGTACAGTGTCGTCTTCCTTTTAGAAAGAGATTCATTTGAATCCCATCATTAAGGAATGTTACATGGTACGGTTGGAGCAGCAGCTGAAACTTCTCAACACTGCATCCTCTTCTAGGTGCTCAAACACCAGATTTAATGATAAAAGGAGGATGCAAACAATACTATGTTAAGTTCCCTGAGTTCCCACAGTGAAAGAATTCTGGAACAGATAATGCTGCTACCAAGATATGAAAGTTATTTTTCCTAATCTTTACCAAGTCATTAAACTGTTATTTTTTTTCCTCGTCATTCTGTAGGGAAAAAATGAGGTTTTTGGAGAAGGACTACTAAAAAGTCAAATTTCAATAGAATGTAAAATTAGTAAAATTAAATTTCATTAAATATGGCTTTAATGCCTTCAAGAATGAATGCCTTGAAATACTGTAATATGGTCAGTAATCTGTGCAACGTGTAAAGTGTTTTTAGATATCCTCCTACTTCTCACAGATTTTAGAAGGGTTTGTGATAAATGGATGAAGCTGATCACATACTTTTATTTTTATAGTTTACATTTACTTTGAACAATTACTATGAACTGACACTCTTTTAAAGATTGGATTTATTATGCTATGTATATAAATTTATTGCTAAGCTATGTTTACCTCTGTTTATTGAGGTGGAAAGCTCTTTGAACTCATAAGGGCAATCATTGATTATTTTGAGCGTACCTGGTTTCTTTTGGTTCCTATGAGCAGATATACTAAGAACTCTGCCTTCCTTTCTATCTTGTGTAAGGAAAGTGTTGGTGGTATAAAACATCTGTCATACATATTTTAAAATTTTCACCAAAAAAATCCTGATTATTTATAATGTTAAAGATGTAATAATAATTTATCATTCTTTTAACTTTTTTTTTTTTTTTAAGGTGACGGATGTGGACATACTGTACTAGGCCCTGAAAGTGGAACCCTCACGTCCATAAACTACCCACAGACCTATCCCAACAGCACCGTTTGCGAATGGGAGATCCGTGTAAAGATGGGGGAGAGAGTGCGCATCAAATTTGGTGACTTTGACATTGAAGATTCTGACTCTTGTCACTTTAATTACTTGAGAATTTATAATGGCATTGGAGTTAGCAGAACTGAAATAGGTAGGAAATTTTCTTGTAAATGTACATGTAATACATCACTGCCCTGAGTTTTAAAACTAAAACAATTTTTGATACTTACATTAAATAACTAGGCTATATAGGATGATAGGTAGGAAATTATTTTGTGGATTATGTGTGGAAATCTCAAATTTGAATCTTTTGGGAAGAGAAGATTCTTATCTGTCCAAAGAAGCTTGTTGGTACTTTTGCAACAAGATGCCACTCTACTGCTTCTAAGAAGGAGGATGTTAAGTATCTCATTTTTTTTGTTTTTTTATAATCATTTTATTTGCAATTAAAGAATATAATTCATACTCAGGAGGCAGTATATCATGGTGATTAAAAGCATAGGTTTTGGATACAAAGTGCCTGGTATCAAATCCTCACTCCGCTCTTAGCTTATGTGTGATTTTGGGCAAGTTACCCGACCTGTTTTTTCACTTGTAAGATAGGGAATGAACTAATAACATGTAAAGTGCTTAGAACAGTCCATAACACATAATATGTGCTTACTAATACTGGCTGCTATTGTTGTTATTCTTAGCTAAGATTAGTGGTTCTCAGTTATGGCTGCATATTAGAGTCACCTGGAAAGATTTTTAATAATACTATATACTAAATAATACTGTATCCCCATCCTAGACCAGTTGAATCAGAATTGATTGGGTGGGACCCACGCCTCTGGAATTTAAAGGCTTCCCAGGGGAATCTGCTTTGTAGTCATGTTGAGAATCTTTGGCTTAGAGATCAGTCCCTTAGGCTTAAAGGTGGAAAATGTCTAAGACTGTTTGGGTGAACTAACATCATACAGTAAATCTTGAATTCTCCATGAGTTAATTTGGAAACATTTATTGGTACTAGTGTATAAAATATCTTTTAGAACTATAAGTGGAACCCAGTATCTTTTCTGTAAGCATGATGTTCATCCTCTGGCGGCCTCCTCTCCATATCAAGTCAAATGCTTCATCTTGTCTCTACGTTTTGGCCTCTTACCTATGAGAGAAAGAATTCCTGGCCAGCTTCTCTTACTGCCGATTGATAACCTCTGTTGTCTCTCAGTCAACTCTTAATTAACCTGGTAGCTTGATCACTGTGTGTATATTGCCATGAATATATGGCCTCAGATAAGCTTTTAGGAACTCAGATTGCCTGAGGATCTAGAAACCACTATAACACTAATAGAGGGCAACTGTATTAAACGGGTGATGCAGTAGGGAGTAAACAGTACCACCTAAGCAGTCTTGTAACAGCAGTGAAAAAAGGTGAGCCACAGTCCCATCAAGCCCTTAGCAGTTTACAGGAAATAAAGGAGCTAGAGAAACACGTTTTATCAACCATAAAGACCATCTGTCAATAGCATTTTTTAAAAAAGGAGAGAAGTAGAGGGAATTGTCATACTTTTAGGAGTTACATCTTCCAAAAATAATGTGTGGACCTTGTTTTGATCTTGATTCAAGCTGCAGGAAGACATGTTAAGATAATCCAGAGAAATTTTAAGAGGAATCGGGCGTTCAGTGCTAGCAAGAGTGATTGTTTTTGGTGTGTGAATGTTATAATTATTTTTCTTTAAAAATTTTATTTATTTGTCAGAGAGAGATCACAAGTAGGCAGGGAGGCAGGCAGAGGGAGAGGGAGAAGCAGGCTCCCTGCTGAGCAGGGAGCCCGATGCGGGGCTCGATCCCAGGACCCTGAGATCATGACCTGAGGCGAAGGCAGACGCTTAACTGACTGAGCCACCCAGGTGCCCCTATAATTATTTTTTTTTAAGATCTGGTTTGTTAGAGACATTCTGAAGTTCAAATCTAATATACTGTTGATATTCTTTTGTACTTTGCTTTTCCCTTACCTAAGAAGGAAGTCATTCCAACAACAGTGCATAGACATAGCCCTTAATTCTTTTTACAGCTGCAGAGAACTCCACAGTATGGAGGTACTGCAGTTTATTTAACCACTCTTTTGTGTACAGGTACTTCCAGTATCGTGCAGTTACAAACGGTGCTGCAACAAATAACTTTATGCAGATGTATTTTTGTATTCTTGGAGGTGTAGCTTCAGAACAAATTCCTGAAATGCAACTATTGGTTCAAAAGATAAATGTATATATAGCTTTGTTAGATATTACCAGATTCCCCTCTACAAGGGTTATGCCAACTTGCATTTCCATTCAGCAGTGCATAAAAATGCCTGTTTCCCCACAGCGTTACCAGGGTGTGCATCATCATGCTTTTTAAGTTTTGCCAACTGATAGGTGAGAAATGGTATCGCAGTATACCTGTAATTTGCATTTCTCTTAGTATGAGTGATGTTGAACATATTTTTTTGTATGTCAAAGGTTCATTTTTTTTTAAACAACTTTTTGTGTCATTTGCTCATTTTTCTGTCATGTTTTTTTGGTCTTTGTTTTTCTCCGGTCCTAGGAATACTGTTACTATCTTTTAGTGATAGTAGCCTCTATGTGATACATACTGCAGACAGTTTCTCCTTGTTTGACTTTGTTTATGGAACTTTTTTTTTTTAAGATTTTATTTATTTGAGAGAGAGCGAGAGAGAGGGAGGGAGCATGAGCAGGGTGAGGGGCAGAGGGAGGAGCAGACTCCCCACTGAGCAGGGCTCGATCCCAAACCCCAGGACTCCGGATCATGACCTGAGCCAAAGGCAGACGCTCAACCACCCAGGTGCGCCCCTATGGAACTTGTTTATCTGGTTTTGTTGCCATGCAGGTTTTTTTCAATGCAGCAAATTTATCACTTGTTTGCATCTGGATTCTGAATCCTAATTGGAAAGCCTCTCCTTACATCCCAGTTAAATATAAATTTACCCATGTTTTCTTCTAGTACATGTATGTGGTTTCATTTATTTTATATTTAGATTCCTGGTCCATTTGGGGATATTCTTTTGTATGATACAAAGTGTAGATCTAATTGTATCTTTTCCAGATGACTAGTCACTTGTCCTAACACTATGCATTTAAAGGTCTGCCTTTGCCTCAGTGATTTGAGATACTGACTTTATCATATACTACTCAAGTTCTCTACACACTTGGGTTTATTTCTGGGTTTTCTGTTGTGTTCCACTGGTCAATACTCACATAACCAAAACGTCAGTTTTAATGATAGAGGCTATATAATGTGTTTTAATGCCTAGTCTCTCTTTAAGGATGTTTATTTTTAGTGTTTTCTTGGCTATTCTTGCCTGTTTATTGATCCATATGAAGTTTAGTTATCAATGTGTCCAACTTCATAAAAATGTTTGTTGGTATTTTTTATTGTGATTCATAATTTGTCTTTGTTATGTTGAGTCATCCTATTCAAGAACAAGAGCTGCTTTTTTTCTATTCAAATCTAATTTTGTTGTTTTCAAGGGTGTTTTGAACTTTCTCATGTAAATTTTACACATTTTTTTTGTTGAAGTTGTTCCTAAATATCTTCCCTGTTGCTATTGTAAGTGGAAATGTTTTGGTTTTGTTTGTTTTGCCATTGTATCCTCTTACTGGTCACTAATTTTATCAAGACTATTGATTTCTATATGATGATTTTATATCCTATTTTACTGGGTTTTTTTTTTTTTTTAAAGATTTTATTTATTTATTTGAGAGAGGGAGAATGAGAGACAGAGAGCATGAGAGGGAGGAGGATCAGAGGGAGAAGCAGACTCCCTGCTGAGCAGGGAGCCCGATGTGGGACTCGATCCCGGGACTCCAGGATCACGACCTGAGCCGAAGGCAGTCGCTTAACCAACTGAGCCACCCAGGCGCCCTTTACTGGGTTTTTTTAATTCAGTTTTATCATTCACTTTCTAGGGATTTCTAGGTACACAGTCACATCTGCAAATAGAGATAGTTTTACTTCTTTTCCAGTTCTTGTGCCTGTGATTGATTTATCTAATTGCATTGGCTAATATTACCAGTCATTGCTATGTTAATCCATAGTGTAGATGGTGGGCATCTCTTTCTTGTTCCTGATCTTATGGAGGTGTTAGCTCAGGCTGCAATACCATATACTGGATAGCTTAAACAACAGAAACTTATTTTCTCACAGCTTAGAGTCTGGAAGTCTGAAATCAGGGTGTCAGATTCAGTTGCTGCTGAGAATTCTCTTCCTGGCTTTATAGACAGCTACTTTATTTCTGTGTCCACACATAGCAGAGAGAGAGAAGGGGTGAGTTCTCTGGTCTATTCTTACAAGGACACTAATCCTCTTGGATTAGGAGTTTATCATTATGACTTAATTTAACCTTAATTACCTACATTAAGGCCATATCCCTAAATATGTTCACATGGAGTGGAAGGGGTTTCAACAAATTAATTTTGGGGGATACATAACAGGAAGTATTCCTTGATTTCTATTTTCTTGAGTGTTTTTCATTAGGAAAGAATTGGATTATGATAGAAAGCTTCTTTAGCATCTGTGGAGATGATTATATGTTTTTCTTCTGAAATCTATTTGTATGGTGGATTATATTAATGGATTCCCTAACAGTGAACCAACTTTACATTCCTGGAATGAATATCCCTTTGTTGCATCATTCTATTAATGTGGCATTGGATTCTGTTTCCTAATAATCTATTTAGTATTTTTATATAAATATTGATAAGCAAAAATTAGTGTATAATTTATTTTGCATTGTCCTTATAAGGTTTAGGTATTGATGTTACATATATAAGTGCAAAGATTTCAGAAGTTTTCCTTCATTGCTCTGGAAAAATGTAAGAGAGTTTTTGAACAAGTTGGTATTTGAAGGTTTCACTCTGTGAAAAACCATCCAGACCTGATGCTTTTTTTGGTAGGATAGGTCCTATTATTTTCTTTTTCTTTTTTTTTTTTTTTTAAAGATTTTATTTATTTGACAGAGAGAGACACAGCAAGAGAGGGAACACAAGCAGGGGGAGTGGGAGAGGGAGAAGCAGGCTCCCTGCGGAGCAGGGAGCCCGATGCAGGGCTCGATCCCAAGACCCTGGGATCACGACCTGAGCCGAAGGCAGACGCTTAACAGACTGAGCCACCCAGGCGCCCCTCTTTATTTTTTCTTAGGAGATTGATCTCGTTCAGATTTTATCTTTAAGTAGTTCAGTTTTAGTAAGCTCTTTGCCTAATAAATTACCCAGTTCACCTGGGTCTTCAAGTTTATTTGTAGTGATGTCTGAAAAATAGAATTGTATGGTTTTTTTTCCTAACGGTTATTTCAGTGGTTTTTTCAATGGTTATTTCCTTCATATCATTTTTGTTTTGTTTTGTTCATTTGTGCTTTCCCCTTTTTTCCCTTGATTGTCAGCAAGTGGTTTGCCTATTTTGTTAATTTTTTTCAAAAAATAAATCAGAAATGATTTATTATATTTAGATCTATTCTATTTTCTCTACCCTATTAATTTCTGTTTCTAGTTCTGTTATTTCATTTTCTTCATTATGCTTGCTTTGGGCTTATTTTGTTATTTGTTTCCTAGCTTTTAGCAAAGAATTTTAATTCATTTGTATTTATTCTATCATTGTTATTGATAAATGTGTCTAATGCTTTGAGGTTTACTTTGAGTACATCTTTAAGACTGATATACCACAGATTGATTTATTGTATCGGTGTTTTTTTTGGAAGTCTAATTTTGTTTTGTATTTCCCTTTTACTCGGTACATGTTTATTATTGGGTATATAGTACATAAATAGATTTGCAGTTGGAATACCTTTCTTTGCTAGTGTTAATAATTTTTACTTTTATTGCGTTGTGGTCATAAATATCTCTATGGAGCTTTCTAATATTTTCTGCATAACCTAACACAACCTTTATTATGAATGTCCCATGTATGCTTGAGAAGGTTTGTTCTCTAATATCAAGATGTTCTCTAATATCAAGATGTAAAGTTTGATAGTCATTCAGATCTTATTTACTGATTAGATTTGCTATATCTTTATTCTTAACTACTTGATCTCTTATTGGTATGTCTCTTTTTTTTCCCCCTTGTTTTTCTTTAGGTTTTTGCTTTTATAAAGGTGTTCTTAGCTGTAATATCTTTATTTTAAATTGTGACTTCCAGGGGCGCCTGGGTGGCTCAGTCGGTTAAGCGTCTGCCTTCGGCTCAGGTCATGATCCCAGGGTCCTGGGATCGAGCCCCGCATCAGGCTCCCTGCTCGACTGGGAGCCTGCTTCTCCCTCTCCCTCTGCCCACCGCACCCCCCCCCCCCTGTAATCCCCCTCTCTCTCCCAAAAAAATAAATCTTTTAAAAAAAAAAAAAAAAAAATTGTGACTTCCAGCATTAAAAAGTTCCTCCTTTGTCATGTCTAATACTTTGAGTTTGAATTCTCTTTTTGTCTGACAGTATCATCTGCACATCCTCCTCCATATCTCTTATTGTCTTCATTTGCCTGGTATACCTGCCTTTGCTCCCCCTTTATTTTCAGCTTTTGTAGATCATTTTGTTTTGGGTGTGTTTTTTGTATGTAGCACATTTTTGGGTCTTACTCTGTGAACCCAGTTGAAAATCTTTTTTATTTTAAATAGCTGAGTTAAGCCCATTTGTACTTATTTATAAAACTGAAATGTTTTGTCTCAACTCTGTGTATTTTAAGTTACAATTATATGTATTTGTTGTGCTTATTTCTTTACATTGTTTTCTTTCCTTCTATTTTTAAATTTATTTAAAATTAAATTTATTTAAGCTTTTGGAGCTTAATAAGTCTTATAATTTTGTTCTAAGTGTTATCTTTCAATTTTTACTTTTTTAAATGCCTGTGATCCCCTGTTGTCTTAATCTTTACTGTCTGATTTGTCTATTTTTAATGGTGTTAAATCCCACCAATTGTCTGTAACTCCTACCTATTATATAACATTCAACGAACTGTTTTACTTTCCTCTTTTCTTCTCCCTTCTCTCCCTATTTTTACTGTTAGAACATAAATTCATAACATGTAGCCTACATCATATAACATCTTATTCTTCAGCCCATCCCTAACTTTCCTAGATCTGTATTTAAAAATATTAAATGTTCACACTCTGTCTTTTTGCCCAAGTTCTCCAGTCATAATGTGAGTGGATGAAGTTCATCTTGGAATAGACTGATTCCTTAAGCAGGACTTATGGGTACAGAATTTCTTGCATGCTTAAAACTGCTTATTTTAAAAGTTTTATTATGTGGAGACTTGAGGGACAGCTTGATTATATATAAATATGTCCTTTTTGATTGACCTATTCTTTCTTTGAGTTTTTGTTTTTAAATACTCTTCCATTATTGCCTGGCTTTTTATATTGTTTTTCGAGAAGTTTATTTACCTTTAAAGTCTTAATAGTGTTATAAGGATATGTGTTGAAGGTGATCATTTTGGATTGGTTTTCACTGGTATCCAATAAGCTCTTTCAATACATAGATTCAGATCTTTTATTTCTGGAAAGTTTTGTGGGATGATACTTTTAATATTATTTCTGTTCCATTCTCTTGTGCATCTTTTTTAGATACATTTTTAAGTCTAAGAAACTTGGGTCTTCCTTGCCATTTAAACCACATTCTCACCAGTGCTTTTAGTTTTTTATTTCCTTTTCATTCTATTTCGTTCTTTTTTTCTTTTTTTTTTAACATTCATTATCATGTTTCATTAGAATCCATTATTCCTTGTGCACCTTGTAATATGGTCTTCATTTTTTATATAATTTTGTCATTTTTTTTTTTACATTTTGTGAAATCAACTCTTAGTTCTTTCTGGATATTGTCCATTTCTATTTTTAGCTTTTGAGTTTCTGTTTCAAGGGGTTTTATCATGTCCCCAGTTGCTTGAGGACATTTAATTAAGTCTGGAGTGTTCCAGTTTCCTTCTGTTTTATCATTGTTTTTTAGCGGGGGGGAGGGGGTTTCCATAAACTGAGTTGTTGGGATTCTTATTTTTTGTTTTATTTTATATATATATATGTATATATATATACACACATATATATATAAAATTGTTTTTTGTTTTATACTATATAATGTGTATAATATATAATCTCTATAACATATTATATAGTATATATAAGTTTTATATATTACTAATAAATAAAGATTTATTTGAGAGAGCGAGAGAGAGTGAGAGAGAGTGAGAGCAAGAGAGCTGGGTGGGGGGAGTGTAGAGGGAGAGAGAGAATCCCAAGCAGACTCCCTGGTGAGCACAGAGCCTGATGCAGGGCTCCATCCCATGATCCTGAGATCATGACCTGAGCTGAAATCAAGAGTCAGACGCTTAACCAGCTGAGCCACCCAAGTTCACCCCCTCCTTTTTTTTTTTAAAGTAGGCTCCACGCCCAGCATGGAGCCCAGTGCAGGGCATGAACTCATAACCCTGAGATCAAGACCTGAGCTGAGATCAAGAGTCGTACACCTAAATGACTGAGCTACCCAGGGTCCCCTTACACTATATATTTTTTAAGTAGTTAAAGACTGTGTCTAGGTATTTGTGGGTATAGAGGTGTGGTTTGCAGTGGTTTACTTTATAGTTTGTGACAGGTTCATGATAGTCCTCTTCTGTCAGTGTAGTAGATATTTTCTTTTTTGGAGAAGAGGTGGTAGTGGGGGAGGAATTGTATCTTTTTTTTATTTTTTATTTGTCTTGCAGGACCCTAAATTTCCCCCTCTTGCTTTGTTTCTTCTCCCCTTTACAGTGCAGTGTCCAAAGTATTCCTCTCTATTACTTTTTTTTTTTTATTTGACAGAGAGAACGCACAAACAGGGGTAGAAGCAAAGGGAGAAGCGGGCTCCCTACTGAGCAGGGAGTCCAATGTGGGGCTCCATCCCAGGACCCTGGAATCATGACCTGAGCCGAAGGCAGATGCTTAACTGACTGAGCCACCCAGGTGCCCCTCTCTCTATTACTTTTAACCTACTTCTCCCCCTGAAGTGTTTTCTTTCCAAAATTGCGCTCTTAAGTTCCCTCCCTGAAGTCAGTACTCTCATCTGCCAATGGACTTTTTTTTTTTCTTGTATTTTATGTCTGTGCATGGGATACCTTGATCATCTTTGTCTCCCCCAATGAGTCTTTCATTAACTTTTACCACTTAGGTTATTCGTAGACTCTATGAGATCTGTTGCTATGCTTTAGGGGTCCATGATCTTAATAAAAGTAGAATACTTCTTCTTTGAGTTTCTTCCTGTTTCTTTTCTTTTTTTTTTTTTTTTAAAGATTTTATTTATTTATTTGAGACAGAATGAGAGAGAGAGAGAGAGAGAGCACATGAGAGGGGGGAGGGTCAGAGGGAGAAGCAGACTCCCTGCCGAGTAGGGAGCCCGATGCGGGACTCGATCCAGGGACTCCAGGATCATGACCTGAGCCGAAGGCAGTCGCTTAACCAACTGAGCCACCCAGGCGCCCCTCTTCCTGTTTCTTTTAAAGCTGTCTTTGTAAAAAATAATTATTTTATATCAAATTAAAGTGATAAGTACTGTTTCATTTGAAAGAATTAAAGGTATTATAATACTATCATCTTCGTTAACATTTTTCATTTAGAATAGTTTTCCATAGCCAAGAATTGAAGAAGTGATACATAATCTTAATGATTATAGGTTTCTTGAATGATAGATATAAGAGCCACAGAGTTTTATGTGTGATAAAGTCCTAGCCTACAAAAACATGTAGTCAAGGCTAAAGGCACCTTATCTGTTCATCATGAAAATACATTGTTCGACTGTGGATGGTTTTCGTGAGAAGGCTTGATGGGAACTTAAATTTAACTTGGATTTGTCCCTATGAGAAAGTATCATATGAGGTTGTTTGTTGCATTGCAAAGTACAGAAGTCCTATACAATTCAAAAGACTTTAGTGAATCTTTGTACCCAGGAATGGTCAAGCTGCTTTGTGGCCTAGAACAGAAAATAAATACTGAAGCTTTGTCTCTATAAATGATGTCATCACTTCAAACTATTTCCTCTAATGTTTTGAGGCAGGTCAATGAGGAATTGACAACTGTCTCATTTTTCAACAGCATTCAGCTGGATAAAACTTAATCTCTGCAGTCCTACCCAAGAATTCCTATTTGTGGGCCTTTACAGGAAATATTAATAAGCATTGACATTTCCTAAGTGGTGAAAGTTTATTTTTCTAAAAAAGCTTTGAAAGAAATTTCATGGTATGCTGTGTATGTCTCACCTGTGATGCTTGACAGTACATCTGGTTTTATTGACATTTAAACATTGTTGTGACTCACTGCTTTTTACATTCGTATACTTGGTATGAGAAATTCTGCCAGCTATCAAGAAAGAAGCTGTCAATTTAATAGAAGCCAAAGCCTTGAGTCACTTCCTTTTCAAAAGTTTTTATTAAGAAATAAAAGCAGAATAATGACGTTCTCTTCTGTCCAGAAGTTTGCTGGTGTTCCAGAAGATAAGTCTTAAAACCCTAGAAGCATAAGTTTCATAAGAGAGAAGGGAGGCCCACTAAGAAAAATTTGATGGGGAAGATTGGTATTGCTCTGTGGATATTTTGGTCCACATGAATACTATAAAATTTTCCATCAAGGCCCTTTGGCTACCATCATGGATACTAATAAAAAGTTGTGTGCTCTTTTGTCCAACCTGCCATTCTGGAAGAGATTATTGGAGGAGGCAGCTGTGCTTATAATCAAAGAAATGCAAATTTTTAATTTTTTAATTTTTATTTTTTTTAAAGACTTTATTTATTTTGACAGAGAGAGAGAGACAGCGAGAGAGGGAACACAAGCAGGGGGAGTGGGAGAAGCAGGCTTCCCTCGGAGCAGGGAGCCCGATGTGGGGCTCAATTTCAGGACCCTGAGATCATCACCCGAGCCGAAGGCAGACGCTTAATGACTGAGCCACCCAGGCGCCCCAGAAATGCAGATTTTTTAAAACTAAGTATATTCCCTCCTTGAATTTTGAATTAGTAAAAAAAAATATGTTGACATGGGTGTAGTGAAATTGGTACTTTTTTTTATTGAGGCTCTCTTAGTTGATATAGCTTACTTACCTAGCAGTCTGGAAGTATATATTAAGAATCATTCTTAAGGAAATATTTCAAAAATAAAAGTTGTGTTAGGAAGATGTCTATTCCTACATTATTCACTATTAGAAAAATTGGAAGCAATCTAAATTTCTAACAGTAAGGAAATTAAGGTATATCTACCATATAACCAGTTCTTAGCTATCACTGTTTGCTGTGAGCATTTTCTCACCTGTCTTTTGGTGAATGCAGATGTACAATTCTACATCTAGAAGAGGAGTTGCTGGGTGTGCATGTGTTCAGCTTTAGTAGATACTGACAAATGCATTCGTGGCTGTACCAGTTTATACCCACCACAAGGGTATGAGAGTTTCAGTTACTTGTCTCTACTTTTGCCATTTTAACCATTCGTGTGTGTGTGTGTGTGTGTGTGTGTGTGTGTGTGTGTGTGTGTACTGATACCACACTGTAGCTCTGCTTTGCATTTCCCTGATGCCTAATGATATTGTTCTCTTTTCCTATGTTAGCCATTTGAATATCTTTTATGAGAAGTGTTGAATTTTTTTATGCATTTGGGTGATCATTTTCTTATTTGTAGGAATTCTTTCTATGTTCTGGTATGGGTTCTTTGGGGTATATGTATTAAAATATATATTCTCCCTTTCTTTGGCTTTTCTTTCTACCTCCCTTATTGGTACCTTTTGATAGACATTAATTTTAACTTAATTTTAATGTTCACAATTATTAATTTTTTTTCCAATTAGGATTACCATTTTTTGTGTCCTTTTAAAATCTTTGCCAACTCATAGGTCATGAAGTTGTTCCCAAGGTTTTCCTCTAAAAGCTTTATTGTTTTCCTTTCCACACATATTTTCAGTCAATCCATAATTAATTTTTGTGTATGAGGTGGGAAGTAGGAGTAAAAGTGTCAAAAGTACATTTCCCACATGAACTTTATTTTTAAATGTACAAATACTGCATGTGTCATTTATTCATGAAAATAAAACAACAGTGAAGTAGCCATATTCCCCTGAAATCAAAATCCATAATGACTTTATGAAGTAGAAAAATACACTTTTTAAAGTAGTCACCACTGTCTTTCAGAAGGAAAGACAAATCCATTATTGGTGATACTGCTATTCCTTTTATTTATTTATTTTATTTTTTAATTTGAAAAAAATTTTTTAAAGATTTTAGTTGAGAGAGAGTGTGTGCACATGCACGAGCTGGGGGGAAAGGGCAGAGGCAGGGGGGAAAGCAGACTCCTCGCTGAGCAGAGCCCTTCATCCCAGGACCTTGAGATCATGACCTGAGCCGAAGGTGGATGCTTAACCATCTGAGCCACCCAGGTGCCCCACTGCTACTCCTTTTAAAGATGGTAAATATTTGTTATTTGTTCTTTTAAGTATATACTCAGTTGCCTAATTGTTTATTTATTTTTTTTTTTAAAGATTTTTATTTATTTATTTGACAGAGAGAGAGAGAGACAGCGAGAGAGGGAACACAAGCAGGGGGAGTGGGAGAGGGAGAAGCAGGCTTCCCGCCGAGCAGGGAGCCCGATGCGGGGCTCGATCCCAGGACCCTGAGATCATGACCTGAGCTGAAGGCAGTCGCTTAACCGACTGAGCCACCCAGGCGCCCTTAATTGTTTATTTTTATTTTTTATTTTTTATTTATGATGGGTACCTTTTTTTTTTTGGTATAATCATAATTATTTTTATTTTTAATTTAAATTTTAGGTAGTTAGCATACAGGGCAATATTGGTTTCTGGAGTAGAATTCAGTGATTGATCACTTACATACAACACCCAGTGCTCATCATAGCAAGTGCCCTGCTTTATAGCCTAATTGTTTAAAAGGAAATTATATCTGTACCCTCCATGATTATCCTATGCAGGTAAGTTTTTGTTGAAGCAGTTAAAAGTAATGCTAAATTCAGCCAAAAACAATGTATTGTTAGTCACAATATAAGCAAGATCATTATGGGAGGGTATCTTAGTCATTCAAAAAGAGAATGTGAAATCACTGTAAGACAGAGGGCTGATTTTACAACTCCATCTCACTCTTGAAGCCTGACTCTTAAAGAAACTGTATTGATGGACATTACTTAATGATGGTATCTTCTCTAAACATTTTCTGGGTGTTAAAATGGCCTCTTCTGTATTTTAGGGGCTTCAACTGTGTGTTTGCCCTGTCCTGCTACACTAAGCTTTCCAAGGGCAACAGTGTGCCAGTCTAGTTTCATCACTGAATTCCTGCTGCATACCTCTTTCAGTGCCTGGATATTCAGGGGCTCACTTTATTGATTAATTACTTTGAAGGTTCCAAATTTGGAATTTTGTTTTTGCAATTAGAAGTGCTTCTGTACATAGGCACTAAAAAGCCATACCTAAATCTGTTTGTTTGTAAATTAAGAGTGATCTTCCCTAAGCAAACTCCATTTCCATCTGTTGTATCTATTGGAGGTGGACACAGTTGATGTGCTTTTTGCTCTAGCAAATAACTCCCCACCCCCATCTTCTCTTTTTAAGTTGTGAGTTTGTAAGAGGAGTGTTGTTCGGTGGCAGATCTCTCCATAGGCTAAATGATCTTCCATTTAGTTGAGAACATAAATCAGATTCCTTAAGTTTTGTGGCGGTATTAACACCACCTCTAATCTATTTCAAATCAGAGGGATTTCTTCTCTCTTCTGAATACAAAATATTTTCATTTAACAACTTCCAGGGTTTGTTGCTGTTCATCTACCAAAAGTATGGTTAATATAGACTTTGAAAAACACATGATAACCTTAATACCTCTAAGCTCTAGGCAAGAGGATACAAACTCACTGCCAGCAGATGATACACACACAAAATAAATGAGTGAAATGGACTGAGTATAGTAACAGCATTGCCCTGACAAATGATAACTGAGCTTCAGGATCAGAGACTTTAGGGAGTGGTGGAGACTAGCAAACTGGAGTATGACTCTCTTTTTAAAGGGGACAGCCATTACTTAGGTACAACCATTTGGAGAACTGGCCCAGGTTTCCCTACTTTTTTTACTTGTGATTTTTCAAGAAAAGACAGAAATTCAGAATTCATGCAAAGTTTAAAGATTTTTAAATCTTGGCAAATAATTGAATCATTTTTGAAATAGTGTAGACCCCAAGTCATATAGGCCAAGAGGCCAAGTAAAATACATGTGATTCAGGCTCAAGCCATAGGTAGATTCTACCTTGTGTACTTTACTTCCCCGGATTTGATCATCTGAGAGTAGGAGGGTGTTACTGTACAGCATACCTCAGAGGTATGGTGGGTTCAGTTCTGTACTGCTGCCGGAAAGCAGGTATTGGAATAAACTGAGTCAAATGAATTTTTTGGTTTCCCAGTGCATATAAAAGTTACATTTACACTATACTATAGTCTAAAGTGTGCAGTAGTGTTACATCTAAAAAAAAATGTACATGCCTTAATTTAAAAATATTGATTGCTAAAAAATGCTAACCATCATCTGCGCTTTCAATCTTTCGAGTTAGTTTTTTTGCTGGTGGAGGATCTTGTGTCAGTGTTGATGGCTGCTGACTGACCAGGGTGGGGGTTGCTGAAGGCTGGCGTGGCTGTGGCAATTTCTTAAAATAAGGCAACAGTGAAATTTGCTGAGATTGACTCTTCCTCTCATAAAAGATTTCTCTATAGCCTGACGCTATTTGATAGCATTTTACCCACAGCAGAACTTATTTCAAAGTTGGAGTTAATCCTCTCAAACCCTGCCACTGCTTTGTCAACTAAGTTTATAAACTTTTCTAAATCCTTTGTTGTCATTTCAATAATCTTCACGGCATCTTCACCAGGAGTAGTTTCCATCTCAAGAAACCACTTTCTTTGCTCATCCATAAGAAGCAAATCCCCATACATTCAAGTTTCATCATGAGATTGCGTCAGTTCAGTCCCATCTTTAGGCCCCACTTCTCATTCTAGTTCTCTTGCCATTTCCACCACATCTGCAACTACTTCCTCCATGGAAGTCTTGAACCCCTCCAAGTCCCCTAGGAGGGTTGGAATCAACTCCTTCCAAACTCATTAATATTGATAATTTGACCTTATCCCATGAATCATGAATGTTCTTAATGGCATCTAGAATGGTAGATCCTTTCCAGAAGGTTTTCAGTTTACTTTGCCCAGATGCATCAGAGAATCACTGTCTATGGCACCTGTAGCTTTATGAAATGTATTTCTTAAATAATAAGACTTGAAAGTCAAAACACTTCTTGATCCATGGGCTGCAGAATCAGTGTTCTGTTAGCAGACATGAAAACAACATTCATCTCATTGTACATCTCCATCAGGGCTCTTGAGTGACCAAGTGCAGTGTCAGTGAACAGTCATATTTTGAAAGGAATCTTTTTTTCTGAGCAGTAGGTCTTAACAGTGGACTTAAAATGTTCAACAAACCATGTCGCATACAGATGTTCTATCATCCAAGCTTTGTTGTTCCATTTCTAGCGAACAGGCAGGATAGACTTAGCATCCTTCTTTTTTTTTTTTAATTTTGTTTTATTATGTTATGTTAATCACCATACATTACATCATTAGTTTTTGATGTAGTGTTCCATGATTCATTGTTTGCGTGTAACAACCAGTGCTCCATTCAGTACGTGCCCTCTTTAATACCCATCACCAGGCTAACCCATCCCCCCCCACCCTCCCCTCTAGAACCCTCAGTTTGTTTCTCAGAGTCCGTAGTCTCACATAGTTCATCTCCCCCTCCGATTTCCCCCTCTTCATTTTTCCCTTCTTACTTTTTTTTTTTTTTTTAAACATATAATGTATTATTTGTTTCAGAGGTACAGGTCTATAATTTCAGAGGTACAGGTCTGAAACTTAGCATCCTTCTCAAGGGCCCTAGGATTTTGGGAATGATGAAATGAGCAATGGCGTCAGCTTAAAGTCACCAGCTGCCTTAGCCCCTAATTAGGAGAGGTAGTGTATTCTTTGAAGCTTGAAGCCAGGCATTTTTTCTCCTCTCTAACTATGAAAGTCCTAGATGGCATCTTCTTCTTCTTCTTTTTTTTTTTTTTAATTTTTTTATTGTTATGTTAATCCCCATACATTACATCATTGGTTTTAGATATAGTGTTCCATGATTCATTGTTTGTGCCTAGATGGCATCTTCTTCTAATAGGAGGCTGTTTTGTCTACACTGAAAATCTGTTGTTTAGTGTAGCCACCTTCTTAAGTGATCTGAGCTAGATCTTCTGCACAACTTGCTGCAGCTTCTACGTCAGCATTTGCTGCTTCACCTGGCACTTTTTTGGTCTAGAGATGGTTTCTTAAAACTTATCACCAGTTTCTGCTAGCTTCCCACTTTTCTTGTGCGGCCTCCTCACCTCTCTCTGCCTTCACAGGTTTAAAGAGAGTTAAGCTCTGGCTTAAGGGGATGTTGTGGCTGGTTTGATCTTTTCTTCAGAACACTGAAACTTTCTCCACATCCATAAGAAGGCTGTTCCACTTTCTTATCATTTACATGTTCACTGGAATAACACTTTTAATTTCCTTCAGGAACTTTTCCTTTGTGTTCACAGTTTGGCTATTTGGCGTAAGAGGCCTTTCAACGTATCTCCGCTTTTGACATGCATTCTTACTAAGCTTAGTCATTTCTAGCTGTTGATTTAAAGTGAGAGAGATGTGACTTTTTCACTTGAATGCTTAGAGGCCATTGAAGGGTTATTAATGGGACTAATTTCAATATTGTTGTATCTCAGGGTAAAGGGAGGCCTGAGGAGAAGGAGAGAGATGGGCAATGGCTGGTTAGTGGAGCAGCCAGAATGCACAAAGCATGTATTAAGTCTGCCAGTCACGTGGGTTTCATGGCACCTCAGAATAATTATGATAGTGACGTCAGATCACAGATTACCATAACAAATGTTAACAATAATGAGAAAGCTTGAAAAATTGCAAGAATTACTAAGACGTGACACAGAGACACAACGTGAGTAGTGGTTGTTGAAAAAATGGTGCCGACAGACTTGCTAGATGCAGGATTGTCACAAACCTTCAGCCGGTGAGAAAAAAGGCAGTATCTGCAAAGCACAATAAAATGACATGTGCTGGTACACCAAAGTAAATTTCTGGCCGTATTAGCTTTCTATTGTTTTATAATATTACCACAAAGCCAGCAGCTTAAAATAGCATAATTTATTATCTCAGTTTCTGTAGACTAGAGGTCTGGATTTGGCATGACTGGATTGTCTGTTCTTGCCTGCCCGGCCGGAATCAAGGTAGTCAGCTGGGGATGTGGTTCCTATCTGACACCGCGGGTTCTCTTCAAGCTCACTGACTGTTGACAGAATCTACTACTACTGTCTTATACTTGTAAAACTGGTGTCCCCATTTTCTTGCTGCCTATTGCCCAGAGACTGTTTTCAGTTTCTAGAGGCCACGTGGAGTGTTCACCATTCTCTCTTAATTTCCAGTTATGTGACTAACCTGAGAAAGCACTCTGCTTTTAAAGCGCCTAACTGATTAGGTCAGGCCAACCCAGGAAAATCTCCCTCTTACCATATACTGCAATATACAGATAGTTAAAAAAATTTTTAAAGGCAGGGATTCTGGTAAGAAAATATTCTAGAAGCATAAGAGTATCACATACCAGAGGAAATTTTAAACTAAGCACACATTGGAAAAGTTCACCTTCACTAATGAAGAAAACAACAGATTACAGTTTCTTTTATCTCTAATACTGCTGGGCAGGGTGGGGAGAATAAATTGATACAGCCTTTCTGAAAAGCGGTTTAGTATGAATAGTTCATGTTAAAGTCACAGAGAAACAGTGCATGAATGGATGAATGAAGAGCTAGGTAATACAATGCTTGTGCATATGTGTATGCACCCTATATACACATTTATGTTCATTTAATGGTGACTATATCCCTAGAAGATAAACACTATTGTTTTTATTTAACAGATGGAGAGACCTGGGCAGAGAGGTATCCTCCCAAGTGGTATTAGCTATTATCTTGGTATAATAGGATTATGTGAGAATGACTATTGTTTTTTATTGTTTTCTTTTTACATTATTCTAAATTTTTGTAAAGTTTACAGATTGTTTAAAAGCACTTATAAACTGGAAAAAAGTGATATAAGGGCTGCCTTGAAATAAACACCCTATATCGATGGTAGGAGTATAAGTTAGTTTAACTTTTGGAAAGCAACATGATCCTGTAATTTCATTTCAAAAAATCTGGCCTTGGTAATTATTTTAAGTATGGAACAAGTTGTACCTGTAAACAAATCTGTTACATCATTATCTAAAATATGGAAAAATTGGAAACCTAAATTTCCATGGTAGAGGAAATAGTCACATATCCTATGGCTTATCCACTTGGAAAGAATTATTTCAGAGATCATTGGTTCTAGCCCCTACCACGTTTTCCTGAGGCCCTTACCTCCATTTCCTGTGGAGCACACTTGGAGTGCTTAGCCACTTTCTGCTCCAAGGCTTCCTTACACCCTGCTGTGGTTTACATTTCCCAGGGGGTTGACAACCCTGCACCCAAACCCTCTCCAGCACCCAGGACTCCACACAGATGACCCACTTATATCTTGTACTTCTTCCCATTAAGTTACATCCTTTCCTTCTCCCAAAAGACAAGAGACACTTCTCTTTTTCAGCAGACTCCAAATAGATCTCAATTCTCAAAATTCCTTCTGTTTCCAAAAGGTTACGTTGTTCTTTCTTTCAGATTTATCACCGCCTCTCTTGTTTGTAATTTTTAGCTACTATGAATAATGCTGCTCTGAACTATCATTTAGAAGTTTTTTTATGGACCTATGTTGCATTTCTCTTGCGTATATGCCTGGGAGTACAGTTGCTAGGTCACATGGTAACTCCATGTGTAACCGTTTGAAGGACTGCCAGACTATTCCAAAGCAACTGCACTGCACCATTTACTAGCAGTGTAGTAGGATTTCAGTTTTTCCAGATCCTTGTTCTTTCTTCACATTGTAGTGGGTATGAAGTGGTATTTCATTGGGGTTTGATTTGCATTCTTTGATGGCTAATGGTGTGTGTGTCTGTGTGGGTGTTACGCATTCTTTAAGTTTGAAAAATGTGTGACTTATATCCATCATTGTGGTATTTTCACTACTCTAAAGCCCTCTGTGCTCTACCTTTTCATCCGTCTTCCTCCAATGCCTGACAACCACTGATCTTTTTATTGTCTTCTGTAAATAGATCTTTTTATTGTTTTGTTTTTCCAGAAGGTGATATAATTGCAATTAAACAATATGCAGTCTTTTCAGACTCTCTTCTTTCAATTAGTAATGTGCATTTAAAGTTCCTTTATGTCTGTTCATGGCTTGATAGCTCATTTCTTTTTAGTATCAAATAACATTTCATCGTCTGGATATATCCATTCACCTACTAAAGGACATCCTGGTTACTTCCAGACTTTACCAGTTTATGAATAAAGTTGCTATAGACATCTGTGTATAGGTTTCTCCATGGACATAAATTTTCAATTCCTTCGAGTAGGTATCCAAGAATGTGATTGCTGGATTGTATGGTGGGACTTTTTAGTTTTGTAAGAAATCCCAAAAAGAATCCCCCATTTTGTTTTCCCAACAAAGAATGAGAGTTTCTCTTTCTCTACATTTTCATCAGCATTTAGTGTTGTCAGTGTTCTGGATTTTGACCATTCTAAATTCCAGTAGGTATGTAGTGATATTTCATTGTTTTAATTACATTTCCCTGATAACATATAATGTAGTGAATCTTTTTAGATGCTTTTTATCTGTATATTTTTGGTGAGGTGTCTGTCAGGGTCTTTGACCTATTTTTATTTCAGGTTGTTTTCTTATTATTGAGTGTTAAGAGTTTTTTGTATATTTTAGATAAGAGTCCTTTATCAGATGTGTCCTTTATCACCTGTGTATTTTGTAAGTATTTTCTCCCAGTTTGTGGCTTGTCTTCTCATTCTTTTTACATTGTCTTTCCAGAGCAGAAGTTTTTAATTTTAATGAAGTCTACCTTATCAGTTATTTCTTTCATGGATTGTGCCTTTTGGAGTACTATCTAAAAAGTCATCATCCTACTCAAGGTCATCCAGATTTTTTCCTCTGTTATCTTCTAGGAGTTTTACAGTTTTGCAGTTTACTATTAGGTTTGTAATCCTTTTTGAGTTAATTTTTGTGAGGGGTATAAGGTCTGTGTCTAGATTCATTTTTTTGCATATGGCTGTCCAGTTGTGCCAGCACCATTTGTTGAAAATACTATCTTTGCTCCATTGTATTGCCTTTAGTCCTTGTCAGAGATCAGTTGGCCATATTTATGTGGATTTATTTCTGGACTCTCTTCTTTTTCACTGATCTATTTATCTATGCTTTCACCAATATCACACTGTCTTGATTACTGTAGCATTATAGTAAGTATTGAAGATGGGTAGTGTCATTCCTCCAACTTTGTTTTTCTTCAATATTATATTTGCTATTCTGGGTCTTTTGTCCCTCCATAAATTCTTTAGAATCATTTTGTTGATAGCCAAAAAATAACTCACTGGGATTTGTTTTCCATTTTTATTGAGAAATAATTCACATACATCACTATATAAATTTAAGCTATATAGGATGACAGTTTCATTTACATATATTGTAAAATGATTACTACAATAGGTTCAGCTAACATCCATCATTTCCTATTCCCCCTACCCCCACCCAGAGGTGCATCTGCCTCTGGTACCCATAAGCTTGATATTGTTTTCTGTCAGTTTGGTGGGGGGTTTTTAGATTACACATATGAGTGAGATCATACAGTATTTGTCTTTCTCTGACTTACTTCATGTAGCATAATGCCTTTAAGGTTCATCATTGTTGTCGCAAATGGTAAGATTTCCTCATATTTTATGGCCAAATGATACTTTGTTGTATAATATTTGTTGCATGTATATGTATCCATTCATCCATGGATGGACACTTAAGTGGTTTCCATATCTTGGCTATTATAAATAATGCTGCTATGAATGTGGGAGTGCAGATACCTTTTTGAGTTAGTGTTTTTATTTGCTTTGGATAAATTACCAAAAATAGAATCCTGGATCATATGGTAGTTCTAATTTTTTTTTTTTTTTTTTTTTTGAGTATCCTCCATACTGTTTTCTGTAGTGACTGTTCTAGTTTACAATCCCACAAACAGTGTACAGGGTTCTCTTTTCTCCAGATCCACACCAGCATTTGTTGTCTCTTACCTTTTTGATGATGACCATTCTAACAGACATGAGGTGATATCTTATTGTGTTTTTCATTTACGTTTCCCTAATGACTAGTGACGTTGGGCATCTTTTCAGGTACCCGTTGGCCTTTCATATATTATCTTTGGAGAAATGTGCCTGTTCAGGTCTTTTGCCCATTTTTTAATTGGGTTTTGTTGTTGTTGCAGTTGTTGTTTGCTTTGAGTCATATAAGTTCTTTATATATTTTGGATATTAACCCTTTAACAAATAAATGGTTAGCCAATATTTTTGTCTCCATTCCATAGATTGTCTTTGCACTTTGTTGATGGTTTCTTTTCCTGTACAGCTTTTTAGTTTGATATAGTCCCTCTTACTTACTTTTTATTTTGTTGCTTGTGCTTTAGGTGTCATATTTAAAAAATCATTACCAAGACCCATGTCAAGGAACTTTATTCCTATATTTTCTTCTAGAAGTTTCGTGGTTTCAGATTTTACATTTAAGTCTTTAATCCATTTTGAGTTAATTTTTGTGAGTGGTATGAGATAGGAGTCCAATTTCATTCTTTTACATGCAAATATCCAATTATCCCAACTTGTTAGGATTTTGATTTGGATTGCTTTCAATCTATAAAGTTGGCAAGAACTGACATCTTGACAATATTTAGTCTTCCTCTCCATGAACATGGAACATCTCTCCATTTATTTCACTCTTGGAATTTTGAAGTTTTCCTCACATAGTTCTTGCACATATTTTATTAGACTTACCCCTGTTTCATTTTGGGGGTGCTAATATAAATGGTATTGTGTTTTTAATTTCAAATTCCAGTTTTTTATTGTTGGTATATAGGAAAGCAATTGACTTTTATCCATTAATCTTGTATTCTGTCTGCAACCTTGTATAATTGCTAAATAGAGGAGTTTTTTGTTCAATTCTTTGGATTTTCTACACAGATAATCCTATCATTTGTGAACAGTTTTATTTCTTCCTTTACAATCTGGTACTTTTTCCCCCCTTGTCTTACTGTGTTAACTAATACTTCTAGTACGATGTAAAAGAGGAGTGGTAAGAGGGGACATTCTTGCCTTGTTTCTGATCTTACTGGAAAAGCTCTGAATTTCTCACTATATTAAGTATGATATTAGCTTAGGTTTTTTGTAAATACCTCTTTATTAAACTAAGGAAGTTCCCCTCTATTCCTAGTTCACTGAGAGTTTATATCATGAATGGATGTTGGGTTTTGTCAAATGCTTTTTCTGCATCTATTGATTTGATCACAATACTTTTCTTTTTTGCATGTTGATGTGATGGATTTCATTATTTTAAAATGTTGAACCTAGCTTGCAAACTTGGGATAAATCACACTTGATCATGGTATGTAATTCTTTTTAATACATTGTTGGATTTGATTTCTTAATATTTTTAAAAGATTTTTATTTTTAAGTCATCTCTACACCCACTGTGGGGCTCGAACTCACAACCCCGAGATTAAGAGTTTCATACTCTTCCGACTGAGCCAACCAGGCACCCCTGATTTCTTAGTATTTCGTTATGAATTTTTATGTCTTATTCCATGAGAAATAATGACCTGTAGTTTTCATTTTACGTAGTATGTTTGATTTTGGTTTTATGGTAGGGCTAGCCTTATAGAATGAGTTAGGAAGTATTCCCCTGCTTCTGCCCTCTGAAAGAGATTGTAGAGAATTGGTATAACCTTTCCTTAAATGTTTGGTAAAAATCATCTCTGAACCCATTTGTGCCCGGTTCTTTCTCTTTTGAAAGATTATTAATTATTGATTAAATTTCTTAAATAGAAATTAAATAAAAACTCAGATTGTCTATTTCTTCTTATTTGAGTTTTGGCAAATTGTGTGTTTCAAGGAACATGTTCCTTTCATCTAGGTTAACAAATTGTGGACATAGATTTGTTCATAGTATTCCTTTATTATCTTTTCATGACCGTTGGGTCTGTAGTGGTGTCTACACTTGCATTTCTGATGTTAGTGATTTGTGTCCTCTTTTTTTCTTAATTAGCCTTATTAGAAGCTTATTGACTTTTGTTTCAAAGAACCAGCTTTTGGCTTTATTAATTTTCTCTGTTGATTTCCTGTTTTCAATTTCACTGGTTTCTGCTCTAATCCTTATCTTTTCTTCTTACTCTGGATTTAATTTGTTTATCTAGTTTCCTAAGGGTAATGATTTTTTAAACATTTTTATTTGCCTGGATCTTGGATTCTTTTAGACTAAAACCAGTGTTTCATAGGTCTTATGGTGATTAAAATACTTGATTAACTTTTTTATTTATAATTTTGTGTATATATCCATATACTATTTTTTGAAATTCTTATTTTGTCCATGAGAAACTTCTAGAGATGTTGGCGGGGTTTGAGAGCCATCAGTAGAACCTATAATTGTTAACAATTAAATGATTTATGTTGATTTAGGAGTACCTTTGAATGGCCAAACTAGGAAAATGGAATTGAAGAAATAACTAGTACATTGCCCAGATTAAGATATATTGCCCGGATTAGGAATGAATTTTCTTCTTCCTTTCCCAGAGTATTTTGCTAAGTGCTTGCATTACTTGTATAATGGGTAAAACCTTTGATCAAAGGACAACCAAGTGAGGAGAGAGACATTCATTTTGGCTGGGAATAAGATGTGAAGGAGATGTTTATCTGGTATATATTGAATTCACTTAAGCACCTACAAAGTCAGCCACTGCATTCTTCTTTTTTTCTTTTTTTTTTTTTAAATTGAGATTGTCTGTTCTTTAGCACTTACTGCCTTTTGAGTTTCACTGAAGGGTAGTTTTTTAAAAAGTTTTATTTCTACCACAGATTGAATATATTCACATTTCAGAGGACAAGGTAACTCCAAATGACTGAAGAAACAGGAGGTAAAGCTGTAGTGCTAATAGGAAATACCTTTATTATTCTGTCCATATTGAAAGGGTTGGAAAAACTTTTTTAAACATTGTTTTATTTCAAGGATATATTTTTGTCAGTTTTTTAAATTTTTTAGAGCACTTCCAAGTTCAATCTAATAATTTGGGATTTCCTAGTATTAGTATACATGATAAATTTTTTATAAAGACACCTTTGCATGGCATGATAATATTCTTTAAGTAGAAACTTTTTCATTTGTACCTAAGAGTATCTGAAAAGTCATTATTTGTACCTCATGAGGTCCTTAATCAGCCTTGTAATAAAATCACACATATACATAGATCCTTAAGTGACAAAGAACAGCTAGTGCTGCCCAGATGAAACTTCTTCATGTTTACAAGTGTTAACTGACTTACATAGAGATTCTAGTTCTCTTACCTTTACCAATTCCCATTTGGCCTTTAAGATTTAATGTGATGGGCACTGGCTCGCACACATTTG
Source organism: Phoca vitulina (assembly GCF_004348235.1). Taxonomy (NCBI): domain Eukaryota; kingdom Metazoa; phylum Chordata; class Mammalia; order Carnivora; family Phocidae; genus Phoca; species Phoca vitulina. The sequence continues at coordinate 23,798,942 of NW_022589711.1, read as the reverse complement.
GCTTTGCTAACAAATTATATAGCTTCAGATATTTTTAATATTTAAGATAAGATGTAGAATAACATCAATTTTATATTATTGTTTTTAATGTTAGGTCATTATTTGAAAATATTTAGTATTTAAAAATAATACAGTATTTAATATTTATTCTATTTACCAGTCTATTTTTGAGTTATTTAGTATTGAAAAAGTCTGAAGATTTAATCTTCTTTTGGTAGATGCAGATAGTAACTGTTATAGGACTTTTTGAATGTTATTTTGCTTAAATGTTAAAATTTTTGATATTTTTATTTATAAAGTTAATATTTTTATTTAAATTGCATGTCATATTTAGGACTAGAAAGCCTTTTCTTTTCCACAGTAGGTGTTTTTATTTATTTATTTAATTAATTTATTTATTTTTTCCACAGTAGGTGTTTTTAAAGAAATAAAGGATGAGCAAAAACATATATTGAACACCCTGTTACCTAAGACAAAGTGTGTGTGCTCATGCACATGCCTTGATGTTTGGTATTTATTTATTAAATGCTAAGTGAGTCAAGAAGTTATAGACTGAATGTTCTTGGCTTTCAATTAAGTGGGTTTTTTTAAATTTTATAAATGTAGCATATTCCTTGTTATTTTTAGATTAGTTCTTTTGGTGGTGGTTTTTTGTTTGCAACCTTTTTCTAAAAGTTCTATATAATGACGGAAGAGCCATACTGTCACTTTAAAACCATTTATGCTGGGGGGCACCGGAGTGGCTCCAGCGGTTAAGCGTCGACACTTGGTCTGCTCAGGTCATGATCTCAGAGTTGGGGCTCTGGCTCAACGTGGAGTCTGCTTGAGATTCTGTCTCTCCCTCTCCCACTGCCCCTCTCCCCTCTCAAGAGTGTGTGTGCACGCACTCCCCCCTCCTCTAAAATAAATAAATAAATCTTTCAAAAAAAATACAGATGCTAAGGTTATGGATGTAGTTCACTGTAACACTAAGATTATGGCTGTAGTTCACTGTAAGACATAATAGCATGTTTTCTGTGCCTCAAGGGGAGAAAATTTGTTTGAGGGCCTTTTTTTTTTTTGAGGGCCTTTTCTTTGTCAGTTTATGTCTGGCAAATCTGACTGCAGGACAGAAAAATTGAACTTACCTTTCCAAGTTGAGGGGAAAAAATAATCTAAAACACAATGATACATAGAATGAAATATGATTTCTATGTCTTATATGTTATTCTATTCACATGTGGGCTGAAATTATTCTTAGAACAAACTAATTTCTCTGCTCATCCTTAAAGTTTTTATACAATTATAACATACATAAGCTAATTTTCTTAATTCAGAAATTGTAAAGCTTTGGAGAATTATGTCTTGAAAGAAAAGTTCTATGTATAAAATCTATAGACAGTGCTAGATGTTTTAGAATTTGGGGTTTTTAACTGACGACTGTCAATATGGCTTTAGGGTTAAATCATTTCCATTTTCTGGAAAAAAAGAATTACCTGGTTTTAGATCTAACACATAAAATACAAAATTATGAAATGTATTTAAAACAATTATAGTACTTTTTCATTGGCAGGGGAAAAAACAGTTGTAAAGAATAACTCATTTGGGGGCACCTGGGTGGCTCAGTTGATTGGGTGTCTGACTTCGACTCAGGTCATGATCTCAGGGTCCTGGGATCGAGCCCTGCACGTTGGCCTCCATACTCAGCAAGGAGTCTGTGTCTCCCTTTTCCTCTGCTCTTCCCCTCACTTACTCTCTCTCTCTCAAATAAATAAATATAATCTTTAAAAAAAAAAAAGAATTCATTTTTAAGAATACGACTGAATGTCACAATTCTGCTTGTATATGATCTTTTGGAAACATTGATTCAATAAAAAATGGTTTTAGAGTAAAATGGAAAGAGTAGTCTCTTTCTCAGCAATTTTCTCAAAATGAAGGTGGCATAGATTTAAATAATTCAGTTAAGGGCAAAAGTATTATGAGATGATAGTTTATACAAAAAGACAAGCTGAAGCATTTACTAATTTAGTTAAGGAATGAGACTGTTGCTGGATGATGAGGGAAAAGAACACAAGGGTGTTGTTGCTGTGGGTGGAAAGGAGACAGCAGCTAGACCACTGCAGACACTGTGGAGGTCCGCAAGTGTACCCCAAATCACTTACCAGGGAGGTCATGCTGTTGTTAAAGGCTTCTCCTTGCAGCCCTAGGGAAAGTGTCAACCCCGTTACTGGGAAGTAGTGTGTGGAAGAACAAAGCATCAGAAAAAATGGAGGACCCAGATTCTGTACCGATTTCACCTCTAACAAGTAGTGTTATTTTGGACAATCCACCCATGTATTTGATTTTCAGTTTTTTCAGCTGTCAGCAGCTTGGAATAGATCTCTGAAGGCCTTTTTCTGCTGTGTCTGACTCTGAACTTTTTTTTTTTTTTTTTTTGCATGAAACACTTGATGGTTTCTGACAATACACATTGTTTCAATGTTTCTTATGAAATTTCTTTTGAAATCCTTATTATTGAGCTGTAATTCCATACCATAAAATTTTGTATTTCTTTTGAAATCCTTATTATTGAGCTATAATTTCATACCATAAAATTCACCTATTTTAAATGCATAGTTTGATGAGTTGCAACATCACTAAAATCCAGATTAAGAAATTTCTGTCACACCAAAAAGTTCCCTTGTGCCTATGTGTAGTCAGTTCCCACTTTACCCCCAGTCCCAGGTAGCCACTTCTGTTATTTCTAATTTTTTTTTTGTCTTTTCTAGAAATATCATAAATTGTTTCTTCTATTTAGCATAATGTTTTTGAGGTTCATCCATGTTGCTGCATGTATCATTAGTTCGTTTCTGTCTTTTGGTGAGTAATAGTTCTTTGTATGAATATATACCACATTTTTTTTTTCCATTAGTTAGTTGATGAACAATTAAGTTGTTTTCGTTTGGGGCAAATGTGAGAAATGATGCTGTGACCATTTGAATAGCCCTTCTGTGGACATGTGGTTTCTTTCCTCTTGGGTAGATAATAGAAATGGAATTGCTGAATTGTGTGAGATATATATACATATCTATATTTATATTTAACATTTTAAGAAACTGCCAAATTGCTTCCTGAAAATGGCTATGTCATTTTACAGTTCTACCATCAATGTTTGAAGGTATCAGTTTCTCCACATCCTCACCAATATTTGGTATTGTCAGTCTTTTTTGATTATAGCCATTTTAGTGAGAGTGTCATGATATCTCGTAGTTTTAATAGTCATTTCCGTAATGGCTAATGCTCTTGAGCTTCTTCTCATGTGCCTATTTGCCATTTGGTAGGTCTTCTTTATAGATGTGGCTATTTGGGGCACCTGGGTGGCTTAGTCAGTTAAGCATCTGCCTTCAGTTCATGCCATGATCCCAGGGTCCTGGACTCGAGCCCTGCATTGAGCTCCCTGCTCAGTGGGGAGTCTGGTTCTCCCTCTCCTTCTGCCTCTGCCCGTGGTCATGCTTTCTCTCTCTCTCTCAAAATAAATAAATAAAATCTTACAGATGTGGCTATTGAAATCTTTTGCCCATTTTACAGGATGAGATTGAGTTGTAAAAATTCTTTACACATTTCAGATATGAGTTCTTTATCAGATTAATGTTGCGTAAATATTTTCTCCCAGTCTGTGTTTTGTCTTTTCATTTTCTTAATGGTGTCTTTTGAAGAGGAAACATTTTAAATTTTGATTAAGTGCAAATTACTCATTTTTTTTCTTTAATGGACTTTCCTTTTGGTGTTGGATTTAAGAAATCTTTGCCTAGCCCAAAGTCATAAAGATTTCTCCTGTGTTTTCTTATAAGAGTTCTAGAAGTTTAGCTCTTATAATTAGGTCTGTGATCCATTTTGACTTGAAGTAAAGTTCTAACTTCATTTGTTTTTGCATATTGATATCTACTTGGTTTAGTATATTTGTTGAAAGAGTTATCCTTTCTCTATTGAATTACCTTCATTTCATGCCTTTGTCAGAAACAAGTTGACCACATATGTGGGTTTATTTCTGAACTCTGTTCTGCTCCACTGAAATATCTATAGATATAGGTGTAGACATAGATATAAAGATTTAGATATATCTATATTTGCCGTTACAGTGTATCACACTGTCTTGATTACTGTAGTATTATAGTAAGTTTAAAATCAGGTTATAGTAGTCTTTCAACTGTCTTTTTCACTACATTGTCCTGGCTATTCTGTGTCCTTTGCATTTCCATATACATTTTAGCCTCAACTTGTTCATTTCTAAAAAAGAAAAAAAAAGCAACAACACTAGGATTTTGATAGGGATTGCATTGAATCAATAGATGAGTGTTGGGAGAATGGACATCTTAACAATATTGAGTCTTCCAGTTCATGAACTTGGTCTGTCTCCCATTTTATTTAGTTTTCCTTTAATTTTTCTCAGCAGTGTTTTCTATTTTTTAGTATACTGGTTTGGTTTTTTTTGTTGTTGTTGAGTGCCAGGAGCATGGAGGTTGGGGCAGAGAGAAAGAATCTTAAGCAGGTTCTACACCCAATGCAGAGCCCAATAAGGGGCTTGATCCTACAACCCTGAGATCATGACCTTGAGCCAAAATCAAGAGTCAGATACTTAACTGACTGAGCCACCCAGGAACCCTTTGAATTTTCTTTTTTAAATATTTATCCCTAAATATTTCAATATTTTTGATGCTGTTATGAAGTTTTAAAAATTTCACTTCAGATTATTTGTGACTAGTATGTGGAAATATAATTGATTTTTGTATATTGATCCTGTGACATTGTTAAACTCCCTTACCAGTTCTGTTGGGGTTTTCTTGATTCCTTAAGATAGTTTACTCAAAAAATCATAAGTAGTCCGTAAAAATGGTGTTTGTGGAAGTACCCATTACTCTTATTCTAGAATGATGTTGCCACAACCTAAAACATTTTTGGAATGTTATTCTTTATTTAGAATTTGTTAGGTTACCAAGCACATAAGAAAATGCATTTTTGTTAGTTATTGGTGGATATTTTGCTCTAATTTTTTTCTTTTTCCCTTTTATTAATCTGTATTGAGGGTATGTTATTTTTATATGTCTATTAGACATTAAAGGATAAAAGTTGGCAGTTGGATATATACACCTAAACTTCAAGAGAAAAGGTCTGGGTAGAGGTGTATGTGAATTGTCAGAGCATAGTTAAAGCTGTAGGACTGGGCGTGATTACCTAAGGGATTGACTAAAAGTTCAACAATCCTTGGAAGAAAAATTGAGGGGAGTTTGAAAAAGGTTTAAGGGGTGCCCTAAGCCCAGGAATCTAGGGGCACCTTGTGGGGAGTATGTTAAGAATATTACTGATTAACTATACATTTGTTTATGAGCCACCTGCATGCATGAAATGCTTTAAGATATTTTTTTTAATTCCTCACAACTATTATAAAGAGTATACAAGAAATGTCTTTCACAAGAAACTGAATCTTTGTAAGATCACTGATGCCTATACCATTTTTTTCCCTTTAAATTATTTAGTTATTACTTGGCATTTTTTTTCTTCAGAGTAATGTGATTTTTAATCACTAAACATTCTAGTCCTCATTTTCTCTTTAATGTCCAGTTTAGTATATTATTCTGATGCTCTTACCTACATTGTAAATATTACTGACTTTATGAGAGTCTTAACAAATACCTTTTTTTTCCTCATTCCTAGGCAAATACTGTGGTCTGGGATTGCAGATGAATCATTCAATTGAATCAAAAAGCAATGAAATTACAGTGCTGTTCATGAGTGGAATCCATGTTTCTGGACGAGGATTTTTGGCCTCATACTCAGTTATAGAAAAACAAGGTAATTTTCAACTTTATACTACAACTTCCACATTTTACAGTTTCTAAATATAAAAATGAAGTGTTTCTTCTAGTATTTGTTATCTGAGATTAGAATAGAGTAGAAAGACTGAACAGTTAATAACACATATATAAATTTTACAAATAAAATTAGTTCAGTTTCAGAATTCTAAAAATTAGAATATATTAAATTTATATAAATTCCATATACTAACATTTATATAAATTCCATACACTTCCCTTTCCATGGTAGAGGAAATAACTGATTTTTCACTTTTATAAGATTGGAACACAAATGACAATAACTTTTTAAAAATCTATCAGTTACTGAAATGTGTCATACAAATTTAAAGCTTTGTTATCCACAGCTTACCATTTCATAGTACTCTCTTAAAGACCACATTACCATTCTTCTCAAAAGAATAGATTCTCTATCCACCAGGAGTATGCTTGGGAGTGCTGAGACGCTACAAAATAAACCTGAGATATTTGCTAGATTGTTAGTGTGGATAGTCTCAAGGGGGGAAATTAAAAGCAAGGCTATTGAGTGGAATAGAATGCAAAATTTACTTGAATTTCTAAAATAAATGCAGGACTTGAACAAAATCTCTCGTGAGTTTTGGCTACTGTGGCATGGATTTGTTTCCTCTGCTCTTAGGAGCACTGTGGTAGGAAAGTTTTAAGAAGTGCTACTAATGGAAGGATATGTCAAACAAAGCAATCATTTAAATTAGAAAATAGATTATTATTTTGATACTGAACAATGATTTAACTAAGAACGTCCTAGGTGTGCAAATGTTGGGCACTGAGAATGACTGAGGGCAATGCAAGCTGCTCCTTCTCAGCTCTGGTGGGCTTGGGGTAAACACCATAGGTCTCATTAACAGTTCCATTTAGAATGTGGTAGAGAAGCAGCTGTTGTGTGGGAAGAAAGATTTACTTTTTCCTGATTTCTGAGCTATGGAACAAAGTGGGAAGCTTAATAAAATTGCTCTGAGAGAGTGAGAAAGAAGACTCATCTGGATGGAATAATGGAAAGGAAAAAAACTGGAAACATTACACTAAATGACCAATATTTCCCACGGAACCAGGGCAAGTAGGGCAGCGTGGTGGTGTGGGAGGAGCACCCCTGCCCCTGCCACATGCTCACCAGGTGATTGCTGGCCAGTCATTTCACTTCTGTAATCTCCATGGGTTGGTTACGAAGATGGACTCTAACACATGTGTAGCATCTGTAAGCACGTGACACAGGCATGAAACAGATGTCAGTTTCCTCCTTTCACCACTGTATACACACACACACACACACACACACACACACACACACACACACTCATTCCCCACCATCAGAAGAGTAAGGTAAAAAACACTGAGGGAGATGATGGTAGATTCTCATCCTTTCAGTTTTATTTCTTGGAAGTCTTGAGTTGATAGATAAGAGGATAGAAAATATACAATTCATGTGCTTCTTATTCTCCTTGAGTTTCCTCCTCTTGGTATCAGCTTAAATTGTTAATTTTTTTCTTCTTCATATTTTCCCCTTACTCTCTTCATTATTTATTGAGTTGAAGGTTTCTTTTTTTAAAGATTTATTTATTTTAGAGAGAGAGAGTGCACGTGCACACACGTACACACACAAGTAGGGGGAGGGTCAGAGGGAGAGAGAGAATCCTCAGGCAGACTCCCCACTTAGGGTGGAGCCCGACATGGAGCTGGATCCCAGGACCCCGAGACCATGAGCTGAGCCGAAATCAAGAGTCAGCTGCTTAACCAACTGAGCCACCCAGGTGCCCCTTGTTAAGGTTTCTTGAAAATAAATATCCCTTCATTTAAAAAAAATTTTTTTACATTAGGTATTTAAATTATGGAGCTTTTTATTCTACAGAAACCTAAATGTCCTCTATTAAAGTTTAAGAGTTGACAGTGATCTCAGATAACAGAATCAGTAGGTTGTAGACTTACATATGTCTGCCAGATTTCAAATGGTTATATCACTAATTTAGATGAATCTTAGATGCCACAGTTTTTTGAAATATCTACCATCATCAGGAACTTCTTTATAGTAAGGGCATAATCATGGGAAATCCTTATTTCACAGGTCTCTCCTGAGTTTTTACTTACGTTTCTGCATATCCTTGCCTCTATGAAGCATATTTGAAGTTGTAAGTGAATTAGCTAAATCCAAGAGAACCCTGGTTGAATTTCTTACCATTTCTTCTTGGGTGGCCTTTCAGACACAATTTCTTTTAATGACTCATTCATTTGAATGCTGATTGGCTTTGGTTGAGAGCCTCAGTTTGTTTCCATCCAGGAAACTTTGCTGTCACACTGAATTCTGTGAATATTTTCAAGGAACATCACTACATGTTCCCAACTTAGCAGCCTAATTGGAAATTTAGAGTATTTGGGAATGAAAAGATTGCGAAAAATTTTGGTTCAACAGCTTCTTCGTTAAACTCTCACAAACACTTGTTAATGTTATACTATGTATTGTTGATAGAGTCATGATTTTTTGTGAAGTAGACTAATTTTCATGCCTTTATGCAAGAGCACATAGCAAAATTATATTTCCTTCAGTGCCTTATTTCCTGCAATATGCCCGGCACTGGGAAAACAGCAGTAAATAAGACACAATTATTCCTTCATGGGGCTTACAGTACAGGGTTGGGAAAAGACATTAAATACATGGTAGCTCAATTGCAGTTATGACAAGTATGATGAAGGTAAAGTTCCAACAATAGGAGGCCAGAAGGATGGGAGGAGTGGGAGATTATAAAGAGCCTAATTCTTACAGGAAGTCACTTTTAAGCAGAGAACCGAAGGATCAATTGGGAGGTTCTAGACAGACAAAGAAGAAAAAGAAAAACATTCTAGGGAAGAGAACAAAAGATGCAAAGGCCCTGTGGTGGGAAGGAGCTTTGGAGGAGCCAGAAAAGAAGCTGGCACAGCTAAGGTGGAATTGACTGTGTGGTGAGTACGTCACGTTATTCAGGGACTTGTAGAAAGTGTCAGGGTTGGAGCTTATTCCAAAGAGTGTGTGGAAGCTGTTAGAGCTGAGTAGTGATATGACTGGATTTGTGTTTTTGTTTATTCTTACGATCTTCCCTGCTCTGTGAAGAGTCGGTTGAAGACAGTGAGGATTAATAGTAGGGAGTCCAGTGAAGAGGCTATTAGAGGACACTGGGTCAGAAATGATTGAATTAAGAGGTCTTATTTTAAATACAACTCTAGAATTAAGCCAGATTCTAATCTGTCTAAAGACTTGAGAAACAGACATATCTTCTACAAGAAAACATTTTAAAGAATTAGGATTCTTCCTATATGAGTTTCAGTTGTAGTAAGAGGCTTTGGACACAAAGAAGCCCTTTTGTATGAATCGGAACTCCTTTAATACCCAGGTTGTGTCTAGGGCACTTTACTTGGTGTCCTCTTCGCTTTTGTGTCCAGTTTTCATAAATTTCATGGTTCTATTCCTTTCAGTTAGGTTTAATGATCTTTGAACAGTAGTATACAGTCTTTTCCATTACCAGTTATCTCTTTTAATTTTTACCTGTAAACCTCAATTTTGAAAGATTATATCTACCAGTGAAAAGAAGTTTTTCTGTTTCCCCATTGGATAGCAAGGAAAGACAAATTAAAACAACTATTAGCACATGCAGTAATTATTAGAGGACTGGTATTTCTACTCTGAGTTGGTATAATTACATCAGATTCCAACTAGACTTTCTGAAATTGAAATTTTGTTTAAAGATTTATTCATTTATTTTTTAATATATTTTTTTATTTAAATTCAATTCATTAACATATAGTATATTATTAGTTTCAGAGGTAGAGGTCAGTGATTCATAAGTCTTATATAACACCCAGTACTCATTACATCACATGCCCTCCTTGATGTCCAGCACCAGTTACCCCATCTCCTACCCCCCTCCTCTCAGTTTGTTTCCTATGATTAAGAGTCTCTTATGGATTGTCTCCCTTTCTGATTTCATCTGGTTTTATTTTTCCCTTCCTTCCCCTGTGGTCCTCTGTTTCGTTTCTTAGATTCCACATGAATCAGATCATATAATTGTCTTTCTCTGATTGACTTATTGCACTTAGCATAATACCCTCTATTTCCATTCACATTGTTTCAAATGGCAAGATTTCATTTTTTTGATGGCTGAGTAACATTCTATTGTACATATATACTACATCTTCTTTATCCATTCATGTGTTGATGGACTTCTGGGCTCTTAACATAGTTTGGCTATTGTGGACATTGCTGCTATAAACATTGGGGTGCACGTGCCCTTTCGGATCACTACATTTGTATCTTTGGGGTAGATACCTAGTAGTGCAATTGCTGGGTCATAGGGTAGCTCTATTTTCAACTTTTTGAGGAACCTCCATACTGTTTTCCAGAGTGCTTGCACCAGCTTGCATTCCCACCAACCGTGTAAGAGGGTTCCCCTGTCTCCCCATCCTTGACAACATCTGTCATTTCCTGACTTGTTAATTTTAGTCATTCTGACTGGTGTGATGTGGTATCTCATTGAGGTTTTGATTTGTATTTCCCTGATGCCAAGTGATGTGGAGCATTTTTTCATGTGTCTGTTGGCCATCTGTATCTCTTCTTTGGAGAATGTCTTCTGCCCATTTCTTGATTAGATTATTCTTTGGGTGTTAAGTTTGATAAGTTCTTTATAGATTTTGGATAGTAGCCTTTTATTTGATAAGACATTTGTAGATATTTTCTCCCATTCTGTCGATTGTCTTTTGGTTTTGTTGACTGTTTCCTTTGCTGTGCAAAAGTTTTTTATTTTGATAAAGTCCCAATAGATCATTTTTGCCTTTGTCTAACAAGAAGTTGCTGTGGCCAAATTCATAGAGGTTGCTGCCTGTGCTTTCCTCAAGGATTTTGATGGATTCCTGTCTCACATTTAGGTCTTTCATCCATTTTGAGTCTATTTTTGTGTATAGTGTCAGAAAATGGTCCAGTTTCATTCTTCTGCATGTGGCTGTCCAATTTTCCCAACACCATTTGTTGAAGAGACTGTCTTCTTTTCCATTGGATATTCTTTCCTGCTTTGTCAAAGATTAGTTGACCATGGAGTTGAGGGTCCATTTCTGGATTCTCTATTCTGTTCCATTGATCTATGTGTCTGTTTTTGTGCCAGTACCATACTGTCTTGATGATTACAACTTTGTAATAGAACTTAAAGTCTGGGACTGTGATGCCACCAGCTTTGGTTTTCTTTCTCAACATTCCTTTGGCTATTCGAGGTCTTTTCTGGTTCCATACAAATTTTAGGATTATTTGTTCCAGCTCTGTGAAAAAAGTCAATGGTATTTTGATAGGGATTGCATTGAATGTATAGATTGCTCTATGTAGCATTGACATATTAGCAGTATTTGTTCTTCCAATCCATGAGCATGGATTGTTTTTCCATTTCTTTGTGTCTTCCTCAATTTCTTTCATGAGTGTTCTGTAGTTTTCTGAGTACAAATCCTTTGTCTCTTTGGTTAGGTTTATTGCTAGGTATTTTATTGTTTCTGGTGTAATTGTAAATGGGATCAACTCCTTAATTTCTCTTTCTTTTCTCTCATTATTAGTGTATAGAAATGCATCTGATTTCTGTGCATTGATTTTATATCCTGCCACTTTGCTGAATTCCTGTATGAGTTCTAGCAATTTTGAGATGGAGTCTTTCGGATTATCCACATAGAGTATCATGAACTGGAGTTCAGAATAACAATTATAAAGATACTAGCTGGACTTGGAAAAAAAGCATAGAAGACACTAGAGAATCCCTTTCTGGAGAAATAAAAGAACTAAAATCTAATCAAGTTGAAATAAAGGCTATTAATGAAGTATAATAAAAAATGGAGGCTCTTAACTCCTAGGATAAATGAGGCAGAAGAGAGAATTAGTGATACAGAAGACAAAATGATGGAGAATAAGGAAGCTGAGAAAAAGATAAACAACTACTGGATCATGAGGGTAGAATTCAAGAGATAAGTGATACCATAAGAGAAAAACAATATTAGAATAATTGGGATCCCAGGAAAAAGAGGAAAGGGGGGGCAGAAGGTCTATTGGAGCAAATTATAGCTTAGAACTTCCATAATCTGAGGAAGGAAACAGGCATTCAAGTCCAGGGGCACAGAGAACCCCCCCTCAAAATCCATAAAAAGAGATCAACACCCCAACATATAATAGTGAAGCTTGCAAATTTCAGAGACAAAAAGAAAATCCTGAATCAACTAGGGACAAAAGGTCCCTAACCTACAAGGATAGAAGCATTAGATTGGCAGCAGACCTATCCACAGAGACCTGGCAGGCCAGAAAGGACTGGCATGATATATTCAAGATGCTAAATGAGAAAAATAGGCAGCCAAGAATACCTTATCCATCAAGTCTGTCATTCAGAATAGAAGTAGAGTTAAAAAGCTTCCAGGACAAACAGAAACTGAAAGAATTTGTGATCATTAAACCAGCCCTACAAGAAATATTAAAGGGGATCCCTTCAGCGAAGAGAGAGCCTAAAAGTTAACATAGGCCAGAAAGGAACAGAGACTTTACAGATAATATAATGGCACTAAGTTCATTTCTTTCAGTAGTTATTCTGAATGTAAATGGGCTAAATGCCCCAATCAAAAGACACAGGGTATCAAATTGGATAAAAAAGCAAGACCCGTTGAGAAGCTGTCTGCAAGAGACTCATTTTAGACCCAAAGACACCTCCAGATTGAAAGTGAGGGGTGGAAAACCATTTATCATGCTAATGGACAATCAAAAGAAAGCTGGAGTAGCAATCCTTATTTCAGACAAATTAGATTTTAAACCAAAGAATGTAATAATAGATGAGGAAGGACACTATATCATAATTAAAGTGTCTATCTAACAAGAAGATCTAACAATTGTAAACTTACACCATACACAAAGATAAACTCAAAATGGGTAAAAGACCTCAATGTGAGACTGGAATCCATCAAAATCCTAGAGGAGAACATAGGCAGTAACCTCTTCACATCAGCCACAGCAACTTCTTTCAAGATACATCTCCAAAGGCAAGTGAAACAAAAAGGAAAATGAACTTTTGGGACTTCATCAAGATAAAAAGCTTCTGCCCAGCAAAGGAGACAGTCAACAAAACAAAGAGGCAACCCACAGAAAGGAAGAAGATATTTGCAAATGACACTACAGACAAAGGGCTGGTATCCAAGATCTATAAAGAACTTCTCAAACTCAACACCCAAAAAACAAATAAGTCAAAAAATGGGCAGAAAACATGAAAAGACACTTCTCTGAAGAAGATATACAAATGGCTAACAGACACATGAAAAAATGTTCATCATCATTAGCCATCAGGGAAATCCAAATCAAAACCACATTGAGATACCACCTTACACCAGTTAGAATGGCAAAAATGGACAGGGAAAGAAACAACAAATGTTGGAGAGGTTGTGGAGAAAGTGGAACCCTTTTACACTGTTGGTGGGAATGCAAGTTGGTACAGCCACTTTGGAAAACAGTGTGGAGGTGCCTCAGAAAATTAAAAATAGAGCTACCTTATGACCCAGCAATTGCACTCCTGGGTATTTACCCCAAAGACAAAAATGTAGTGAAAAGAAGGGCCATATGCACCCCAATGTTCATAGCAGCAGTGTCTGCAATAGCCAAACTGTGGAAAGAGCCAAGATGCCCTTCAACAGATGAATGGATAAAGAAGATGTGGTCCATATATACAATGGAATATTACTCAGCCATCAGAAAGGATGAATACTTTTACATCAACATGGATGGGACTGGAGGAGATTATGGTAAGTGAAATAAGTCAAGTAGAGAAAGTCAGTTATCATATGGTTTCACTTATTTGTGGAACATAAGGAATAGCATGGAGGACATTAGGAGAAGGAAGGGAAAAATGAAGAGGGGGAAATCGGTGGGAGAAATGGACCATGAGAGACTACGGACTCTGAGAAACAAACTGAGGGTGTTAGAGGGGAGCGGGGTGGGAGGATGGGTTATCCTGGTGATGGGTATTAAGGAGGGCAGGTACTGCCTGGAGCACTGGGTGTTATACGAAAACAATGAAGCATGGATCACTACATCAAAAGCTAATGATGTATGGTAACTAACATAACATAATAAAATTAAAAAATATATATTTATGCCCCTAGCCAGGGGGCAGCCTATTAGATAAACCAATTAACAACAAAATGAAAGAAACACATTGATAATAATATAATAATAGTAGGGGTCTTTAACACCCACTCACTGCAATGGACAGATCATCGAAGCAGATCACAGCAGGGAAACAAGGGCTTTGAATGACACACTGACCAGATGGACCTCACAGGTATATTCAGAACATTCCATCCTAAAGCAACAGAATACACTTTATTCTCAAGTGCGCGTGGAACATTCTCCAGAATAGATCACATAGTGGGTCACAAACCAGGTCTCAACTGGTACCAAAAGATTGGCATCATTTTCTGCATATTTTCAGACTGCAGTGCTTCGATATTTGAACTTAATCACAAGAGGAAATTTGGAAAGATCTCAAATACATGAAGGTTAAAGAGCATCCTACTAAAAATGAATGGGTCAACCAGGAAATTAAAGAAGAATTTAAAAATTCATGAAAATGAGAACACAACTGTTCAAACTCTTTGAGATGCACCAAAGATGGTCCTAAGAGGGAAGTATATAGCAATACAAGCCTTTCTCAAGAAACAAGAAAGTTCTCAAATGCACAACCTAGCCTTACACCTAAAGGAGCTGGAGAAAGAACAGCAAATAAAGCCTATACCTAGCTGGAGAAGAGAATTAATAAAGATTAGAGCAGAAATCAATGAAATAGAAACCAAAGGAACAGAAGAACAAATCAACAAAACTAGGAGCGGGTTCTTTGAAAGAATTAATGAGATCGATAAGCCTCTAGCCAGATTTATCAGAAAGAATATAAAATCATGAGTGGAAGAGAGATCACAACCAACACTGAAGAAATACAAACCATCATAAGAACATATTAGAAGCAACTATATGCCAACAAATTAGGCAATCTGGAAGAAATGAATTCATTCCTAGAAACGTACAAACTACCAAAACTGAAACAGGAAGAAATAGGAAATCTTAACAGACTCATAACCAGCAAGGAAATTGAAGCAGTAATCAAAAACCTCCCAATCAATAAGAGTCCAGGGCCAGGAATTCAGGGAATTCTCCCAAACAATTGAAGAATTAATACCTATTCTTCTCAAGCAGTTTCAAAAAATAGAAATGGAAGAAAAACTTCGAAACTCTTTCTATGAGGCCAGCATTACCTTGATCCTAAAACCAGACAAAGACCCTACCAAAAAGGAGAATTACAGACCAATATCCCTGATCAACATGGATGCAAAAATTCTCACCAAGACACTAGCCAATAGGATCCAACAGTATATCAAAAGGATTATTCACCACGACCCAGTGAGATTTATTCCTGGGCTGCAGGGTGGTTCAACATCTGCAAATCAATCCATGTGATACACTACATAAGTAAAAGAAAAGACAAGAACCATATGATCCTCTCAAAAGATGCAGAAAAAGCATCCTTGAAATTGAAATTTTTATTTGAGAATTGAATGTAGACCCTAGAGACATCCTAGACATCATATTACAACCACTGGTGAGAAGGTCTATTGAGAGAAACTCCTAAGTTACTGCTGGTCTTACTTAGAGAAGCAAAACCAGTTACTCAGAGGTCCAGAGTCAGTAAGTCAGATATTTTTATCTAGTATAGTAATAAAGTAGACTGACATTTTCATTCTAAAATGTTAAATTAAAAACAACATTTACCACTGGACTTGAAAAATAAATTTTATAGGTGTGATCCAAATACCTGGTTTTGAATCTGTTCACCATTAGCCAGTTTCTAGGGAAAACACAACATTTGTAGGATGACTCTGGGAATAATGTTTAAGTTATTTTAGTTATAGAACAATGAGCTCAGAAGACCTATCTGTATTTGCATTGAAAGCTTCAAATCCTTTAAGGCAGCCTCTATTTGTTATGTGCCATAAATTGGTGGGAGCGGATGTACGTGTCTGAGTGTACACATGCAGCTGAGAAGTGATAGTCAATACTTCTTTTGTAGAACATGACATCATCACTTAAAAATTAATGTTAAACCTCTTTATTTCCGATTTTACCAGTCCAGAATCTTGTAGGGGTCATGCTTTTGTATGTTTGTGCTTTTTTAGTCAGAAAAATAGTAAATAGTTTAAAATTTCATATGAAATAAAATGAGCCAGGTAAAAATTAATGAGCTTTCTAATTGGAATTCACAGACACTTGTTTATTCATTGCCTGCTGACCCCTTAGAATCTGAGAACCATCTGCTTACAAATTACGAACAGCTGAGCCTGGGAACTATTCCTATTTGACAGGATTGTTTTTGATGTATATTAAGTTATTTATTATTATTATTATTATGTTCAATTAGCCAACATATAGTACATCATTAGTTTTTGATGTAGAAAGGAAACAGCAAAACTAAGAGGCAACCCATGGAATGGGAGAAGATATTTGCAAATGACATTACAGATAAAGGGCTGGTATCCAAGATCTATAAAGAACTTATCAAACTCAACACCCAAAAAACAAATAATCAAGTCAAAAAATGGGCAGAAGACATGAACAGACACTTCTCCAAAGAAGACATACAGATGGCTAACAGATGAAAAAATGTTCAATATCACTAGCTATCAGGGAAATATAAATCAAAGCCACAATGAGATACCACCTTACACCAGTTAGAATGACTAAAATTAACAAGTCAGGAAACAACAGTTGTTGATGAGGATGCAGAGAAAGGGGGACCCTCTTACACTGTTGGTGGGAATGCAAGCTGGTACAGCCACTCCAGAAAACAGTATGGAGGTTCCTCAGGACGTTAAAAATAGAGCTACCGTACGACCCAGTAATTGCACTACTAGGTATTTACCCCAAAGATACAGATGTAGTGAAAAGAAGGGGCACATGCACCCCAATGTTCATAGAAGCAATGTCCACAATAGCCAAACTGTGTTAGGTTATTTTTAGAATTAACACCAGTAGTTTAAAAGTGTTCTGATTGCTACCTTCTTTAACAACATTTTTTTGCCAAATACTTTCCATTTTTAACATCTTACATTAGATTAAATCAACTTGTAAATGAAACGGCAGAATATAGAACTACTTTCTAATAGAGTCCAGATTTCTGTAACTGGTTGTTTTGATTTTTTGTTTTGTTTTGTTGGTTGTTTTTTTTTCATGGGATGCTTTTGGTTTTAAAAATAGAGCATGAGTTACTTAAGATTGTTTGCTACCTTTATACAGTAATTTTATAGAAATCTTTTTGTTTTGAGTACTACATTTAGCTAGGTTTCTATTTTTAGTGTTTCTATTGTGTCCCTAATTTTTCTTGTTGTTATTGTCAAACATTTTAAACTCTTAAACTATTAAGTAAGATTTTATTAATGAAGTCTCAGCTTACATGCATATTTTTAGATTTGTTTTTATTTACACACAAATGAGTATGTATTATGTTTGTGTAATATACATACAGAAAAATATGGTTTTTGGTGTCAATTTGTAGAAGAAAGGTGCTGACCAATGAAGTATTAACAATTTTGCAGAAAAAGAGCACTTAAAAACAATCTGTTAAGAGAGTGTTAACCCAAAGAGGTGATTCAGTTTGTGGTTTAGAATTTATTGCAAGTGACAGATAACCTGAAGGGCTTTAACAATTTTAGTGTTTTGTATGTGTTTCATTTTTTAGTGAGTTAAGAATGCTGTGAGGGGACTGAGTTCGCATTTGTGTAGTGTTTTATGTTATCCAGTGACCTGTTCTTTCACTGCTGCTCTTACTAATGTATTCATTAGTGCCCTAGATACTATGTAGGTCACAGAAGAATATTAATGTTTTATAATCTTTTAATATTCTTAATATCTTATATATTTTATATAAAATCTTAGATTTTAATGTCTTATACTGACTTTTAATATTCTTGTATTTGTTTTTTAATGTACATATACAGGAACTTAGGTATGAAGAGGGTTTGATTCATCATATGTCCCTTATAGCCTGACTACATTGTTAGGCAACTGAGTCATGCCTGCATCATCCATAAGAAAGCATTGACTGTTTTCATCTGAGATCCTCCTGTAGACTCAACTTCCATAGATGGCATTGTAATATTTCTAAGAGAAACTTAAAATTTAATCTCTACTCTCAGTATGTAAAAGGAGAGAAGATATAAAATGCCTCTTATGGTATCTGTCACTGAGTAAATGTTACTTAACTCTGAATCACAATAAATTATGTTCTATTACATATGTAAATTTCCTTCACTAAATGGCAGATGGTACAAATAAATACCAGGTTCCTATTATGGAAACAAGGAATTATGCCCAAGGTCACATGGTAATACTGGCTGGAGCAACAAGATGAATCTTGTCCTGCATCCTCTAGCACTTGAACAAAGTAGCTATCACACATTTTCAGTGCAAGGTTGCTGACAAAGTGTGAATTAGGAAGGCATGACTTCATATTCCTTCAGGCTCTGGGAAATTTGTTAAAGAATATTAGAGTAAATAAAGGAGAAGAATATGCATCGTCTTCATTTATTTTCTTCTTGGGTTAAATAAATATAGTAACTTATTGTACTTCATGCTTTCTTGAATTAGAATAAATATAGGCACTCGGGCTTCCTCCTTTAGAAGTAAATGGCTTCAACTGGATAAAAATTATATCCAGCAGCTAATATAGTCAGTGCTAACATTGCTGAGAGTTTTTTTTAATTCATTCAGTAACACAAAACAGAGTATTGGGGGAAAATCAAAATCTATTTCAAAATTCTGTAGTCTCAGAAATAGCCAGTGCTATCAATCAAAAATTTCTGAGATAGTAACCAATATGCTATTTTTTAATTGATTTGTGAACTTATAAAATATTTATCATACTTCTGTGATGTTATGATGGGTTAACATTAGATGTCATGTTTAAATAAATATTTCATGGGGCAATTATAAAGTTTCCCAGCCTATGCAGTTATTATGTATTAGAAAAATGTTTACTTGTACTTAAATTAAAAAAAAACTTGTGCATAGGATACCAATTATGGCTGATAGTAATATTACTAAGTTGGGAGCTATCTTAGAATATCTGATGTTGGTGTTTTCATTAAGAAAACCTTGAAATCTTTCATCCTGTTGTTGACTATTGGTTTGCCTTTGTTTTTGTATTTTCTCATATTCGTTGTCACAATTACGTTATTCTGCCTTCACAACCCCACCTGAAGCCTGCCTCATCTAGAAAGCTTTGTAGGGTTAAGGAAGGCAGCAGATATTAGGGAGGCTCTTAGAGAAATTATAATTACACTCACTTTGGGTTAGACTGTACTGCTAAGACTCGTCTAGAATCTACACTATAGATGCCAGTTCTCCTTCGTGCTGCACAAGGAAAAGAATAGAACGCCAGTCAGCTTCAGCAGAACCCCTGAGGGCATTCTGCATCCTACTGCTGCTACTCTCTATGGCCCAGAGCACCCCAATGAAGTACACTGTATATTTAGTGTTTTGTGTAGTAATATATTTGTTATAAATACTCTTTTTTTATGTATAATATTTGATTAAGAAAATTTTTTAAATCCCATACAGACGCTCTTAGTTGAGAAGGGAGTAAATTATATACTGCCTTGCACTTTGAACATATCACTGATTTTCTGGCGTTACAGGACATCTTACAGTGGGTCCAGCGTGACAATTCACTTGACAATGAGTACTTTATCATTACTTACTATTATAATCACTGCCTAAGCACTTTACATAAAATAAGTTCATCTTTTAATTTGCTGTGGCCAGAAACCTTAGCATTGTCTTTGAGTCTCTCCAACTTTATATCCATTAGCCACTTCTCAGAGTCTGTATGTACATATATCAGCTTCTGACCACATCTCAACACCTCCGCTACTGCCACTCCCATTCGCGTTACCATCTACTCCTACCTCAGTTATGGCAAGAGATTTTTTTGCTGACCTTTCTTTCTGTCCTTTCTCCCCTTCAACCTACTCTCAACCCAGTGGTGAGTATGATCCTATTAAAATGAAGGTCTCATCTCACTTTGTTCAATGTCCTTACCTCCAGGATCCTATAGGAGATGGCTTCTCATTCCTCGTCTGACTTCTCTTAATTGTCTTTCCCTTGTTTCCTGTGGCAGCAAACATGCTAAGTGTGCTTCCTCTGCCTATTCTGTGTTATCCTCACACATACCTCACTCCCTCACCTATTTTAGAGTTTTATTTACCCGCCACCTTCTCAGTAAGGTCTGTCCTGACCATGTTACTTAAAATTGCAACCCCTGAACTTTTCCTACCTGTCTTTCCTTATTTTTTCTAATGTATTTATCACCTGCTAACAATATGTCTGTTTCTTATTCATACTGTTTTCTCTTATCCCTCACATAGGGTACACTTCCTATATGCAGAGATTTTTGTCTGAGTGTTCTTTGCTTTATCTCTAGTACCTAGAACAACACCTGGTCATAATACATACTAAGTATTTGTTGAGTGAATGAATGAACAAATGAATAAACAAGCAAACTGCCAATCCCAGCCCTTTTTCTAGGCTTTATTTTTCCCTCAATGCACATGTGCTCTCTATAAAGGAAGGGTGTTACTACTTTTATGATAGCTTCTTTTTCTTCATTTTTAAAGTTTTTATTACAGTTTTATTATACCGTACATTTCACCTACTTAAAATATACAGTTCATTGATTTTCAGTATGTTCGCAGTTGTGCAGTCATCACCATAGTCAATTTTAGAACATTTTCATCACCCCAAAAGAAGCTCCGTAGTCACTAGTGGTCATTCCCCATTCCCTACCCCTTAAATCTCTCCCTCTCCAGTCCTAGGTAACCACTAATCTACTTTATTCTCTATAGATTTACCTATTTTGGATATTACATATAAATGGAGTCATACAATGTGTGGTCTTTCGTGGCTGGCTTCTTTTTACTTAGCATGTTTTCAGAGGTCATGTTGTAGCATGTATGAGTACTTCATTCTTTTTTGTGGCTGAGTAATATTCCATTGTATGGATATACCACATTGATCCATTCATTAATTGATAAACATTTGTGTACAGGTGTTTGTATGGATATATATTTTCATTTTTCTTGGGTATATTCTAGTAGTGGAATTGCTAGGTCATATGGTATCTCTGTGTTTACCCTTTTTTAATTAATTAATTATTTATTTATTTTTAAAGATTTTTATTTGAGAGAGAGAGAGAGTAGAGCGAGAGACAGAGATTGAAAGCATGAGTGGGAGTGAGGGGCAGAGGAAGAAGGAGAAGCAGACTCTCTGCTGAGCAGGGAGTCCAACGTGGAGCTCGATCCCAGGACCCTGAGATCATGACTTAAGCTGAAGGCAGACACTTTGACTGAGCCACCCAGGCATGCTTACCCTTTTTTAAGAAACTACTAAACTGTTTTCTAAAGCAGCTACACCATTTAAAAATCCCTCAAAAAGTGCATGTGGGTTCCAATTTCTTTTCTCCACGTCCTTTTGATTCTGGACATCCCAGTGCGTATAACGTGTTATCTCATTGTGACTTTGATTTGCATTTCCCTGATACTTAGTTATGTTGAGAATCTTTTCATGTGCTTATTGGCCATTTGTATATCTCCTTTGGAGTAGTCTATTCAGATCCTTTGCTCATTTTTAAGTTGGGTTGTCTTTTTAAAATCAAGTTGGAATAATTCTTTATTGGGTACTAGATCCTTATCAGATTATATGACTTGCAAATATTTTCTCCCATTGTGCAGATTATCTTTCTCTTTCATGATAGCATTCTTTGAAGCACAAAAGTTTTTAATTTTGATGAGATTCAATTTATGTATTTTTATGTGGCTACTTACGTTTTTTTGGTATCATAGCTAAGAAAACTGCTTAATCCAAGGTCAAGATTTATACCTACAGTTTCTTCTAAGAGTGTTATAGTTTTGGCTCTTAAATTTAGATCCCCTTTAATTTTTGTATGGGATCACAGGTAGGGGTCCAGTTTTATTCTTTTGCATGTGGATATCCTCTTGTCCCAGCACCATTTGTTAAAAAGACTTATTCTTCCTTCCCACTGAATTGTTTTGGCATCCTTACCAAAATCAGTTGGCTTTAAATTTAGAATTTATTTCTGGACTCTCACTTCTGTTCCATTCATTTTAACTTTTTATACATTGCTATCAGAAGGCTCTGAGGCAGATGGTTTCTTTTGAGCTGTATTCATCCTGCCTAAGCTGTGTTATTAGCTGGGAGCCTTGTAGTAATAATGGTTTTCTGGAAGGCTGTTTACTTGGGAAAAGCTTTCAGGAAAGACATGTTTTAAAGCATCTTAATTGCAGGCTTGAGGTTTTCCTTGCCTCTGTGGAATTATAAAGCTCAGTATTTGTAATCATGATTTTCTCTTTAGTCTTCTTGGCTTTCCTCATAGCTGTCCATTTTGAATTCCTATTTTTCTCCTAGGGACCTCTTTTGAGCCCCCATGGAATTTGAAAGCAGTGGTCAAGTGAGTTGCATACATTTGCATGGACTTAGAATAAAACACTGTCCTGATCAAGTATATCTGTAGTTGACCAGCATTCCGGCATGTGGCCTGAAAATAATGGGGCCAGCTGGCAGTCGTCTTGTGGTTTTGAGGCCACGTTGGACCACACAGGTACCTTTGCATCCCAGGCTATTAGATTGCCAGGAATAACCAGGGTATAGGTAATTTAGTGTGTCTGCTTTTCTCAGTCATTCAGCCAGGCAGTCATGAACCCCTATCCAGGCATGTATTCTCTTAAACTCCTAAAACACAGATTTAATCATCATTCAAGGGCCTATGGTGTATTAATCCATTAATCATGTAATTGCTCTCAAAATATCACTTTCCTGTTGGTCTAACAGTTGTGCTGAGTTCTTCCAAGATACATTTCATTTGGGTGATAATCATGTAATTTCTTCAGAATTATAGAATAATCCATTATCTATGCTTGCTGTGGTGGCCATTAATTTAATGAATATTTGCAAGGTGCCTGGGTGACTCAGTCGGTTAAGCATCTGCCTTCAGCTCAGGTCATGATCCCAGGGTCCTGGGATCAAGTCCTGCATCGGGCTCCTTGCTCAGCAGGGAGCCTGTTTCTCCTTCCGCCTGCCATTCCACCTGCTTGTGCTCTCTCTCTCTTTCTGACCAAAAGAAAAAAAAAATTAACGACTATTTGCATGCCATCAGTGTGCTAGGATCCTGTGGGGTATTATCTCCTCAGTGTATTGTCACCCTCAGCACACTTGTTCGGCCAGGCATTTATATGTGAAATCACTTACCTTTGGGATTGCCTTATTAGGGCCTTCTAGGTTTACCTCCATACAAGTTAGTCCATGATTGTACTTAGCCAAACATGCTAACAGTCACAAACTGTTATTCATCCATTTATTCAATAAATGTTGAATGAAAGCCTCCTGTTATGCCAAATGCTGTGATTGCTGCTGACCAAACAAAGGTGAGGACTGACAGCCTTCTCTGTCCCTAGACCAGGCATCATAAAATGATGTTGTTTAGAATCCTACAACTGCATTAGTGGATTTTTCTTACATAACACTTGGTACTTTGAGAACACATAATAGTCACCTACTCATTAAAACAACCAAAAAAATCTTAGGTGCCTACTATGTGCTAAAGGTGTTTGACTTGTGAAGATGAGGAACAGCTTCTGTGAGGAAGCGACAGTTAAGCCAGCAAGGCTAAGGGACAGTGGAAAATCATTCCATAATCGAGAGGGCAGCATGTGCCAGAGGGACCAAAGAAGGCTAGTATGGCAGGAAACCAGCACAGGTACGAAACAAGACTTAGACAGGACCAGGCCGCCACTGTTACCCAGCTTACGAACTAAGTCTTAATGAAACAGGTTAGCTCTTATTCAGATTTGATTTCTAGATAGAAATGTTAAATTTTAAAGTTCCTTCTTATTTAGATCATTGTTTCTTCAACTTTACTGTGCTTAAGAATTACCTAAAGGACTTGTTAAAGCAGATTTTTGGGTCTCCACTCCCAGAGATTCTGTAAGTCTGGATGGTGTTGAAGAATTTGAATTTCTATTAAGTTTACAGAAGTTACTGGTGCTGCTGGTCCTGGCCTTCCCATTTTTACTTAGAAATATATTCCTAGATTTTCAGTATCCTTTCAGTTCCTTAGAGTAACAAAATTAATTCATCTGTCTTGTCATTGTTTTCCTTATGTATAACTAGTAAAGGATCATTTTTTAGTTATATAATTATTTTTCTTTTTTCAGGAGCTGTATTTTATAGAAGTTATTTTAAGTCTATACATTTATACTTATCTGTGTACCTTATGTATGTGTATATATGTATATATGTACACACAGGACTCTATGAGGTGATGTGGTAACAAACTGTATTGGAGAGGCATAGCCCCAGAAATCAAGATACTTAAAATCAAAAAGAAATCGTGACTAACAAAAACTTGTAAGAAGTTACTAGTCCTACCTTGACAGCTGTTGAGATTTAAAATTTAGAACAGTATCATTTGGGATTTGGAAAGAGTTGGTGTTTCAGTAAGAGTAAACCTATGTATTACTGAATCCGTTTTTTTATTTTTGTTTTTCTAGATCTAATTACTTGTTTAGACACTGCATCCAGTTTTTTGGAACCTGAGTTCAGGTATGACCATATTTGTGACTTTTTTTCCCCTTAAATGTTACTCTTCACTATTCCATCATTATTCTTATACACTTAGGTTTAATGTACATTAATATATGTGTCACAGGTGTGACAGATAATCATTGTTTTAAGACGTCAATAAATTAGAGATTATTTAAAGCCATTGAGTTACCATATTTAAATTTTGCTTTAATTGTAGCATTTGGATCTTCTCTGTAACGAAAGTATAATTTCAGTATACTTCAAAAGTAGAACTAGTTGCTTTTCAAAATCTGGCAAAACTGCTAATGAAGTTAGAGGAGCTAACTTTTTTTTTTCCTCAAAAAAGGGAAAAGAACGATTTAGGCTATGACAGAATTCTTCGGTGTTCTTGCCCAAGCAGCATTTCTACTACTATTTGCCTGCTTTATGTCCTTGTCTCTTGTCTGGACTGGGATTCCCTTCTATTTGATTTTCCATTTCTAACCTTTGCTGGCTTTTATTCTGCCACTCACATTGCTGCCAAGTTTCATTCTAAAATAAATGACTGATCATTCCCCTACTTTAAAATCTTCAGGAGCTCCTTATTATTAAGACAAAATGCCATCCAGATTTCTTAGCCTAGGTTTCAGGATCCTTCCCAGGTAGTCCTTGGACCATTTTTCCAGTCTCATCTTATGTACTTATGGATTTTTTTTTTTAAGATTTATTTATTTATTTATTTATTTATTTGAGAGAGAGAGGGAGAGAGTGAGCCTAAGACGGGGGGAGGGTCAGAGGGAGAAGCAGACTCCCCACTGAGCAGGGAGCCCAATGCGGGACTCAATCCCAGGACTCCAGGATCATGACCTGAGCCAAAGGCAGATGCTTAACCAACTGAGCCACCCAGGTGCCCCTGTACTTATGGATTCTTGACACTGCTCTGAGCTCTCAGAACTTTTACCCGGAATTGCTTTACTCCTCTCTGCTTGGCAGCTTTATTCTCATCTTCTAAGACTGGTCTCACTAACCTCCCCCCAACTTGCTACCATTCCTCGAAGAGCAACCTTTATTTTGTCTTCAAGGATAGTTCTCTGTCTGTGGGATGGGTGTGCTCGTCAGCACTTACGGAGGATCCCGGTGAGCAGAGGTGACTCTGGCATCAGTGTCTGGCACACAGCCCTGCCACCGGGTCTTGGAGCCTCTGCTCTCAGCTCCAGCATCCCCACCCCCAGGCAAGCTGCCATTTGCTCTTGCCTGGACCGCTGCACCGCCAGCCCACTGAGGTCTCAGCTTCTCCTCAGGGTTCCTTCCAGTCTCTTTCTTCTCAGGAGCCAGAATAATCTTTTTCAGAAATGTGTGTATAAGCCTTACAATCCTTTATTGACTTCCCATTTTTACTTAGAAATATATTCCAGACTCTTCGCCCTAGCTCACAAGGCTTCTGCACGATCTGACTCCTGCCCACCTCTTCAACCATCTCTCAAACTACTGTTACCTTTTAATTTTACAGTATCACTGTACTCTGCCTGCACTGGTCATCCCAGTTGAAGACACACACAGGCCACCTCACCTCATGGGCACACTGTTCTGTCCATTAGGGTGCATTTCCCTCCCTTCACTGAGGCTTTGCTTCCTCAGAGCCCCATTTCCTGACTTTGGCAGTGCAGAGCCCTGTGTAAGAGCATCGACGCTGGAGCCCATATGCCACTTACCAGTTATGGGACCTGGGCACGCTGTTTCTCAGTTCCCTCATCTGTAAAATGAAGATAATACTAATACCTACCATTAGGGTTCTTGTGTGGGTTCCTGAGGTACTCAGAAGGCCGCCTGGCGCATAGTAAATTTGCTGAATGTTTGTGTTACTTTTATTAAGCTTGCTTCCTCTGGGTTATTTCATGGAGTGTCTTTTCTTCATAGCAGAATCATAATCTGATTAATGACTCATTTAAGTATTAGTTTAATGTCTTCCCCCTGACCTCTGGAGTGTAAACCCAGGGAAGACTGGGCCATATTTATTTGGTTGATGTTTGTAAACCCAATACCTAGCACAGCCCAGCACTCAACAGACAACATACTAGACATTTGGGTAAATGTGTTGAGTGGGTGGGTGGGTGAGTGAGTGAATAAATGAATGAATGCCAAACATTTTTAAGTCACATTTGATCAGTAGTGGGTTGGTGAAATAAATTGTGGTTTATCAAAATAGAATAGCAGGTAGCTGTTAAATATGAATAGGTCTTATAGTAAAAATATGTCTGCCATTCATTATGAAGTAAAATAAAGCAGTATGTAGAATATGACACAATATTTTAAATATGTGGGTGAAGATGTTTTATATGGATGGATGGAATAAAGTGTGAAAGGGCTTTTTAGAAGTAGTGCTTCTCAGGGTAGTGAGATTATAGTATTTGAATGAACTGAAAAATGAGTATGTGATTTTTTTTTTTTGTTCTTTTCCCCCAGTAAGTACAGAACTATTTTATACCCTTTAACTTGTTTTTATTTCACAGTAAGTACTGCCCAGCTGGTTGTCTGCTTCCTTTTGCTGAGATATCTGGAACAATCCCTCATGGATATAGAGATGTAAGTCTAAGCAACATAGACTTGTGTTCAAGTTGTGATAGAACTTTTTTTTTTAACTCCAGAATATGTTGATGTACCTTGTGTATATCTTTAATCTTGATTTATTTTCTAGGAATTATTTCTTTTTATTATGGATGTGATGTTTTATTCTTTTTCTTGTGCTACAAGTCTGTACTGTGTTACCACATCGGTAATCCTGTGTTTATTGAGAAAACTGCCCCAGTCAACTCATTTCTTGAGGAAGCCTAAGTGTCTTGTTCATAAATTATCAAAAGAAAATTAAATACTAATCTTTTGTTTTTCCTTTCCTCAAGTCCTCGCCCTTGTGCATGGCTGGTGTGCACGCAGGAGTAGTGTCAAACGTTTTGGGTGGCCAGATCAGTGTTGTAATTAGTAAAGGTATCCCATACTATGAGAGTTCTTTGGCCAACAACGTCACGTCTGTGGTGTAAGTATATACGTTATTGGTCATATAAGGAAGGGTGTGGGGCAGGGGTGGGACAGCAGCTAGTTAGACCTCAGCAACATCACTGTTAACAGTGTTCATGAAATAACATTTGTGTGATGAGCCCTCCCATTTTTGTGTGCTCCTTGTCCGCATGTACTGAAGAGGACAGGCAGGGTCGCACCAGGAGTCATTTAGAAGGATGATTTGTTCTTTTCTGAGTGTTGAAAATGTCTAGAGTAACGGTCTAAAAGTCTGTGGCCAAATTTTTACTTCATTTTAAAGATTAGAAGGCATAACTACTCTGTTTCTTACAGCCAGTGTGACCTAGGATGGATTGAGGATAACTGAAATACTCTTGAATATAAATTAAATTTTGACGTAAATCAGAGGTAGTCGTATTATGAATCCTCCTCTCCTCCAAAGAGAATATTTGAAGAGTGTATTTTTATAGTCACTACAGTGATCTGTTTTATGAAACATAGACTAGGCATCCAAAGCAGGAAAAGTTGAAACATTAAATAGAAATGTAATACTTGGAATCTGTTTTAGTAAATCTTGCCTGTCACATGGGCTCAGTCCTGTAGACAATACTAAGCCTAACTGAAACCAGCTTCTCTTCAGAGGTTCTAGGCCAGTTTTCATTCAGAAGATGAGAGCATGATCCATATCCATGACTGTGATAAAACAGGAGTCACCGAACTTTTCCTGTAAAGGACCAGCTAACAAATATGTTAGGCTTTACGGGCCACCCGTCCCTGTCACTTATTCTCTCTTGGTTTATATAAGACTCTTTAAATGTGTAGAAACCATTCTGCGCTCACTGGCCATACAAAACAGGCCATCCATGAGCGAGCTATCATTTGCCCATCCCTGGTATAGAGTTAGCAACCTTTCCTTCTCTTGGTTTCTTCTAGATGATTTTATGCAGACCTTATCATTCCTTTCCCCTCTTCTGCCTTTAGAAATAATTTTTTTTGTCAGTTCTTTCTTTCATACTTTAAGAAAAAAATAAGGACAGGTTGCATCCACTTATAATAATGCTTTGAATGTTGTGGGGAAGCAGGAGCAGACACTGATGATTTTATCCCCCCAGGTTCTTTAGAGTCCTTGGTAAACTGGTCATGTGTCCCACGGCTCCATTCTCCCCAACTGCATTTACTTGCCTGTTACTTTGAAATCCAGATGCATGCTGCATTGTAACACTGAAACTTGTTCTTAGCTGTTTATATCCTATAACAGATGCAGTCTCTCCTGTGTTTGTAGCCAGCTTTTTTTCCCTTTACCCCCAGGAAACTTAAGCCTCATTCTCTGGGAATTACAGTGTACTTGCAACAAAAGCAAATGATGCAAAAGAGTTTGAGGAATGAAAGATAAATAAGTACATATTAAAGGTTACGTGGGCATACTTGCACACTTCATGTATGAAACAGGCACTAGATACTTGTAGAGAAAATTGTTTCTGCTGATTTCAGAAGTTGTTCTGCTTTGAAATGAGACTTTTTTTAGCTAAGAACAGCATCAGTTGTCAAATATGTGGCTATAGAATATCCTTAGTTCTTTATACAGTAAAACAAAAACAGAAGAAAAAGTTTTACTAAGACAAATATGGGGAAGTCAATATATGAGTGTCACCAAGAACAACTTTTCTGTCTTTCAGGGGACACTTATCTACAAGTCTTTTTACATTTAAGACAAGTGGTAAGCCTCTCATGGACTTTATAACTTATTATAATTTGTGTAATAGTTAATATTTTATAAACTATCATGCAATATGCCAATTGCTGTTTTGTTTTGTTTTGTTTTTTTGCACCTTCCTATATGTCACAATAATATAATGGGTGGAATAACTGGAGGTTTTATATTAATAGGGAAATGATCATGTAAGCAAGGAAAGTTACTTAGGAAAGTTGATTTTTTAATATGTCTGAAGAAGTAATTAATTCAACAGAAAATACTTATTGAGTGCCTTTGATTTGTCAGGCACAGTGCTGGTGCTAGTGAAACAAAAGTGAGCAGAAATAAACAAAATCCTCCTTTCTTGGAGCTTAAATACTGGTATTGAGAGATTGACAGTAAACAGTGGATAAATAAATTACTACATATGATATACTCTTTATAATATTATAGAAGATGTAGAAAAATAAGGAAAGAGGATAGGCAATGCAGGAGGGACTGGTCTGGAGTTTTAAGTGGGGTCACAGTAGGCCTCATGGAGAATGTGACATCTGAGCAAACACCTAATGGCAATAGGGAGTGAGTCATTCACTGGTCTGGAGATAATGTCCCAGGGAGAGGATAATGTATTGCCATTAAATTGATGGTTATTGCTTGTGAATAAATATGTATGTACATTGCCTGATGAGACACAAAGACATGGACCCAAGAAACATTTGCCTACTTTTGAAATTCCTCTATTACAGTATATTATTCGCATAGTGTATGTTAATTGCATGTACAATAGAAAGTTTCCATTGAGCAAATAATACAGATTGTGAATTTTTATCTGGAAACCAAATTACTGTCTTTTTTCTTCCAGGTTGTTACGGAACACTGGGGATGGAATCTGGCGTGATTGCCGATCCTCAGATAACAGCATCATCTGTGCTGGAGTGGACTGACCACACAGGCCAAGAGAACAGCTGGAAACCCGAAAAGGCCAGGCTGAAGAGACCTGGGCCTCCTTGGGCTGCTTTTGCCACTGATGAGTATCAGTGGTTACAAATAGATCTGAATAAAGAAAAGAAGATAACAGGTTAAGAGACATAATTTTCTAGAATGATTTATAGTTCTGATTTTGTTTGGAAACCTGATGACATCTAAGATTTTCATAGAAAATTAGGTCACCACAGATTTAATTGTATGGTTTTAAGTTCTCTTTACTGGTGTTAAATATTCCTGAAGGTGGCTTTATAAAACGTGGCCGAGGAAAGAAGTTGGTATTTGATTTTTATTAGCTTTTCTTTTTCATTGTAATAAGATTCTTTAAAGGTAGTGTTTCAATTAAGTGATCTTGACATTTGAAATAACCATCTCTTAGAGTCATTAAAAGAAATTTATATTCAAGGAGTTCATTTTAAGTGCTATAAATAATATTCTTCATGTGCTGAATACAAATTTATTTGGAGCAGTTTATCAAATGGTCAGAATAATTTATTAGAATTGGGTTAGGTAATTTTGTTAAAGATTTATTTTGATATGGTACTGGAAAAAATAATTGTTTTAATCCATTCATTCCCAGGGAGTCATTGTTACTTGGTAGGTGAGATATATTTTACAGTGATATGAACACAAGCTGTCAAAATAGAATAGTCCTTTCCTTATGTGCACCCATCCATAATTTTTGGCATTTTTTTTTTTTTTAAATATTTTATTTTTTGAGAGAGAGAACGAACAGTGGGAAGGGACGGGGTGGGGGGGAGAGAGAGAGAGAGAAGCAGGCTCCCCGCTGAGCAGGGAGCCCAGTGTGGGACTCGATCCCAGGACCTTGGGATCATGACCTGAGCCAAAGGCAGACGCTTAACTGACTGAGCCACCCAGGCGCCCTAATTCTTGCATCTTTACAAGGGAAGAAAATCAAGGATTTAGTTGCTGTTATAATGAAACCTTGCACTTAGAGATGGTAACATGCTTTTGGCAAAAATGTTTTAACAGTGTACTTTAGGTGTTTGTGCTTCAATGCTGAACAGACTTTAAGGATCAGACCATGTGCACTAATGAAGGCAACTTTCCATTCCCCAGGCATTGTAACCACTGGCTCCACCATGGTGGAACACAATTACTATGTGTCAGCTTACAAAATTCTATACAGTGATGATGGACAGAGATGGACTGTCTACAGAGAACCTGGTGTGGAGCAGGATAAGGTAAAATGATTGCCAGGGTATTATAAAAAATGGGCCTTTGCCAAGAATCACAGAAGCTCTCCTGTGTGATGTTCAAGTTAGCTATCATTTGGTCTTTGTGCTCTTCTGGTTATTTTAGGCTGTGTTGGTTATTAGCCTTACTCGTCTAACTATAGTTAGGAAATTCTCAGTGGTTCTAGGTCCCTTTTGATAATTGTTAACATTTTTAACTCAATTGTTTAGGTACTTTATTAAAAAATTCTAAAAAGGAGGGGTACCTTGCTGGCTCAGCTGGTATAGCATGGGACTCTTGATCATGAGTAATGATCAGGGTCATGAGTTCAAACCCCACGTTGAGTGTAGAGTCTACATGAATGAATGAATGAATGAATGAATGACTAATTTTCAGTAAGTGGTGATAACTTACTAAAAAAAAAAATTCTAGAAAGGAACTTGTAATTTCTTGTCTTAAGTTTTTCTTGTTAATCCACAGAATGATGGAGAGCCTAATTTGTTCCCAGATTTCTTCTATGTAGACAAGGGGGACAAAAGACAAAAGCTAAAGGCAAAAGTGCATTATAGTGTTGGATATAGACTTGAAAGGTCATTTCAAGATCACCTTACCAAATTTTGTCTTAGAAAACTTCTGTTTTTTCCTACCTGAAGAATTTCCTTAACTTCTGTGTTAATTATCAAATTGTTGTTTTAGTTAGGAGACAGTGATAATGCAGGAATGCTCCAGAGCAGATGATAAGGGGTGGGGAGTAGGGAGAAGTGGCTGTCCTCTAAATATCACTTTCACCCAGGCTCCTGGCCCATGATCCACTGCAAGACCTTATAACTGGGGGAGTCCTTGTCCTCGAGGAAGGTAGATTTCTTCTTATCTAGAATTGAAATTATAAGCACAAATTTTTTTAATGAAACTTCCCTGAGTTTTGTTTCAATTATATGATACTATCTGTTCTCTATCATATATACGATTTGCTAATATATCTTCAATTACCACTTTTCTTATCTCTCTATTCAGAAAACTCCAGGGGCTCCTTATAATCTGTCATATGGATCTAAACTCTTCCGTTGTTATTCAAGGCCTTCTTCCCTCTCTTCTGCCTGATATCACATGACCTTCATCTGTGGTGAGGCTCTACCCATTGAAGTAAATAACAGTATTGTCTTTATACCTATCTTCCTTCTGCTTAATAACCCCAAACTTGGCTGCTTTTTACTCTGGGCACATCCATACTTATTTATAGAATATTTATTATACTTGTGGAATATAGTTAATTTTTTAAAATTATAAGAATTATTCATGCTTATATTATAAAAACACCTAGCACCATTGAATTATGTTTCTGAAAAAGACTTTCTCTTTTGCTTCATTTTTTGAAAGATAATTTCGTAAGGTATAAAATTCTAGGTTGATGTTTTTCCCTCCACACTTTAAATATGCTGTTCCACTGTTTTCTGGTTTGCATTTTTCCAGTGAGAATTCTATCTTTCATACCTTTGTTCTTCAATATGTAATGTGTCTTTTTATTCCTTAGCTGTTGTTAAGATTTTCTTTTTATCATCTGTTTTAAGCAGTTTGATTATGATGTGCTTTTGTGTAGTTGTCTTCGTGTTTCTTCTGCTTGGGTTTCTTTGAGCTTCTTGGATCTGTTGGTTACAATTTGCTTCAAATTTGGAAAATTGTAGGCTATGTTTTCTCAAATTTGTTGCCTCCCTAATTCTAATTACATGAATATTATGACTCTTAAAGATGTCTCACAGTTTACTGATGCCCTGTTCATTTTTTTTTTTTTTTTAAATCTCTCTCCATGTTCTAGTTTGGAAAATTTTATTGTTTTGCCTTCAAGTTCACTAATCTGTTCTGTAACATCTAATCTATTAATTCTATCCAGTGTACTTTTATCTTCAGTGTTGTACTTTTACTTCTAGATTTTCAGTTTTGGGCTTTTAAAATTTTTTCCAAGTTTCTACTGATCATGTTTATGCTTTTTTCTGCCCCTAAAACATATGGAATATATAGTACCTCTTTTGATGCCTTTATCTGCTGATTCTGTCTACTTATGTGTGACATGTGGGTCTTTTCATGTTGATGGATAATATGGGTCATATTTTACATACCTGGTAATTTTTTATTGGTTGCCAAACATTATGAACTTTTACATTGTTTGGTGCTAGGTTTTCTATTATTATTTATCTAATTTTGAGTTTTATTCTGGGACACGGGTTACCTGGAATAATTGGAATTATTTGATCTTTTTAAGGTCTGCATTTTAGCTTTCTTAGGCAGGACCTGAGCAACTTTTAGTTCTAATTTTTTTTCTACTGTTAGTACTGTTCCAAGTACTCAACCCAAAGTCTCATGTATTATGAGTTTTCTCCACGATATCTGTCGGTAATGTGAACTGTTCCCAACCCTACCTAGCTCTGAGAATTGTTCTGCTGGCTCCTTTCCAGCAGTTCTTTTCCCATCCACAGATTGTTTCTTTACATGCAACTGAAGATTTAAGGGGAAACCCCCCTACAGATCCCAGAAGTCTCTTTTTCTCTCTCTGTGCAGCTGTCTTCTCTCCTATACTCTATCTTACAAATTCTAGCTATCTTGGCCTCTCCATCTCTGAGCTCAGTGTCCTCATTTTGGTGAGACCACCAAGGCTCTCTCCGGACAATATTGGGAAAATAGAAAGGCTCACCTCATGTGTTTCTCTTCTCTCGGGGATTAAAGCCCTATGCTGCCTATTGTCCAGTGTTGAAAAACCCTTGTTTCATATATTATATCTGATTTTCAGATGTTTAAGGCAAAGGGTAAACTTAGTCCCTATTAGTCTGTCCTTGATAGAAGTGGAAGTCCTTACACTGAATTATACAGAATACCAGTCTCTTGCCTCACATTAGCCCATCTGCTCCCTCATCTGCCTCCAACTCAAGAGTAATTGGTGTATTCATTTTCACACCCTTTCTAAGCATGCACACATGCATAAGCACATAGACTGAGACAGCTTTTGGGTTTGTTTTCAGAAGATAGGAATGAATATACAACTTGCTTCATAATATATTGCTTTTTAATAGCGTGCCATATCTGTGTGTGGTAATATCCTGTAAAATTTAAGTTCCTTGAGAATGGGAACTTGGACTTCCATTTCCATCTTTATCCTCATGACTCCTTGCAGACCTTGCTACACACAGGGGCTTATAATAAATGCTCATAGATTATAGCAGATCTTTTTTACTTAGTTTATATAAAATCCTTTTCTTTTAAGGTTTTTTTATAAAAATGAAACTGCGGTGTGGAGTAAGACCTCAGGGATAGTTTTCATGTCCTAAAGTGATTATTGTTCCTGTACCACTAATGTAATAGACTGCAAATATTTGCCTTCATTTTATTTCAGAGTAATAGCTGAGGAAATAATGGGAGTTTACTAGTTTGGAAATTATTATAACTTCAAAACAAACCTTGTAGAAAATGAAGGCTATTAACACATCTTAGAAGTTTACAATCTAATGCTTTGTGAATCAGCCAAAAGAAAATAGCTACATTTGGACATGACTTAATGGAAGAGTTAAACATTTACTTGCTCTCACATTAACTGATAAAATACAAACCACTTTGATTTTAGGCAGGTATCTATTTATTAGTAGCCTTTAGAAACTAGCCGGTGATTTGGCCTAAAGGAACAAGGAGGACTTTTCACTTAGTGGAGCCCTAGAGTTAAGTCAGGAGACTCAGACTCAAGTCACTGCTCGGTCATTGACTGGTTATGCAGTCCGTTTACATTCTGGAGCTGCACTTTTCTGGGTTCTGCCTACTTCATGGGGTTGTCATGGAGAACAGCTGAGTTACTTATATGAAAATGCTTTTGTAAATAAGAGCTCTTGCAGTGTTACATACTATCATTATTTGCTTGAAATGGTTGAGGGGATGAGGTAGTCACTTGAAATCGTATTCGTATAATACATATATATAATGCATCCGTTGCTGTTTACTTAGGATCATTAAAATTAGGCAGGCAACAGTGTTTCAGAATCGCTTGTGTAGTTTAGATAGCAGCAGAGATTGAAAATGGATAATACAGGAACTGTCTTTATGTAGTTTCTCCAGTAGGTGGAGGTATATTGCTGTTATGCATTCCTTAGTGTATGTTCACTTTCTGTCTCTTTTCTGAGAGAAAAAGTATGAGAAGTACACAGTAAAGCATTTCCTCTAAGACCTTGTATGTTCAATTATGCTTTACTTTGAAAATTAATATTTTTAAATAGCTGGTAGTGCCGCAGGACTAGAATTACTCATTTACTACAAGAATTACACTGTCTCACTGCAGCTGAAACATTCTTCTCAAATTGCCAAATTAGCATTTTTGGTATGTTTCAATCATTTTAAAATCATTTTTGTATTCAGTACTCTTAGTTTTTGATGAAGAATGTGCAGCTGCTTAATAGTCCAAATTATGATTAATTTATTTTCTGAGAAATTAATTCTTACTGTCATACTTTACAGATCTCATTTAAGGCCCAAAGCAAAAACCAAAAATATGTTTCAGTGAAACAGTTTAGCCCTGACCTCTGTTGACATAAAGTACCAATTTTTTGTTTTTTAAAGATATTTCAAGGAAACAAAGATTATCACCAGGATGTGCGTAATAACTTTTTGCCACCAATTATTGCACGTTTTATTAGAGTGAATCCTACGCAATGGCAGCAGAAAATTGCCATGAAAATGGAACTGCTTGGATGTCAGTTTATTCCTAAAGGTAAAGCAACAGTATGTAATTTAATTTAAAATGGCTTTGCTATTCTCAGAGAAAATAAGTAGTGATAATATGAGTGTTCGGCTTTTAAGTACAATATCTTCTTAAAGAGGATTTTTAAAAGAAATAGTTATCCTATTAAAAAGTCAGTTACCAGAGTGTTTTCCAAGGTTACAAGTGGAAGAAGAGAGCATCGTCAATGAGATAATGAAATGAGATTGCTTTTCAGATGTAGTCTCAATCTTAATTTTTAATCAGGTCCCATGAAGCATAATATTGTACCATTAACACCGATGATTATAACAGTAACCCTAGTCTAAGTGCCTTTTCCTTTGAAAAAATTAAAAGTGGAAGTAACTTCCCTCAGTATTCTAGAATATTTTAATACTTTATTTACTGTTTTATCTCCAGAACCTTCCACAATGCCCCCCACGTAGTGGGCCCTCCACAAACAGTTATTAAATGATTGAATGAGTAGTATGTCAAGCTGTGATGATACTTCTGTAGCTTTAGAGTTTAATGTCATCCACCTCCTCCGTGTTCTACGAAAATTATTTTAAAACAATTTAATTTTATAAAAAGTGAGAAATCCCAGTAAGTTTGTATGTTTAATGCATAGTATATTTATCCTTCTGGCATATTGTTGTCCAAGATTTAAAATTACTGGGCAGAAATAAGTCCTCTAGGATATGTTGAAGATATTTAAATTACTGTTTTTAGCTATAACTCTTATAAGCAAAATGTATAAACTTTTCTAAACCATTTTTCAAGGTCGTCCACCAAAACTTACTCAACCTCCACCTCCTCGGAACAGCAATGACCTCAAAAACACTACAGCCCCTCCAAAAATAGCCAAAGGTATGCCTCCTTTAAGTGTGAGAATTTGGTATTCCCTGGATTTGTGGTATAATTTTCCATAAATGTATTAAAAGCATCATAAAATAACTTTGTTTTAATCAAATTGATGTAGATAAAAGAATAAAGAGTTATTAAAACTTTTTCCAAGGTCGAGCCCCAAAATTTACTCAACCACTACAACCTCGCAGTAACAATGAGTTTCCTGCACAGACGGAGCAAACAACAGCCACTCCTGATATCAAAAATACTACCGTGACTCCAAGTGTCACCAAAGGTATGCAAATCCAGAAATTAACACCTGTTACATAGTAGCATTTTATATTGTTTGTAACTTAATTTTCAGGAGCATTTCCAGCTTTTAAACCCTCAGTTTCTTTTCCTCTTAACTGTATTTCTTAAGAACAGAAAAAACTTGGGCACCTGGGTGGCTCAGTTGGTTAAGTGACTGCCTTCGGCTCAGGTCATGATCCTGGAGTCCTGGGATCGAGTCCCGCATCGGGCTCCCTGCTCAGCAGGGAGTCTGCTTCTCCCTCTGACCCTCCCCCCCTCTCATGTGCTCTCTCTTACTCTCTCTCATCTCTCTCTCTTTCAAATAAATAAATAAATAAATCTTTAAAAAAAAAAAAGAACAAAAAACTTTTATTATTCTCCTTGGAAAAGAAACTGATTACATTGCTCTGATTTCTCTTCTCTGGTGTCATTGTAGAATTGTTCTTTAAATATTTAGAGATGGCTGCTGTATTCTGGGTCTCCTCTTGTGATCTTTTTTTTCCCACCACAGCTAAACACAAGGAGTCTATTTCTAGAAATAACTAAAACCATACCAGGAAACAAACTTTTTTTTTCCCCCTCTGGTTATATATTAATTTGTTGGATAGGAAATTTGGTGGCAAAAAGGGAAGAAGGGGGAAAAAAACCAGTTTGGGTGAAAACTGACACTTTTTAAAAAATACTGTGAGTTAATATATTCATTAAAAAACTTCAGTCTCTATTTTGAAAATGTTTACGATCGTAATTTTTTCATATTATAAATGTGGTAGAATTTACTTTCAAATTTTATTACCGATAAATAAGGTATTAACACATACGGAACATAATACTTTGATTGTACTAGTTGTTGAAAAACAAAATTCCAGGGGCGCCTGGGTGGCTCAGTCGTTAAGCGTCTGCCTTCAGCTCAGGTCATGATCCCAGGGTCCTGGGATCGAGCCCCGCATCCGGCTCCCTGCTCCGAGGGAAGCCTGCTTCTCCCTCTCCCACTCCTCCTGCTTGTGTTCCCTCTCTCACTGTGTCTCTCTCTGTCAAATAAATAAAATCTTTAAAAAAAAAAAAAAAAAAAAGAAAAACAAAATTCCAGTTGAATTCGGAAGAAACCATCAGTGTCATAGAGGAATTAATTTCAGTGTTGGCAGATAAAGCATTTTCAGGACAGTGCAGAGAAGAGAAAGCAATTCATTCCGAGTAACTTGTGCCACACAGAACTTTATTCATTCTCATTTTCTGAAAATTTGCCTGATTTCAGGTAACTCTCTCCAACTTTCCATATATCACTTTTTTTCCCATCTTCTAAGGTATTTTCTAAACAGACCACTTTCTCATGCTGCTGGAAAAGCTAAAGAGAAGCAAGACTTCCTAGAGACAAGAGATCTCAGTGTCCCACAGAACTTCTTACCATTTTGCAGAAGACGTCTGTTTGGGCAGAATCCCAGACCTCATGTCTGGATGGAAGAACAGTCATTTGAAAGTATTGCTCATCTTAAAGTCTGATTATAGAATCTTAAAATCTCAAGGCTAAAACTGTCCTTAAATTGTTTTCTTCCAGAGCTAGCATTCCTGTAAGCTTCAGAAGAATAACAAAGAATGTACAGGTCTTTTCAGTTAAAGACCTCTTGTCTCCTTTTCTCTGGGATGGTGGTATATAGACTTTTTATTCTTTTTTGAACCTAAGCAGATTTTTTGAAACCTCTGATTAAATTGAACTGTATCTACCTGAACCTGATTATTCTCTCTCCAGTTTCACAAATTTTAGGGATAAAGCACATTTACCCTTCTGACTTCTTAGTGCTTTCTAGCCCTGAGTCATGATCTCTGTTTTATGCACTTCTCCTTTTCCGTTTTTACATCCAGGCTGAGAGCGATGCTAGAGAAAATCATATCATGGTCACATTTGTGCCACTGTAGCTTCCTGAATCCTCTCCAGATGGGGCCCTCAGCACCAGCCAGGGGTCTTTCTCTTTCTCCAGTTAGCTCTTCTGTCTCTTCTCAGCAGTCACTTCTCCATGTTTTTCAAACCCTTGACTCAGAGATTCTTTACTCACTCTCAGTTACCACTTCAACTTTTCAAAGAAAGTAAAAGCAAGTAGAAGGACACTCCCTGTTTGTGGGGCCTGTAAACTCACCTGTACCCTCTGTCCACTGCGTGGAAGGAGGGAGTTCCTTGTACTGTCCAAGGCTGATCCACCTGTGCCCTTGTTGCCATCCATCCACCTTCTCAGAGGCCTCAGGTTATTGATTATCCTCTCCCTCTCCCGCATCGGCAGCCTCTTTCTCTCTCTTGGATACAATCATAAGGGTACCTAAGACGCTGTGGGTGAGGCCCCACAGTGTCTGGCGCTTAGCCCCCAGCAGGGATCAGCGGTGGCTGTGGCTGTCCTCATTGCCAGGATGGGGGGGTGGGGGGGGGGCAAACTAGGGAAGAAGCTGATGTCTCAAGCGACCTTAGGCAGACCATTTGCTGTATCTGGGCCTGGGCTTCCTTATCTGTGGAGGGAGATAAGAGGATTAAATGATCTCCTAATCCCTGCAGGCTCAAGCATTGTCCTTTTCTGCCCTGTTGATACAATTGGCTTTTTCACACTTAACACTGTGTTGTTATCTTCCCATATCTATAAATATTTCCCCCATCCCCCTAATACACACATTTCCAATTGCTGGATATTTTACTACGAGAAAGATATTATGATATATTTATTCCCTTTCGTTTTTGGGCATTTGGATTATTTC
This sequence comes from Phoca vitulina, assembly GCF_004348235.1. Lineage (NCBI taxonomy): Eukaryota > Metazoa > Chordata > Mammalia > Carnivora > Phocidae > Phoca > Phoca vitulina. The sequence continues at coordinate 23,758,965 of NW_022589711.1, read as the reverse complement.
CAGTTTTTCACTCTTGAAGATACAGAAGCCACTTTAAAGATGCATCTTTGAATGCTATCTTAATTTTTTTCTAAGAATAAATTCTAGACATGGAATTGCCAAGTAATCAATTTTTATACATATTGCCCCAAAATGATACAGAAAGTATCCATTTAAAGTCCCATAAAAATAACTGTTTCTTGATATCCTTTCTAACAATTATTCTTTTAAATACTTGCCAATTCGATGAGCAGAAATAGCATCTTATTCTTGTTTTAACTTCTGTTTCTGTGATTACTAGTGAAGCTAACATGTTGAATACTCACATTTTTTAATTGTATTGCTCATTCATCTCTGCTGATTTTTCTATTGATTGGTTTTGACGTGTAAATTCTGTCATATATAGATGACAGTAACCCTTTATCAGATACTCAGAAATATATTTTCCAAGTTTTTCATTGATCTTTCAGTTTGTCTTGGTGATTTTAAAAAGCTACTATGAAAAGTTTTAAGTGTATACAAAGCTGAAGCAAGTAGTATGACAGACTTCCACGTTATCTGTGAAAGCTTCTGCCATTACTCACACACGCCCATTCTCGTTTCATGAACAATGTGTGTGGCAGTTTTTGAGATAGAAAAGCTTTGAAGGATGATATGGGTAACCTTCCCACCTTATCTTCATGACTCTGCCTTTGGTGTGTTTTCAGATGTAGCCTTGGCTGCAGTCCTAGTCCCGGTGCTCGTCATGGTGCTCACCACCCTCATCCTCGTAGTAGTGTGTGCTTGGCATTGGAGAAACAGGTGAGTCCCTAACCAGCTCACCTGCTTGGTCCTAGAAGGGGTGTTTCCAAGTGTGAAATAAAAACTAAATATACAAGGTGAAGTACCATTCACCTTTTTGAGAAGGGGAGAGTTAAGGTAGTTATTAAAGTCAAAATACATTAGTTTCTCCTTTCCATAAAAAATGAGTATGTTCAATAGCATAGTCAGTCACTGAGTGCCTTTACTGTATCAAAATCTGCTTTACGTGCTGGAATATACACATTAATAAGAACGACAGTCTGACACATAATAGTTGCTTAGTAATATTTCCTGAAAGAACGAGACACAACTCCTATCTCCCAGGTGTTTGGCAGGGTTGATTGACAAGACACGGAACTGTAATATGGCTGGAGGAGTTCTTTTTGAAGTGCCAGGGAGCACAGATGTGAGAACCATGAGAGTTATCTGAAACCTTTTCTGCAGGAAAGAGTAATCCTCAACTTTGTTTCTCCTTAACGAGAACGTTGGATTTGCCTAGATGGAGGAAGGTAGAGAACAGCCCAGACTCTGTGCTTGAGCGAAGGCACAGAGACGTGGAGTGCAGGCAGGGCAGTGAGTGCTCACGCGCGGGCAGGGAACGGGAGAGCGCAGAGGAAGGACTATGCAGGCGCAGCCTGGGCCTGGGTCCGGGAGGGCTTCGGGGACAGAGGGATTCAGGTTTCATTCGGTAGGTGGGGGTCTCCCTGAGGGCGGTGAGGCAGACGGGTGAGATTATGAGATGAGGCGCAACTGGCTGTCTGCTAAGGAAGGAGGAGGGGTCCCAGATGATCGGAAGTTTCTGGCTTGTGCACTTAGACCAGGAGAGATGTCCTGAGTGGAGATGACAAAGCAGGAGGGACAGGTTTGGTGGACGAGAGAGTGACTTCATTCGTTCCCTCAGCTCTTTGAGCTCCTGCCTTGTGCTGAGTACCGAGCATGTGCTGGGAGTCCAGTGTGAGCCCCAGAGTTCACAGGCTGGGAGAGGAGAGACTGCAGAAGACGGGCAGCGGTGGTAGCGCCATACACCGCGTGCCGCCAGAGGACACTGAAGCAGCAGCTGGCTCCTGGATTCATGGCTGTAGGAAGGCCGTCTGGGCAGAGACCCAGCAAGTCACTCTGAGGGCAGGGAAAGTCCAGGGTGCTCTCGGGGAACTGGGTAGAAGCAATAGGAACAGTGAGGACAGCAGCAACAGCTCGTTTTTATACAGAATGAAAGCCGATTTTAGGCATTAGTGTAAGTTCTTCACATGGTTCAATTCATTTAATCCTCAAAACAACCTACAAAGCAGGTACTGTTTTATAGAGGAAGAAGAGACAGCACATACATGACTTGTCTGAGGTCACCCGGTCCACACGCAGCAGAGCGGAGTGGTCAGTCGGGCAGTCAAGTCTCATCCGCTACGGTCAAAGCCCAGAGGGCGAGGATGGGGAGGCGGGAGGCAAGTCCTGAGATCCGTTTTGGCTGGTGCTTAAAGGACCCTATGGATGTTCAGATTCTCATGACACAGGTGGAAATCAATGGATTTGCATAGTTTGTATTTGAAACTGAAACAGACCTAATAATAACTTTCCCATAAGAACCCACACATCACCTGTGGGTCTTTGATGAGATTCTTTTTATCTACAGTCTTAGCCTTTCTTATTCCTTTATCCCTTGAGCGGGAAGTACCTTGGGTAACAGAATAACTATCTCAGGAGATGGTTGTGTAAAATTTATTGAGAGTTCAAAATTTATGAGTTTCAGCAGTGGCGACTTTGAAAGGCAAATGAAATAGAGGACACTGCCGGGTAGGTCAACAAATGGAAATGTGTACTCCTGACTAACTATTAACTTGAGTGTTTATCCTGCACTTTCAGAGCTGTCTTACTCGTGAATTCACTCTGTTTGCTAACATGTTTTTTCTCTATTTTTCCAGAAAGAAAAAAACCGAAGGCACCTACGACTTACCTTACTGGGACCGGGCAGGTAAGCCAGGACTTTGCACCCCCTCCTATCAGAGGGAAGTCCCACCCCTCCAGGTGGCAGCAGTGAAAGAGGAGAGTTGTTTTCAGGCCCACATAAACTCCCCAGCACTTGGGAGAAAAATGATCTTCCTCTAACCTTCTGATCATTTTTACTCTTCTATAAAATCTCTTGTAGCCAATAAGTAATGCAATGAAAAGTAAGGATTTCTCGTAATGCGCCCTCTGTTCCTTTTTCCTGGAAAACCTGTGCGGTTTGTGCCACTATCTGTTTTTCTTGAGGAGACCAGGTTTCTTTGTGGACTATGAAAGCACTGTGGGCTTGATAACACAGTGTGTGTGTGTCACTGTGCTGTGGGTACTTCCCAAGTAGAGCCTAGCAGTTTGAGAATCGGGAGGTCGGCCGTCTCTGCCGTGATGAGTTGTCGTCTTCTGAACTCTACTCTGTGGGGCAGAGGGCAGCAGGCGACACCAGAGGCCCCCTGCAGGTCTCCTACTTTCCGGTCTCGCTACTGGAACAGTTAAAAGGCAGAAGAGTTCACCGCTGTGACTAACGTAGAAAAAAAGCAGTGGTGGGGGCAGATTCTGTGCTGCTAACACCCCAAGGTAGATCTTGGGAAGTATTTTTTCAGAAAAACTTATCAAAAACCATCCTACAAGAAACAAACTGTATTTGCCTGCACTTTTATAGGAGTGATTTGCTTCTGTATATGCTTTTGATAGAAATTTCTACCATGTTCTGCATTGCACTAGATATCCCATCAAAGAAAAAAAAATGAGCTTGACCAACTTAAGGAATTAGAACAAGAACAAACTAAACCCAAAGTTAACAGAAGGAAAGAAATAATAAAGATAAGAGAGAGAAACAAAATGGAGAATGGGAAAATAGAGGAAATCGGTGAAATCAAATGTTAGTTCTTCAAAAAGATCGACAAAATTGACAAACTTTTAGATGGAATAAGAAAAAAGATTGAAACTACTAAAATCAGAAAAGAAAGTGCAGGCATCACTGCTGATTCTACAGAAATGAAAAGGATTATGAGAGTATTATGAACAATCGTATGCCAAAAAATTGAATGAACTAGGTGAAATTGACAAATTACCATAAATATAAAATCTACCAAGACTAAATCACAAAGAAATAGAAAATCTGAATTGACTTGTATATAACTACTAAAGAGATTGAGTCAATAATCAAAAATCTCTCAGAAAAATCCTACCAAACATTTAAAGGAGAATTAAGCCTTAAAGATTCCACCAAAAAAAAAAAAGCTGTTAGCACCAATAACTGAGCCAACTATCAGGATACAAAGTCAACACACCTTTTACCTCCTTGGTTCAGTGAACTCCTAAGTATTAATATCAGTTGCATTTCTGTACACAAGCTGAACAATCTGAAAAGGAAATTATAAAAAGTTTCACTTACATTTGCATCAAAAAGAATAAAATACTTAGTTCATTTAACCAAGGAGGTAAAAGACTTGTACAATGGAAACTAGAAACATTGCTAAAGAAATTTTAAAAAGACATAAATGAAAACATACCCTGTGTTCGTGGATTGAAAACTTAATATTGTTAACATGCCAGTACTACCCAAAGTAATCTACAGATTCAATATCAATCCCTATCAAAACTCCTGTGACATTTTTTGTACAAACAGAAAAATCCATTCTAAAATTCATATAGAATTTTAAGGGACTCCAAATAGCCAAGACAGTCTTGGAAAAGAAGAATAAAACTAGAAGATTTCACACATCCTGATTTCAGAATTTACTGCAAAGTTAATCAAAGCAGTGTGGTATTGGCATAAATACACACCAGTGGAATGGAGAGCCCAGAAATAAATGCTCCTAAATATGGACAAATGATTTTTGGCAAGGGTGCCAAGACCCATTGGGGAAATGACAGTCTTTTCAACAAATGGTGCTAGGAACATTGGATATCCACATGTAAAAGAATGAAGTAGGACTCCTACTTAACACCCATTTGTAAAAATAAACTCAAAAGTGGATGAAAGACCAAAATGTAGTATCTTAAACAATAAAACTTGTAGAAAAAAAACACAGGACAAAAACTTGATGACAGTGGACGTGGCAATGGCTTCTTAGCTATGACAGCAAATGCACAATTAACAAAAGAAGAAATAAAATAGACTTCATGGAAATTTAAAAATTTTGTGTGTCAGAATACACTATCCGGAGAGTAAAAAGGCAACCCACAGAATGGTAGAAACCATTTGCAAATCATGTATCTGCTAAAGGATTCATACCCAGAATATTTAGAGAACTTCTAAAACACAGCAAAAAAACAATTCACAAATGGACAAAGGACTTGAGTAGACTTTTCTCCAAAGAATATATACAAATGGCCAATAAGCACACGAAAAGATGCTCAATATCGCTAATCTTTAGGGAAATGAAAACTGTGAGATAACACCTCACACCCATGAGGTGTCTCCTATCAAAAAAACAGAACAGTAAGAGTTGATGAGGATGTGGAGAAATTAGAATGTTTGTGTACTGTTGGTGGGACTGTAAAATGGTTCGGTGCTGCGGAAAACACTATGGCTGTTCCTGATAAATGAAAAATAATGACCATATGATCCAGCAGTTCCACCCAACAGAATTAAAAGCAGGGTCTCAGAGAGCTATTTGTACGTCAGTTTTCATTGCAAAGTTATTCACAACAGTTAAAATGTGGAAGCCACCCAAGTGACCATCAGCTGATGAATGGAAAAGCAAAATGTGTTGTATAAGTGCGATGGAATATTATTGAGCCTTAAAAAGGAAAGATTTTCCGTAATATGCTACAAGATGGATGAACCTTGAGGACATTATGCTAGGCGAAATAAGCCAGTCACAAAAAGACAAATACCGTATGATTCCACTTAGATGAAGTACTTAGAGTAGTCAAAATCATAAAGACAGTGAAGACAGTAAGGTGGTGGTTGCCATTGGTGAGGGGAATGAAGAATGGGGAGTCACTGTTTCATGGGGATGGAATTTTAGTTTTACAAGACGAAAAGTTACAGAGATAGGTGGTAGTGATAGTTGCACAGCAGTGTGCACGACTTTTAAGCCACCTGACCTACACTTAAAAATGCTTAAGATGGTAAATTTTATGTAATGTGTATTTTACTACAAAAAATAGAGAGAGATTGAACATAGAGGCTAGTTTGTACTAGTGTGTTACAGAAATGGCTTAAATGCAACAGGATTTCTCCCGTAAACAATGTCATCATTTCAGGCCTAGGGTTTTATTTAATGGTCTGTCTTTCTTGCTTACAATCACCATGAAGGTTGGTGGAAAGGAATGAAGCAGTTTCTCCCTGCCAAATCAGTGGAACACGAGGAAACCCCCGTTCGCTACAGCAGCAGTGAAGTTAATCACTTGAGTCCAAGAGAAGTCACCACAGTGCTGCAGACGGACTCTGCAGGTAACCGCGTGCGGCCTTCGCCACAGAGTGAAGGAAGAAACTGCCACACTAGGCTGGAAATTTGGGATTTATAGTGTCTTTTCTCTTTTTCATATGTAAGAGATGAACGGTTTTCTTGAGGTAGAACTGCTTTTTAAAAGGATGACCTTGAGAGAGTCATTTCTGCACCTTAGATGCATACTCCTCTTTTTTGGAGAACATTTCAAAAAGCTCTGGGCATTTTTATCTGTTTACCTGGAGTTTTATTTGAGTGTGAAGAGTAGGAAAGCCATAGGAGCCTTACAGTATTTATCCTATTAATCTAGTACATACTTATTTTAAACACTGTCCTATTTGAGAATATTCTAATAATGGAATGGGTTTTTTTTTTCCAGTAATACACTGTTTATAAATCTGAAGAGCATATACATTCTTTGTAAAATTTCATGCATGAGGCTCTATGGCATATTAACTTCTTAGGAGATACAAGATAACATGTTTAATTTTTTTAAGTTGGTTCAGGTAGAGAAATCCATAGGTCTGTATTGATAGGAACAAAAGTGCCGTAAAGAAGTGTGTGTTTTGGGTGTCGGGCTACGGCTGATCCCTGTGTGAATGAGGTGACCTTTCTGTCGTTGGTTCTGTGATATCCACAGAGTATGCACAACCACTTGTGGGAGGAATTGTTGGCACCCTTCATCAGAGATCCACCTTTAAACCAGAAGAAGGGAAAGAAGCAAGTTATGCTGACCTAGATCCTTACAACTCCCCGGTCCAAGAAGTCTACCATGCTTATGCCGAACCACTGCCGATTACCGGGCCCGAATATGCAACCCCAATCATCATGGATATGTCCGGGCACCCCCCAGCCTCAGTTGGTCTTCCCTCAACGTCCACTTTCAAAGCTACAGGGAACCAGCCTCCCCCTGTGGTGGGAGCCTACAACACTCTTCTCTCCAGGACCGACAGCTGCTCGTCCGCCCGCGCCCAGTATGACACCCCAAAAGGTGGGAAACCAGGTGCCAGTGCCCCAGGCGAACTGGTGTACCAGGTGCCACACAGCACACAGGAGGCTTCGGGGGCCGGGGGGGATGGTGAATGTGATGGTTTTCAAGAAACTCTTTGAAGGGGATGCTGCTTGTTATAAAGCATGGTTGTAAAGCACATGGCCTTTCTTGTGTGTTAGTGGTAGTAATGTAGAGAATGTATTACCTGTCTGTCACAGCTGTGGTTGGGGAAGATGTGAGGACCGAGGTACAGGGAACTGCTAATCTTGCCATCTTGCTTTAAGAGCGTCACTGTGGCAGTGACGGCTTGCCTGTTAAATTTCAAACATCCTGTTTGTTACTACTGTAAAACACGATTTTTTAATACAGAAAAAAGCTCCCTACTATGCACTTCAAAGAAATTAAAAATCACTGAGTATTTATTACCGATGCTGCAGGTACATTGATGAACTCGAGGTGGCTCTGTACGCCTGACTGGCAATAACGCGTGGTACTGTTCTTGAAATGTCTGATGGCTTGAAATGTTGCTCTTTGTGAAAGGTGGGTACTATCATGAGTTCTTTCTCTTCTATTCCTATATTCCTTATGGATTTTTTTCAAAAATTAGTGATAGAATCATCGTTTTGGTTGTAGTCATACACTTATCTGTCTTTCCTTAGGAAGGTCTATAGTGGGAAACTGACTTGTGAAGGGTGGGGTCATTGATTTTTCACTTTTTGACACTCTGAAGAGCTTTCACACTTCATGGTACATGACCTGGTTTCATCCCTGCTTGTTCTGTCTGGGGCCAGCCCCGTTCTTGTGTTTATAAACTGTTTTGAATTTTTTTTTAGTGAGTGATGCTTGCTTCATCAGCCTCATGAATCCTGTAATTGTAAAAAGCTCTAACAGAGATTCTCTCCCTGCCCCCAAATTTATTTGCAACGGGATTGGTCCTAGGCGAGTTGGAGGGCATCTGAGTGAACACTGTAGACAGGAGTCCTTATGTTTACCACAGCAAAAGGCTTAGAATCATTCCTCAGAAGTCATATAAATTACCCTAAAAAAAACACAAGAAAACAAAAAACGGATTTGCCCTCTTTCATTTAATATATAGAGATGTTTCTCTGAATCTGAAGTTATTTTTGGTCAAAAAGTATTTCTAATTATCCACAGTAAAATACTGAAAGAAGTAGAAGCCAGCATGAATTCCTCAGCTCTGTGTGAGTGTGCCCGCTCTGTGTCGTAGGAGTTGTGACAGTCCTTTACCGCATGCCTGTGGAACAGATGTTCTAGCATCCTAGCAGGTGAATATTGACGTCTGTTTTTGATACTTCCAGGCAACTTCTTTGTCACCATTTGCCCAGAACTAGTTTTAGATGGGTGAAATAAAAATCATCTAATTTATTAGCCCATAGTGTAAGAATCTTTAAAAATCTTTGGCAAGATGAGAAGCTGGCCCTATGTTTAAAACATATAATCTCCCATCAGGTTCTAGCCATTTCTTGATTGTTTCCAGAATTTGCTAGATGTGAGAAAAGACAGTGTTCATTTTGCTCGCTTCCAGGTATATCAGTATTTTAAAGTATTGCTTCAAAAACAGAATTATTTCTGCAGCCTCTCTGCCGTATAGTATTATTTTTGTTGGTGTTACCTTCATTTGCTTTTGCTTTTCCAGACAAACTTTAAGGCATAATTTTATTCATTGAAAAAATATATTGTTTCCAAACATTTGAAACAAAAAGCACAGATGTTGAACTTTATTAAGACATGAATGTGTAAAGCACATTTATTAATGCAGTCATCCCCTTTCAGGTGGGAAGAGAGTAAACCAATTTATTTTTTTATTTATCGTCAGTACACAGTGAATATACTTCTCCAATCACATGCCTGTTTGAGAAGCTTTAAGAGAAATGATCCCATTTTCCCAAAGATGCTTGTTTTTATTTAATTTTGTGCACCTGATTTTCCCATGGAACTTTTTTTGAGAGGCAAATGTTTTCTTCGTAAATGATGCATGATTTTGCCACTGTGCGGTCCTTGAACTACCAGTGATTTTTACAAAATAGTTTTTATTGCTTTTGTATATTTTACTTTCCAAATGAAGAGCTGAGCCTGATACAAAGGGTTATTCTGGTTTTGTACTTTTAGTTCATTTGTTTTCATATTAGAGTTTTGTTTTGGGTTTTAACTACATTTATATGTCTGATGCAGCTGTGGAGACAATCAACTGAAAATGTGAAAGTAACTTTTTTTTTTCGTTACTAAATTCCCTTGAATTTTTATTCTTTGCTTGAAACATGTTAAAGACTTAAGTCACTCTGGTTTATTGGATTTTTTTTCCTGTTAACACAATGATAAAAATCGAATCAGACAGTGGTACAGCAAGTGTGGCCCCTGCAGGTTTTCATAAAGTCACACCAACTTCACTGTTACATGATCTTAGGAACCAGCACAGTTAAAGATATTGTGAATGCTGATTTATATTTTATTAAAAGCTATAACACTAAATAGATCCTATTGTATGTGCAGGGTCTAGCCCAGTTATTTAAATTCATGTTTCACTATTTGCACTTTGCATTGAACAATGGGTTTATCCGCTGATGAAATGGTTTGTGTAGAGAATTTATACAGCAGTTGAAACTATGGTGTCATGTGCACTCTTGTCCTCCCCTGCCCCAGTAGAAAATGCACTCATCTAAAATTCTGTGGAAGGTGAGAAAGCTTGAACTTCTTTGCCTTGGCCCCACATTGACACCTGGAGAGCGTAAGGGCTATGGAAACACCAGGTCAGAGGACAGAACTAAGATTGTGGGACAGAAACTTTTCAAACCCTTTTAAGAGAAATCTGTTAAGCTCTACCTTTAAAAAAAAAAACTGCCTTTTAGCTCTGCTTTTCTGTTCTGAACTTGAAGTCCCTAAACTGCAAAATCTAGTAAGTGTTGGATGGTTATTAAAATACTTTTTAGTTCAACTGTGGCACCAATTATTTACTCCAATTTGTGACTAGTTTTTTTGTTTGTTTTTGTTTTTTTGGCACTGGGAAAGGTGGAAACAAAACATTGAAATACATATTGGAAATAAAAATGGTTTGAGGGTCAGTGATATTCTCCCAGAATGTACTTTTCTTACCTCGGCATGTACTGTAGTCACTCAATATTTGTATATGTTGCTAGAATTTAGATTGTATAAATAGTGAGATCTTAATATGTTCGTGTGTTTTTAATAAATTGTACATATGTGTCTTGCTGAGAATTTCCTTTGGCTTATATGAAACCACGTTGAAGTTTGTAGCCTTTTCTCATACTACACAAAATGCCAGATTCCTCAGTTTTAGCATCGCTCAGAAATTATACTGCCATTATTCTAGACCTTACAGTAACATTTGAAAATGCTACCAGTGGTTTTTTACTTTTACTCCAGCCCGGACCATCCGTTTTTGAAGCCTAAATTAGTTCACAAACTGCATTTTGTGTGGTAAACTCTGGCTGTGTGGTAGGAGGGAAAGGTCACGCGAACACCCATCTTTTCCACCTCAGAGTTATTAGAGGAATCCAGTGAAACCATGGTACTGTGCAAGCATGCTCGTGCTAACAGAACACAGTCCGTATTTAATGTCCAGATCTGGCTTAAATCAACCCGGAGTTTCCTCCCCCCTTATACTGCGTTTGACATACTCTTTAGAGAGGCAGGTTGGTTTCCGGTAATACCAGCCATGTCTCCCAATGATAATTATTGTTCAAAAGATTAACAATTCTTTCAACTCTTACCTCTTCTGAGAACTTTTAATTCCATCCCTCTTGTAATTCTCTTCTCTTCCTTTTTCCCCTCCCCGTAGCCCTTGGCTGTATTAAATGAGAAGGGTCACTAGCTCACATTTGTTCGAAAGGTTGGTTTTGACTTGTTTGCATCCAGTAGGACTCTTCTCTGATGCACCCTAGGCAGCCAGGTAAGCCTTCCCTTTGAAGAATTGACATTGTTCATGAAATTCCCATTTAAATCCAAAAAACAGCTTGTTTAGTCTCAAGGATTTATCTTCATTTTTCCTAATTCAAATAAATAGTAAACTTTCAAATTTTAATATATTAAGCCAGGCAGAAAATTTAAGAATGGTCTCCTTGAGCTTGCCTAGCTCAGCTACTTTGTATGACCTTTAAAATAATGCAGTCACCAGGCTTTAGTAATTGCATTCTTAGATTATTTACTTGTCCAGAATTTCATGTTTAGCCTATTTCCTTCACCTTAAAAACACCACCTTCCTTCTACCCGATTACTCATTATAATCATGGTTCACTTAATTGCAAGACAAAAAAAGCTTAATGAAAACAGTATGATCTTAGATTTCCATAACCATACCTACTGTTATGTTCAGGGCTGCTTTAAGATTCAAATCTGTTTCCTCAGCTACAACAAAAAGGAACAATCATCTAGCTACATGCCTAAAGTGGTTCCAGTTTGCCACATCAAGGCACAAACACATGGCCATTCCCCACCAATTTACAGTAGCCAAATGTTGTGTTCAAAACTTGTGGTCAACTAAAGCCCCTTATTAGGAAGTCACATCCTCTCAAAAGTCTAAGATGAACTAATTATAAAAAGATGTTTAAAAACACTTCGGAAAACTAACTTGTTTTAAAAACAATGCAATCAAAACTTCTTTCCCTGATATCTTAACTAAGCATATCTTGGTTTTTATAAATTAAATATATTCACAAAAATTAAGCTGGTGGTTATGAATCACCAGGCAGTAAAAGACTTAATATACACAATTTTTTGACAAGTGCATCCAACATATTTAAAAATAAACTAAAAATTGCCGTATAAAAATAAAACTAATACTGTTAGCATCGTCTTCTGAGTCTGTAGAGTCAATCTTCAGTCAAGTTGATTACAAAGTTTTTTTCTATAATGTCCTTCAAAAAGAGCTGCTCCGCTGTCACATTGTGATACGCATTCTAGAGAAGAAAAGGAAAAAATCATCTATCCCAGTCTCAAAACATTAACAGCAACAATGGGATACACTGTATCTAAAAAGCTTCTGAATAAAAAACTCAAGTCACAAGTATACAGGTAGACTTTAAACTTCTGTTACCTTTTTCTTTGCTCATTCTTTTGCCAGTGTTCCCTAAATTTAGCCTGCTGTTTCCCCTTAAATCCTCACATAAGAGCACCCCTTCGTATCATTCCCCCCATCTCCTAAATCAGGATATAAAACTAGAGACCAAAATTTTAAGTCAAAATGGGTTGATCACTTTAATAAAAACAGCACCTGAAATTCATAATAGAAATCAGCCTAAAGAAGCAATTGTAAAGCATGGCAAAGATCAGATTTTTTAAAAATAATTCTGTTCTATTGATGGATATCCTAATTTTCCTCAGGAAATTGTTTCAATGTTCTGTTATTTAGATGGCGAGAAATCCCACAAGTGCTAAAAGATTAGGGCTGAGGAGAAATGATCCTGAAGTCTGTCGCAAGCACCCAACACTTGAACTACTCAAGTGTTTGTCTCACAAGGGGTAGGAGATGAAGTAATATATGAAGGTCTGACCTGAATAATACCACTTCTTTGGCTTATGGTAGTGTTTGGGGATGATGACCTAAGGGGACTGATTACATAGGATATATCCCTACTTTACAGCAAATCATTCATATTTCCATATTAAAAATGTACAGATAACATTTTAGTCCTATCATTTGTGATATACCACTAACCTCAGACAACTCCTTCCCATTCAGTTAAGTCTTAAAGATCCTATCGACCACCACTGATCTCTAATTCAAGAGAAGCATGATCTACTATAAACGTTTGCAACCTTTTTGACCATGAATATTCCCTCATGGAGTGAAAATGTTACAGACCTCCCCCTCTGCTTAACTAAAAAAAATCCGTTGAAAAGCACAGCAAAAAGTTATATCATCTTCCCAACTCCAAATTTACCTTCATCTTTACCGTGTTTTCAGTGCTCAATCCTCTTACGTGGATGAGTGTCCCTGTTCCATGGCAATGCTTTTAAGTGAGTTTGAGATTGTTATCAACAGCAAGTTGCCTACATGCATATCTAAATAGTGCAAACATGATCTAAGATAAGGCTTGGTGTCTAGAGGGGTTTGATGCTACTTGATAATAACTATGTCCTATTCCCAAGGGTCTGAGGCCCACAAATTGGAACTGCCTGGATTTGAGTCCCAGTTTCAGTCTTTGGTAGCTCTTGGGTAGGGTTAAGCAGCTCTCAAACTCTCAAAACCTGTTCCTTCAGTAAAAACGATAGAAAAGAAGAGAGAGGCTTTGCAACTGTAAAGATCAGAGATTATACCCAAGTGTGTATGTATATATTACCTTATTCATCAAAGACATGGTGGCATTCCCATAATAGTGCAAAGGACTCTTGAGGTCAGAAAAGTTGTATTTAAAACCAGCAAGGTGAACTTCATGACATATGTGAAAGGCCAGCGTGATGGCAATAATTCCTGTTGTTGGGTGTTTGGGTTTCTGGGGAAGGAAATGAAAGCTTTTTTAAAACTCAAACAAGATACTGGTTTCTAAAGCATAATTGGGTGACCTCATCTTATAAAACCGGGACTTCTGAACAGGTCATCAGGTGAGAAATACCTAAGTTAAAACCTCATCATGTCTAAGGCCCAAGCCCCGGTTAATTTCCTAACTCTGAAAAGCATATAAATGTGACTGAAATCTTAGAAAATCTTTCAAATAAAACTTAACTGCCGCATTAGCCCAGAGGACAAATATCAAACGAAGAAACACTGAGGCGCAGGGAAAAGGATGCTGCTGCCTCATTTTATAATAAAACATGCTGAGTCAGGCTTCCCGTGCAAACAGCAGAGCCTGCAAATTTTGAATCCGTACACGAAACGTAAAGACAGGTTAATTCACTAATGGATGGTAAGAGGCTTCACAAAGGCCTTAAAATAGATCTCTTTTACCATCCTAATAACTTAACCAGCTCTAGGGAAAGACTAATCAATTAACTTCAGTGGCAAATAGTAAGATTCTGACTTCTATAGAAAATAAAAATTCCAGATGTATACAGAGTAATGTCACAGTCTCCACTGGATCATTATCAATTTAAAAACCAAAAAGGAAAGAAACCAAGCATCCCTTTCACATATACATATCTCCTGAAAATGCAGTAACAGATGATTGACAGGAGGATCTTCATTCAGTTTTAATTCTCACCGGGATGGCCTCCAAAGGCAAAAACAAAATACATCTTAAACTTTTTAACACAGCCATCTAAGGAGATTTCCTTTCATTAAGGTAAGACTTACAGATTCCATGGAAATAACACAATATGATTTTGAGAAGGAGAATAAAAATCCAAGCAGCACAATAATATCAAATAAACTTCAGGAGGCAAGCTCATCTGAAAACTGCCTTTTGCATAAGCTTTTCTTTACCCCATGCCCTACTGTGAATACCATAAGCCTTCACCATCTGCCAGAAAGGGAAATTAGTGGTTGGGTTAAAAACCTGGGAGTCATTCAACCTCATTGATCCCATCACTTTTTCCCTCTTCTGTCCCTCCCCTTCATGTCCTCCACTTCCTTTCTTCATTCCTTAAAGGACTTCATCCATCAGTATAATCCTTCCATTTTCTGCACCTCTCACCCACAGAAATAGATCATCACCTGACAGAATCTTAACCCTGGCTCAACCCACACCCAAGCAGCAGAACAAGCCAAGAGAAGACAACATACGTGCCCGGGTACACATTCATGGCCAAAGTCTCAAGTGGGTGTTCAGTATTCCCCTAGTAAATTTCCATTCCTACTCTCCAAGAGGACAGTTTTATACCTTTATATCCAACAGCCTCAGCCTCCGTCCCACTTCAAACTGCCCATTTAATCCTTATTTCACTAACAGAAACCGAGAAGAGCTATACCAGCTTCCCAACTCCCGATCTACCTTCATCTTGACCTGTACTTCCAGCGCTCACTCTTACATGGATGCCATGTCCCTGTCCCTACCTATGGCCAACCTCTCCCCTCAGGCACTCTTTCCATCTCTTCTCTCTCACCAGATCGGATTCTGACAATGACCCACTGCTCTCCTCATCATTTTCTTCTGTCGAATCGTTCTCTTCGTCATATAAACGTGGCATCTGTCTTTAAAACACAACCACGCAAGCAACCTTCCTTGATCCCATGTCTTTCAACCATTTCTCTGCCCTCTTTTCTAACAAAACTCCATTAAAAATTTGCCTCCACTTGCTCATGTCCCATGTTCTTTTTAACCTAATTCAAGCAGGCTTTTTTTTGTTTGTTTCCTTATCCACATCATCAATATGACTTCACATTTCCAGAACCAGGCTTTATTCTTTGTGCGCAAAATTTGGATAGCATCCCACATAACAGACCTCTCTGAAATACTGCTGTGTCCTCAATTTGGCTTCTGGGATGCCATGTTCTACTGGAATTTTAATCTAGCTACAACTAGTTTTAGCATCATCTCTAAGATCAGGGTCTTCCTATTCTTTTGGAGATACTACCTAAAGCAAAAAACAAAGGTTGTATCTGATCTTACCTAACTTAGGAAATAAATTCAACATTCAGAAGCTGTTTTTTCCCCTCAAAATTACTAAGAAATTACTAAGAAGTTGGCCTTTCCTCTCAAAATTACTAAGAAATAAGGCTTAAATTTAAAACATTTATGCTTTTTGACTTGGGAATTCCTCTTCTAGGAGTCTATCCTACAGAAATCATACAAGTGGGCTGAAAAGCCCTATAATCAATCACATGCATTTCTAGGTAATTTAGAGAGGAAAAAAGCTGGATACAAACAGAAAGGTCTATAAATAGGGGAATAGCTAAATGGAGAGGGGAAATGGCAGAAAATATGTATATATATAAATACACTTGATGTATATATATTCTAAGTTGTTTCATTATAAGCATTAGAATCTAATTATTCTAAAGTTTAGAACTTTTTTATCATACCAAAAAAAAAGACCAAAAAAAAAAAAAAGATACATGATGTGTGTTTATTTCGTTGGATTTTCCCTGATTACTAAAAAGGGAAACCTCATTTCAGCTGAGCTCTTAATGTCACACAGTTTCTCAAGCTTCAAATGAAAAACCTATCCGTGCCACTGGGTCCAGAGGATACTGTCTTCTAGGGAATGTAAACAAAAGGGCTACAAGAGTCAAAGTCGGTGAGACTCCTTTTAATTAAAAAATTTGGAGTTTCAGCAATATCTCCTCTATGACCTTAGAAATATTTCTGAACTACCCTGCCTTTCCTCACCTTTCCTCCGGCTTTCCTGTGATATTTTTATCAGAGTGCTTGAGACAGTTCTTATTAGCCTCAGTAGCCATGCGCTTGTCCAGAAGCCATCTGGCTGCTCTGAGCAGAGACTGCCCAGCCGCGCCCCCACCCCGCCGCCCCCTCCTCATTGCAGAACACTGAAGACGAGGTTATGAGAAATGAGTCTCTGGGGCATGCAGGAGGAGACCCCAGAAGGGCTCCACAAGGGCAGAAAAAAATACTCCACCTAAGGTTCTTTCCTTCCTTGCAATCTGAAAAACATAAACATAATACCCACAGATACCTGATTTCACTACCTCGGATGTGGCCTTCAGAAGCCACCTTGTGAGTCATGGTTCTCATCCTTTCTGAGAAACCTAGGATCTCTCCACCCTACCCTAGCCAGATCTTTAGTTTGGAACTGTGCGAAGAAAAATACGTACCTGATTTTTGGGAAATACTTTTGGGAAGTGAAGCAGTTCATAAGCTGCCATTCTGATAATGAAAGGATCTAATATTCTGATTTGATAAGGTTTGTAGACCAAGTTTAAGGCTGGTTTCTTCCAAAAACCATTAGTGTTCTGAAATAAAAAAAAAAAAAACAAACACAGAAAATAGAACATTGTGGTTGTCTTTTTTTAACGAAAAAAATGAAAATTTTTTTAATAAAAAAAAAACTGAAGGTAGTCAGAAGGCAGATCAATGTTGCCAACTTACTATTTTGCCACCCGTCAGCAGTTCCCACAGCCACTTTAAATCAAGCGGCTTAAAAGCAGTGAGAACCGCCGTAGTATTAGGATCATTGTGATTGGGATCTGAAAAAACAGATTCTGGATAAAAAAGTCGGAAGGTTGTCCTTCTCCCAACTTCCTCTTCATGTCCTAAAACAGGACCATTATTCATTCTGTGGGGAGTAAAACACACAAAATATGTAGACCAAGTGTAGTATGAGCCAATTCCATCCCAAGTTTCAGAGCTTTCAGAGCAGGACAGACAGCTGCGGCCACAGGCCCAGTGCGTAAAGCTACAGGGCAATGGATTTTTTTTTTTTTTAATGCATAACAGCCAAGGAAATAATTTCCTTTCATGAAACGGCTGCTTGATCAAAGGCAGGAATGTTCATCTGGATTTGAACATTAATTGTGGGGCCACTGATAATTCAGTCCTACCTCCAGGAAAATCGAAGACTCAATAAAACAAAATTAGAACATAGTACCAAAGACTACTAGAGTTAAGAGAGACCTTGGAGGACATCCAGAGAAAACCCCTTGGATAAAGGCCCTGCAGTCCAGAGAGAGAAAGTTACTTGCCCAAGTTTACACAGTCATGTAGCACATGGACTGACAAACAAGAATCACTCTGAAGGTGATCTGAAGACCCATCAAAATTGTTGAGCTCTGTAATAAAGTGATAATATAAAATTGCCGTATACCCATGCACAACCAAATAAATGTTATTGCTAGAGTGAACTAAAGAACCACAAAGGATCTACCATTGGGTTCGCGTATGCTCAGTGCCAAAGTTAGATATGCACTATTTACACATACATTATGAAGGCATGCTATTAAAAGGAATGCTTTGTTTCCAAAACAGTGTCCCCCTGGGAGGATAAATACTGTTTCACCCTTTGCTACTGACTCCATGTAACCTGAGACAGTCTTAACACTTTCAATGACTTTCATAAATGTTGTACCCGTGGCATTCTCCCACAAGGGTTTGCTGTGGTGCTGGATGATCAAATGTTTAGACAACTATAGGTAAGGAAATTCGTGTTTCAAAAATTGTCATGTGGATAAAATTTCACAGCTTCCTCAAAGTGGATAGTGAACAGAAAATAAGGTGACCTCACTATGCAGAAGCTCTTGGCAGCTTGTAACCCAGCAAAACCCCCAAGGACTGCCAGGTCATCCTAACGCACTGCCCCACTCTTGAAAAGACTATTCATAGCCATTCCCAACACACACAACACAGGATGACCTTACTTCAACCTTTCAATGAGAAAATAGAGCTAGAAATGTCCTCATTTTCCCTCCACTCCATCTGTGGGACTCTTGGTAGCCATAACTACAATCCCAGTTTTCCTTTCCATTACAGAGGACCAACCACACTTGCACTCTGGAAGCCCATCCCATCTTGCTACCACACCAATCTCTTTGTTCATTTCCATCAGTTTACCAACATGCTCTAGAATCTCCTCTCTTTATAAAAGGAACAAAACAAAAAACAAGCCTCCTTTGGTTCCATAACTATCTCCAGCTACCATCTCATTTCTCAACTTCACAGCAGAACTTCTCAAGAGAATTGCCTACACTGGTTTCTCATTTTCCCACCTGTCATTCTCTCCTCAAACCACTCTGGTTGGGCCACTCCCCATATCATGTCTCCAAGTCTGCTTTTGTCAAGAGTGTGAGTGAGCTTCAGGTTGCCAGTCCAGTGGTGAACTCTGTCCTTATCTTGCATGACCTCTCACTAGCTGGTCATGGGTGACCCATTCTCCTCTCCTTTAAAACACTTCCTACCTCACTGGTGGATCCTCTTCCATCTCTTTTACTCTTTTTTTTTCTTTTTTGCTCAACCTCCAAGTATAGAGTATCTAAAGACTCAGTCCTAAGCCCTCTTCTGTGTTTCTCCCTGGGAAATCTTGCCCAGACCATGGTTTAAACATAGCTTACAGGTTGTTTACCATCAAGCCTTTAACCTGTTTAACCAAATGCCTACTTGACTTCCATTGCAAATCTAGTAAGCATCTCAAATCTAACATGTTCCCACAGAAATCTTGATTCTCCTCTAAACATCTTCCTACCCTAAGTCTTCCCCCAGCTCAATATTGGTACCTCTATCCAGGCAATCTCTCAAGCTGAAAACCCAGGAGGAGGTATGTGGTTCCTTTATTCCCATCTCTCCTCACACCTAACACATCAACAAATCCTGATAACCCTACCTCTAAAACATGTCTCAGTCTATCCACTTACGTCCTTCTCTGTCATGACAATCCTGTTCCAAGCCACCACCATCTGCCTGAATATAGCCACCTGACTGGCCTCTTTATTTCTACCCTTGTCCCTCATATCCCACTGTCCATGCCACAGCCAAGGTATTTTAAAAACATAGCCAGATCAGATTGCTCTCTCGCTTAAAAATCTTCAGAAGTTTCCTGTTGTACTTAAAGTAAAATCCCAGTTCTAATCTCAGTTTACACAGTCCTATACAATCTGCCCCTTGCTTTCCTCTTTGGCTTCCGACTGTACCACTCTCCCTGAGCCTGCTGCCCGACTCCCTCACTGGTTTTCTTGCTACTCTTCTCAAACCCAGGATCATGTCCTCCCCAGGACCTGCACTAAACATTCTTTCTGCCTGGATTGCTCTTCCCTAGTCTTCACATGGCCGGTACTATAATGGTCACGTAGGTCTGTCTTAGAAGTCTTCTCCTCAAAGTGGTCATCCATTCTAAAGTAGCTATTCAATCACTGGCTGTCACATATGTTTTAACTGTTTGTATGGCATTTATTATTGTATTTCCTTATTTATTTAATTACTGTTTTCTTCCCTTCATCACAATGTAAGCTCCACGGGGAGCTTATTCTCATTCACTGCTATATGCCCTGGAGCTGGAACTGTATTAAGGAGACTTCACAAATCTTTGCTAAGTGAATGACCTGAAAATTTAGGCCTACTCTAGTCGACGACTGAGAGCCCGGCTGTGTTAATGTACTTAAATATATCTAAGCAACTCATCTTCCTTTTAAACACAGTCATACTAAAATAGAAAATCATATTCCTTTGAAACAATTCCAGGTTAGCAAATAGGAAATATATTTACCTTATTATTACATCATAGGAGTCAATTTTTTCTCCTAATGTCTTATTCTTCAAAACTCCTCCATTACCAACCACCACGCACTTTTTACATGGCACACTGTTGGGCAAACAGACAAGTGAGAGGTTGAGACATCTTTCACATAACTGGGTGATTCCAAGAATTTGTTCATACTTTCCAGAACCCAGTGCCAAATTTCACTTGTTGCACAAGTAGAAAAAGAACCAACAGTTGACTTACGGGTCTAGGGATATATTAGAAAGATACAGGATTCAAGAAATAGCATTCCATAGGAAGTATATGATTGTTAGCAACTAACAGGTGCTTATGAGTCCATACACATTCCCTCATTTGATTCTCATAACCATCTGCTGAGATAGGTAAGCCTGATATTTCCATTTTACAAATGAAGAAGGCGTTCACATTTCAAAGTCATACTCCCAAGAAGCAGAATCAGGATTTGCATCCAGACCCTTGAAGGACAAAAACACCACTTGGCCTACAATTCTGCATGTTAATATTGATACAAGTGTGTTTACATGACATAGCTATACATTTTTTCCCCAGCGTTTCTCACTCCCTGAGAATCCTGATTCTAGCTCTGGGTCATTGCTGCATCTTATTGATGTGGAGACAGTTTGGAATCTGGTAGGGAAGGTGTATCTTTCCTGGACCTGCCCACGAGCACTTCAATTCCCCCAACATGTACTGTTTCTTGGAGCTTAACCAATATAAACTAAAAGTTCATGCTGTGTTCCTAGCAGAGAGCTTTCAAGTAGATGATGAAGTGGGACTTCCTGTTGCTGGCTGGGATCAGCCTAGAATCATGCACTGTGTACCATCAGCTCTCAGCAAACCCAACCTGGCCTATCTATCTCCAGGCTCTCACCGCCTCCCAGGCAGGCCTTGACAAATGACAATACAGATCACATCCTTCTCCTTTAGGAGACAAGACTACAGAGGGGAAGCCTGTTGAGACTGTCCTTCCAAGGCCTTCATGACATGAAAGTATAAAGAAAAAAACCGTTTCTCTAAAAACCATGAAATAAAGCAGACCAGATGAACTCTAGACCTTAAGGCTCTTAGGAAATTAATGAGTAGCAAAATCACACAAATACTGTAGAACATGTAAACTTAGAGGGGCGCCTGGTTGGCCCAATTGGAAGAGCATGTGGCTCTTGACTTTAGGCCATGAGTTCAAGCCCCACATTGGGTGTAGAGATTACTTAAATAAATAAACAAATAATCGTAGGGAATGCAAGAATACAGGAATAATTAAAAAGAGCCAAGCATTGGCCCTGTCAGGTTAAGAAGAGACAATATACACATTGTATGCATAGAAGCATAAGTTGACCTTTCCTCATTAGAATTTGTTTAGCTCACCTATTTGGTAAGTTTTTAATACTGGAAAACACTTTTTTACACATTTTAATTTGGGGCTTTTAGCTCCCCACTTAACAAGTCATGTCAAAATCAGTGTCTACTTTGTTACAAAAACAAGAAGATCCAGAGTGTCACAGGTGTCAGAGACTGGGTTGGGGGGACACTGTCCAGTATTGATGGATGATGTACCATCCTTGATGATGTACCCCCCAAAACTTGATGATGTACCCCCCAAAACTCCTATCATGGACAGATCACAATATGCTCTAAATTCCAGGAAGGCAACTTTCTCAGTGGTGCTCTGCTCTGTGACCTCTGTGACCAGGTGGCACGGAAAAGATGGGAACACTGGCGAACACATTCCAAACCCTTCCCTCTCTGGGTATGTTGTCACCAGACACATCTTATGAATACTCTCTAACAAGGGCAGTTCTCATCCACATAGCTTGTATGACTCTTCCTTCCAGAACCTTGGGGTCAGTTTAATGCAAATCAGAGGCTCAACCTCCTGAAGCTGGCTCCATCTCCCCGCGGAGCAAGGCTGTGGGCACTGGGGAGGGAGTGGCTGGGAATGGAGGATCAGAATAACAGCTCTGTTCCTACTGAACCTGCATGGAGCTGGGGGAGAAATAACCATCATTATGGCACCAGACTAACCTCCTCCCTTGTGACTGGAGGCCACTTCCTGTTCCCAGGGGCCCCAGGGGCTACAGCGTCTGTCCTGGCCTGGGATATCCAGCCTGACACCAGGCTGCCTGACCAACATCATCAAACATACCAGGCTAGATAGGAACTCACACCACCACTGTGTCTCCAGAGTTTCTAACCTGGAGCCCCAGCAAAGGACCCCATACCCACAAGCCTCATCTCTGAAGATGACCCAGAAAGAGGTAACTCAGCTCACTCCCAGACACAACCAGTTCCATAATCACTGCTCAGCAATAAACCCATAGGCTGAACCTTCATGCTTGCAGAAGCTTCCCCTCAGTGTTATTTTTATCAGACTAGATTACAGCTGGTCATCAAGCCCCAGATCACATGTGGCCGAGAGAGTATTGTGATAAGAGAAGCAATCATCTGTCATACGAATAGGTCACACTCCTGGTCCCCACTCAGGCTCAAGGTCCTGGGCCTCCCTCTCACAGATCCTACCAAGCCTTCCGGTCAAGGGCAAAGGGAGTTGAGGTTTAGAGGCAGATCTTTCCTATAAGAGCCCCGAGGATCAGCCACAGAGAGAAGGTCGTTCCTTGTATGTATGCAAGTTCTCCAGCCTCTTCCTGTTCATCGTCCCAGGAGGTTCAAGAACTTGGGGAAAATGGAAAGAAATCTTAGCTACTGCCTCACTCAAGGGGACTCCAATTCTAAAGACACTTTACAGCTGAAGGGTCACCACATTTTTAGAAATTTCACTATTTTCTTCTCTGTGAGCTTTGTAGGGGGCAGCTGGAGGGCAGGACCTTTGTCATAGAAAAAGTTCACCAATACCTCTGAAGAGAAATCTTGTCAGTGAATTTCACTTCTCCTCCTGGTAAGGGATATTGCAAAGACCCACACATTTTTCTGAGGATCATATATAATACTAGAAACTCTTTTAGGGGCATTGCTAGGACTACTCTTTGGCAATAGTATCTCATCTAGCGCTAGTACTCACAATGCCCCCATGAGTCCGGGAAACACACACTGGTACAGCTTTGCAGTCTGAACCACACACCTCACAACGCTCTCCCCAGCAGGGACCCACATATTACCAGAAATCTGAGTCATTATCTCCTTGGCTTCGTCCACCTTGTCTGGGCTCCTGGCTTCCCTTGCACCCTGAGGTGTGAAACAGTAACTTCCAGGGTCCTTTGGGTGACTGTATAACTTCACCATATTTAATTAATGCCACTTGCATGCACGAATAGTTACAGACAACTGTGAGTCCCTAGAGGGCAAGAGGAGTCTCATTTATATTACTGTACTCTCCAATCTAAAACCTCCTGATTCACAGGCTGTACACTTTAGAAATCGGTTTGATTGTTACATTAAGGGTGGTGATTGTTTTCTCTCCTACTGTGTCTGGAAAAGGAGGTATCTGTTCTTCCTTCCCCCACCCCAGAAACAGGTAGGGAAATGCACATGCCCCAAACTGCTCACCCAGAAAACAAAATCATTACAGAGTGCCTGAACCTGTTAATGGAAAATCTGGAAAAGTGCTGAAACAGTCATGGTGAGAGATTACATTTCCCCCACGTGAAAGGCAGGCTTCTAAGCCAGGAAAACCCAGAAGACTGACTACCTTATGCAGAGGTAAACATCAACACCATCAATGCGGAGAAAGTAAACACGAATCGCCCATTTCAAAGGACCTGTGACCTGTCTTCTGAATGCTTTCTGACATTCATTTTTCCCTTCAGCAGTATCACACACATTAAACTATATCACTCCATCTTCAGTGTAACAATCCATGCAGATCCCACTAGCCCTTTTCCCAACACGCATTACCCTGTGTGCCTGCTCGCAGAGCCCTGCTTTCATAAGCCTAATAGTTGGTCTGGAGGTGGCCCCATGACCCCACCTTGGGCAGAAAGATATCAGAGAAGTCTATTAGATGCTCCAGAAAGGATTTCACCCCCAGCAAGAACATGGTTCGAAAGTTCTCCTCCTGGCCAAAAATAGCGGGATGCCCGAGCTAGTGATGCAGACAGAGATCCTTTTAGAGCCTGGACTCTTTTTCATAAACAACTACTGAAGTCCAAATCTTTTTATTTTTAGGTTGTCTAAGGCCATGCTCCCGCCCTGGCTGGTTGCCAGTCTGACCCAGCTCTGCTGATATAATGGATCCTGCCTGGGTGAACAACGAGGCAGTTGTCACAAATCCCTGTCCATTTAGCAGGCAATGGACTTAGCACAGGGGTTTCAATTCGGTAAGATATTTATGTATGGTTACTCTATAACCCTCGATGCAGGACTCAAGCATTCTTCACAGAACCTGGCAGGCTTTCAGAAGGCAATGGTGGCAGGTGGGGGTGGAGAGCTGGTTCATGCATTTGAGTGGGAGCTGAGAGTTTGTGATTCAGGGATTCTGCTGCTCTGGTCAAGGGAGAATGTGTTCCCACTAAGGAGATGGCAGCATTCTGGGGACCTGGGTGCAGACCGGTACTCAGGAGCTACATGGACACCCAGAAAGGGCCTCGTAACATGGCACATATGAGTATCGCTTTTCTGTGATGCAATTTCCTTAAATATCCTCAGTCGTTAGTGAAGTGTGTCAAACATGGCCACCTCATGTGAACTGTGCTTTGGAGAATAAAGAGAGGAACCGGAGTCCTAAGAAATCCACAGCAGCAACACACAGAAAAGAAGACAAGAGAACCGGAGTTGCCACTCCGAACCATTGGTTTTAGGCACGGTTTCATGGTGCCTTCCAAACAAAGTGCCACAGAGGCTAAAAAGGAACCTAGAGGTCACCTCAAACACCCCACCTCTTTTTTTTTTTTTTTTAGATTTTATTTATTTGACAGAGAGAGAGATAGCGAGAGCAGGAACACAAGCAGGGGGAGTGGGAGAGGGAGAAGCAGGCTTCCCGCCGAGCAGGGAGCCCGATGTGGGACTCGATCCCGGGACGCCGGGATCATGACCTGAGCTGAAGGCAGACGCTTAACAACTGAGCCACCCAGGCGCCCCCCACCTCTTTTTTAAAAAGCATTTTATTTTTGGGGGTGCCTGGGTGGCTCAGTCGGTTAAGTGTCCGACTCTTGATTTCAGCTCAGGTCATGATCTCAGGGTTTTGAGATCGAGCCCCACATCTGTGGGCACACATGCTGGGCTTGGAAGCTGCTAAAGATTCTCTCTCCCTCTCCCTCTCTCCCCCCACCTCTCTCTAGTAAAAATAAAATAAAATAAAGAAGCATTTTATTTTTTTAATTGCAATATAATTCACAAGTCTTAAAATTCACCCTTTTAAATAAAATTCAGTAGGCTTTTGCATATTCACAAAGCTGTGCAGCAATCCCCACTACATAATTCTGACCCCACAACCAACAGCACTCTCTCTCCTTTTCCCTTCCCCACCCCCGCAACCACAAATCTACCTTCTGTCTCTATAGCTCTATCGATTCTGGCCCTTTCATACAGAAGGCATCATGCAGTAGTCGTACACAGTAAGGTGTTCTCTCGTATATAATAATATTTGTCTGTGGGATTTCATGACTGGCTTCTTTTGTTGAACATAGCGTTTTCAAGGTTCATCCACATTGTGGCATGAATCAGTACCCCATTCCTTTTTATGACTGAATAATATTCCTTTGTGTGGATACACATTTAATTTATCCATTCGGCAGCTGGACATTTGGGTTGTTTCCACTTCAGGGCTTTTCGGAATAATGCTCCTAGGAACATTCACATAGAAGAAGTTCGGTGGTCGTAGGTTTCAGTGTGGGCTTTCTACTTCAAAATAATTCTAGAGTCACATGAAGTTGCAAAACCAGTACTAAGAAGTCCTGGGTACTCTTTACCCCGTTCCCCTCGACCAGGCTTACACTGACTTAACAACTGTGCACTGGTTACACCAACTTAATGATTAACAATTAAAACCACCCTCGGCCTCATGTGCATATGTAGGTCCTTCGGTTCCTCTCTTTCCCGTGACACTAAGGTTCAGAAGCCTGGGAACTTTCCCAAGAACACAAAGCAGTTAATGCCTTTTTTCACAAGGGCTGACCCATCTATTTAAATGTTGCCTGACTACTTCCTTACCCCTCTCTCCACCTCCCTCCCCCACCGCCACCCCCAAAACCCTGTCTCTCAAGCTCTCCTTCCCTGGCCGGTTTACCATCACTCCTCTGCTGCCGAAGTCCTGACCTGAGAGCCCGTCTGAGTATTTCCATAAAAGGAGGAACATGAAAAAAAACATGGAAAGGGTTGCTCTAATTGCTTTAAAAAAAAAAAATGGTTTGCCTTTTTGAAACTAGCTAGAAGTGGTGGTTGCATAACTTTGTGAATGTACTAAATGCCACTGAATTGTTCACTTTAAAATGGTTCGTTTTTATGTAAATTTCACCTCAATTGAAAAAAGTGATTTGTCAACATTTGAGATTTTTTCTCTTTGCCACACTTGGGATCTGCTGGCTCAGAGCCAGAATCAGAGGCACTTTTACTATGCTTGATCTTCGGGTGAGAGACAGCAAAGAAAAATGTGTTTTCCTATAGTATCTATTCAGAGAAGATTCTTCAGAGATCATGTATCTTTAAGAGAAAAAAAGCCCTATTTAATATATATGTGTTTTCAATGAACTTACACATGTACCCTGGAGATGTTTTGGTTTAACCCTGCTAGAGTATTAAAGTTCATCTGGCTAAAAATGGTTTGAGGTTAAGGATAAAGGCATAAGCTATATTAAATAATGCACGAGATGGCCTGGAAATCCTAAAGAACATGTCCAAAAGAATTCACAATTCCAGAATTCTCTTGCCCCTATCTTCAGATGATGCTCAGTTCAAGACATTCAGTTGTGGGGTCTTGCTTGTCTTCTCTTTGCTTGTTCAAATGTGGAAGGAGGTACTGAGAACAGAAGTCTGCAGACCTCCATATCACCTTCCATATAACTTCTCCGGACGTCGGTTCTCTCACCTTTTAAATGAGGGAATTGGACTAGATCTCCACCCTTCCCGCCTCTGATCATCTCTCGGATTCACCACTTTGCTTCAGAGTCTGGCTCTCAGGCCACACAACACAGCAAGAGGAGGTAAGCTTAGGTAATCGGGACTCTTTACAAAACAGCACAGCACCCCAGGGTTTACCCCACTCCCACCTGCTGGGCCACTGCTCGGGAGAGAAACTCAAACAATACAAAGGAAAAAGTCCAAGATTTACACTAAAAATAAAAAGAGAAATTAAAAAAAAATAGAGTAATACACATGTCCCATTGCATGGTATCCTCTTTTCACAGAGAACAGAGAATCTCTGTCACAAAATTAGGGGGAAAGGCAATTTTCTATAATGCAAATATTTTTCTAACAGATATGAGTATACAAAGGGAAGCAAATTATTATAATTACTAGGTGACCAAAAACTTAGAAAAAGAACAGGTGAGTCTGTTTGTTTGTTTTGTGTTTTGGTGGCGAGGGGGGAGTGGTTAGCGATGGGGGGAGGCAGAGCAGAGAGCCAGCCTGGAATGGTTTAGCTCAAGGGCTCTTGCACACAAGCGTCATGGCCAAACACACACACTCCTGTTCCCTTCCTTGTTTATTTCCCGCCCAACTACTTCATGGTATTAGCTTTAGGAAAAGGTTCCCTCTGCCTCAGAGTTACTTTACTAACATTACCCACCGATATGGCATATATAACAAGTCCTTCGTAAGAAATGTCTCTTCATGGGGCACCTGGGTGGCTCGGTCAGTTAAGCAGCTGACTCTTGATTTCAGCTCAGGTCATGATCTTAGGGTCATGGAATCAAGCCCCACGTCGGGCTCCACACTCAGCATGGAGTCTGCTTGAGATTCTCTCTCTCCCTCTCCCTCTGCCCCTCCCCCCACTTGCACATGCTCTAAAATAAATAAAATCTTTTTTTTTTTTTTAAGATTTTATTTATTTATTTGACAGAGAGAGACACAGCGAGAGAGGGAACACAAGCAGGGGGAGTGGGAGAGGGAGAAGCAGGCTTCCCGCTGAGGAGGGAGCCCGATGTGGGGCCCTATCCCAGGACCCTGGGATCATGACCTGAGCCGAAGGCAGATGCTTAACGACTGAGCCACCCAGGCGCCCCACAAATAAA
Source organism: Phoca vitulina (assembly GCF_004348235.1). Classification (NCBI taxonomy): domain Eukaryota; kingdom Metazoa; phylum Chordata; class Mammalia; order Carnivora; family Phocidae; genus Phoca; species Phoca vitulina. The sequence continues at coordinate 23,730,604 of NW_022589711.1, read as the reverse complement.
ATCTTAAAAAAAATGTCGCTTCATAAAAAAAATAAAATTTAAAAATTAAAAAAAAAAGAAATGCCACTTCGAAATGATCTACAACACAATATGTTTCAGCAGCTTTCACGGTGATCAATTCTCCAAGAGACAAACCACAGTTGACTTCCTCAAGCACTCAGCTAAGTTGGTATAGTTATATAACTGACTTCAGAATCCTAAATATTTACCAGGCACAGAGACCAGTTGCCCCGCAATAAAGTCCCTTAAAATAGGACTTTTTTAGTGTGGGCACACAGCCACTTTTAATAAAGACTACTTTTTTTTTTTTTTAAGGCTACATTTCTAGCCCACCTTCCAGCTAGGTGTGGCCTTGTAATTATATCCCTGGCCAATGGGATACAATCAGTGGTTGCTAGCAAATGTTAACCACCTGTTCTCTCTGGGAGAAAAAGAGGTGATAAGAGAAGCCCTGGTTTGCAGTGTTGCCAATTTCCATGGCATAAATACTCCCCAAATGGCTAATTTCAAGTTTCTACCTTGATGGCCCTGAACATGGAACTGGAAAGAACTACAGCTCTCAAGTTGGTGCCAACTGGCTCCAGCACATCCCTGGGTGTAATAGAGTATTATATGTGATTTCTGGGCAACGTCCTTAAAGCAGGAGGCAAGTCTTAATGGATACGGACATGGCCTTCCCTTTGCTCCTCCTTACTGGCCAGAATACAGCCGAGATTGGTGGAAGTCCAGCCATCACACTGGATATTAAGGAGGAAGCTATGTATATAGAAATGGCAGACTCACAATAGAACAGCCCAGGTCCCTGCTGATCATTGCTAGCAGACTGGCCCTGGAATGTTACCCTGCAGACTTCATTTATGTAACACCTGTGAGAAAGAGGAAGCTTTCTATCTTGTAAATGCATCTGATAGTTAGAGCTTTCCCATTCATAGTGGAATCTGTCCCAACAGAGGGCATCACACAAGCTAAGGAATGAAACTGAACAAAACTAGGACTTGCATCTGTAGAACTGTAAAGGATTCGGATTTGAAACAATGACAAAATGTCTGAACCTTTCTGGAAGGGACAAAGAGGATAGAGAGAGAATAAAATCAGTGAAGAGAGCAGTCCACAGGGGAAGGGACTGGAAAGGCTGAGCTACCCGCTCTCCTGCTCAGCTCCCTGCTCCCCCAACCTACAGACCCATGACAAAGAGTGAGCAGCCAGTGCCCATGAGGCTTCCTCCTGGGGCCAGCTCCTGAAACCACGGCGGGGCTGGTCCATCCCCTCTGCGCTAGAGAGAGACTGTTCTCAGACCTGTTTCTTCTAGAGCATTTTTCCCAGGTGGAGAGGAGAAATGGGAGATGTTTAAGGTCACGTAGGGGCCAAAGTGAGTTGACTCAGAGGCAACAATAAGGTCAGCATATTCTGCCCTTCTGGAGTTTATTTAAAATACACTTTTCAGGCACAGACTGGTCTGATACTGTCTTTGTGTTGTACAGTGGCTTCCAGACAAATGTAGAATGACTTACTTAAAATATAGGTATAATTTATTATTACATGTGAACCCACCCCAAAAGTTAATATGCAAATGGAACGTAATAGTGTCATAAATATATTCTTACCTACTTTTGAAATACTCTTTCTCAAGTCCCTAGGAAACAGGTTTGCACCATCAAACCAGCAATTCAGCAATGCTGACTGAGTATCTGAGCGCATCCCTGTGCGTACTCTGTGGGGATCCTACAAGGACATTTTCCATTCACTCTGTACCTGAGAAGTCTCTGACTGTATATTTTATTCTACTTCAGTCTCTTGACAACTTCAGACTCAAGGACTCCTGTGTAATCAGCAAGATCTTTAATCCCTCCTCACCACCCACACCAACCTCCCCTCTAATACGGGTGATACTCACTCAGAGCCTGACACGGGTTGAGGGTGGGAGTGGGGGGCATGCTCAGTGACAAAGGAGGAAAGGGTGGGGAGCAGCAAGACCAAGTCAGCAGGAACAGAGGGAAGAGCCTGGCTGAGGCACACACAGATGATGAACACCTGGGGGAGAAGGGCTTCTGAAAGCAACTCTATACAGTACAATCTAGTTCTAAGATAAAAACCAGGAAAGAATGAAACTTCCAGTCACACCCCCCCACCCACCCGAGAATCCTAACAGTAGCTCCCATTTACAGGGACAGGGATCTTGTAGATAATTACTCTTAAGGCAAACATCCAGGCACTGGATGGAACTCTCTAGGTTCACATCCTGGCTCTAGCATTTGCTGACTGCAGCAAACTACATATGTGTGCCTAGTTCCAGTTCCTCCATTAAAAAAAAAAAAAAAGGATTATCAGGGATATTTTGCAGGGTGGTGGTAAAAATTAGAAAGCATGATATAATGCTCATATGCCAAAGGTCTGCACAAAACAATATTCTACCAATTAGAGCTATAAAACTTTAGGTTAGAAAAGAATATATGTGGTTACTGTTGATATGCAATCAAAAACTGAAATTAAGTTGATGGCATAGTTTTAAATTGTAACAAGTAAGTACCAGCTGAAATGAGCAACATTTATTAAATAATCCACCCTCTGATAATCTGGGCTCCCAGAGAAAAAGGAGATAAATTCAGATAAAATCTAGCACTGTTCTGCCAGCTCTGTTCTGTAAATCCTATCTCCATTTTCATACCTCTACTACCCTCACTTATGTTTCCGCTTAATAGCACCCCTATTCTCTTGAGCAAGAGGGAAAATTCTGTCATTTTCGTTTTTCATGGAAGCCTGACATCTGCAGACTACCTGTGCTATTCCACTGGACCACTGGCCAAATCCTAAAATGTAGCTTAAACATTTGTGAAGAAAGTCTACCTCTGTAAAAGTAAGTATACCTGCTAAGAAGTCTATCTTTAGCAATTTCATGCCTACGGGGCTAACTTGACACCAGAATATCCTACAAACTAAATGACCTTTTGTAGTCAGAAAACATATTATCTAAACAAGCTGTTTGCTTCCCTCCAGTATAATTCTGAATAAGAGGAAGAGAGCTCCTTCTGAAATCCAAATTCAAGTGAAACAGAAAGGATCCTCATGTTAAAAAGGTACATGGGAGGTACAGGAAACAGCCCATGGAGGGGGCTGTGAGCTGATTAACAGAAGCTATGAATTAATTCTTCAGTACCAACAACTTAGAAAAGAGGAATGTGGATTACAGTGTCTTGACCCGGAACTAGCATTGCTCATCATAAGGCTCTCTGCAGACTTTTAAGGCAACCAGTTACGCAGCTTCTGAATTAATTCTGTAGTTTATTTGAAGTATCATAGAAATAACTACTAGAGGTTTTAGTTATACACAAATACTAAGGAATTTTCTTGAATGAAGACATTTTAAATTGGGGTGCACATTTTGAACCCCATTAGCTCAAACTCAAAGTCAAACAAAAGCAAGGAAATAAACTCACTTGTCAAACTCGTCAAAGAGATCACAACTCTGCAGTTTTGAAAGAGCAAGTCGAAAATATTCCGCTAGAAAACAAATGGAATATTATAAATAAAAGGAATCATGGCTTCTTAGGTACATCGTAAGCCATCTGCCCCCTTCCCTCCCCCAAACCCATTTCAAACTGGTACAGCCCCATGGATTTATTCCGTGGTGAAAATTAATGATACAACTGCAATTAGCCAGCACCACTCAATAGGCACACTCCAAGGACACTTTACAAAAACTCCAGAAAAGAGAAAAAAAAAAGATGCTTAATCTGAAAACAATCATAAAAAAGTAACCCCCAAAATATCAACATCAGATGACATTAGTAGAGAATATAGCCTTTCAAACTGACATTAGTCTAAAAACCAGTTTTCAGTAAATTTAGATGTATTATCAAATTCTCTGCAATATAAAACATATACACACACATACATACAATACACAAGCACAAAACAGGATCAGTTGAATATGCAAAATCTAACTCAGAAAACTGTAAGCTTATCACCTCCTGGGCTTTCAGGGTCTCTCCCAAAACTACAACGTAAAGCTACATAAAGCCAGTTCATGTGTCAATAAGCAAAGAGAAGACTATTCTGTCATTAGTAGATAGAGTGATTCTCTCTCAATTTGGCAATAGTGAAATACCTGCTGGTTAAAAGGTTGATCAAGGAGCTAGGTCTTAAATTGATGAAATAAAATAAAACTCAGAGGTAAAGAGGCGAAAAGGGGAGCTGGGGAGGACGTTAACCCAACCCACAGGGTATCCTGCTAATTCTACATTGGAATAAACTAAGGCATCAGAACGCATGAATAATACCATGGCTAAACCAAAGTAAAAAAGCAGTTTCTCAATAAAAACAACAAATCTACCATTTTATTCTTAAATTCTACACTGCCTCAAAAAGGAGTAGGGATTTCTGTATTGAAATTTAATTTCCTTCATCCCATCTCCAAATCATTTTCTTTAGGAATCATTATGACACATAAAGATTAAAAGGCCCTAAAATTATATAAACATGTGGTTCACATCAAACACCATTCACATTAATAGGGTTAGGTAAAGGATAATATTACTGACCTGACGTTCTTATCCCATAGGGCAAATCAAACTTATCGCTACCATACAAGGAAGCAATCTTTTTAAAATCAGCTGCACACAGAAAAGGGTGAAACTGATGAAACCTGTGGGAAAAGGATGAAGAGTGATTTCCCCAAATGCCTACCATGTCTGCAGCCTTCTAAAATCACAGCTGAAATTAACTGCAGTAGAGTACACATCTTGATATACTGACTATATGAACGTGTAATTGTTTTTTTAATTCTTTAAAAATCACTACATGAACGTGTAATTGTTTTTTTAATTCTTTAAAAATCACCTGAAACAGTATTTAAGTATTATATAGAATGGAATATGCAATGCAACTACACAACCAGAACGTAAACACTTTCCAGGTTGTGGAACCAAAATTACGTCACAGCTTCAGGGGCTAACGAGGGGGGATCAAAATTTAAAACAAACCAACACCAAGTGATAACATGTTAGCCATCTGCAGGAAGAGACGAAGGAGGCAGTAAGGGAAAATAAAAGCACGAATGCTAAGCCACTCTCAAATTTAAAAGTACCGTGTGTACAAAGTTGTGTCAGCTGTGAAAATAAAAATATAACAAAAATTCGACACGCCGAGGATTAAACTCTTTTCTGATATCATTAAGACTTTCTCAAGAACAAGAACTGAGGGCACTGTCTTCCTATCATCTGCTCTGTCCTGCCCTGCTAACCCCACTCAGGTACCTCACAGACAAGAGAGCCAGTTTGAGGAGGGTGGGATGTGCTTCCATTCCCCACCTCTCCTCACTTTTAGCACCCAGCATGGAGTAAGCAGGCTACAGATGGTTAATAAATGATTGAATTTCAACTCCATGTTACTTCTTCACGGAACCAGTATGACGTAGAAAACAAAGTTTTTTTAATTAAAAAGAAGGAACAAGTCAAACTAGTCCATACTTCATCCCCCACACTTCGCTCCACTTTTCCAGTCCTAGCAGCGCTGCCCTTAGTCTAAAATCTACAGGTGCAGATCCCAGTGCCCTGGGGCTTCAGGGGCTGCATGACAAAAAGGAAATAAACAGCCGTGGGATAGGGGTGACATAGCTTCAGTTTCCTTCTGGCTTTGCCACTCAGGAGCCACTAACCTGGGACAAGTCCCATGAGCTTAACGTTTTCAGAGCGGAGTTAGAACTCACACCATATTCAGACTAAGGAACAGGTGAGGATGAGCCCTTCCTGCTTCACACAGGATCTGCGCCCCAGACTTAGTTGTGACAGTGACAGCAGTCTCGAGGCTCCAGCCTTATTTATACATGCTGGGTTCCAAGGGAAAACGTATTTATCCCCGGGGTAGACTGGGTTCCAGAGTAAAGTGTATTTCTTACTATGGGTCATGGTCAAAAAAGTTTAAAACCACTAGTTTTGCAGTGGTCCTAACTGGACACACCCCTGTTGAAAGACTACAAGTAGCCATGCATACCTGTGATCATACGCAGAAATGTTTTATGTACCTGCAGTTTCCTAGAGAGTTGATTTTAAAGGAATCTACAGCCCCAAGAGGTTAAGAACCAGTAATGAAAAGATACAGTAACATAATTAAAAGAAAACAGACATTTTTGATCCCGAATGGGTAAAATATTGAAAAGCCTGTACCTGTTTTACACAATTAAAATGACCAGACTGTCATTTATTTCTATTTCTCTAGAAGCACTTTGACCAGCAATCTGTCAAAGGTGAGGTGACGGAGGAAAAGAATATTTGTGGCTATTCTACAAGTCCTGACAACCCTGTAAAGATAATTATTTACATTCCAAGTATTTCACCGAAAGTCCCTCAAAGTCAGGAAAAAGGTCTCATCATAAAGTTTAACCTAGAGGCAAGGGACAAACAGCCACAAAATAGTAAGGGTGAAAAATAACATGGAAACGACAAAGGGGGGGTAGTAAAACCCTGAAGAATAGTTCACTTTTTTATAATCAAACACAACTCGGCCTCTCTAATCTCACCTGTGTAAAAAGAATACTGGTCTGATGGAATTCTTCAATGCCTTTGCTAAAAATATATGCAGAACTCTGACTAAAAGCACAAAAAGAGACAGGATATTCAAGCTCTTCCTTAAATACAGAGTGTCTACTCTCTACTGCTAAAATTCATATGGGAAAAAAAACTAAACAGGTGTGAGATATGATTACAAACACATTTTGAACATTTTGTATGTCACAATTTCTTTTAGATTTTTACCTCAGGAGAGAGGCAAAAGCTGGCTTCGATAAACAAGGCTGGATCTTATTTCTCCGCTTCATTTCCACAGGTGGTACCCTATGAGACAAAAATAGGGTCAGTCAGAAACCAGAACCAGGCAGCCCGCCCAAAGGAAAGCAAATGCCCTGGGAATCGGCTCAGTGCCACCACCCAGAGGCTTCCCAGGCATGGAATTAACAGCTCTCACAGAAGCTCTTGAGGGAGGACAGGACCTTGCATAGGTTTGAGGATGCATGGATACAAGGCAAGAGAGTGAGAAAGGCTGAGGTGACAAGCAACCCAGAAGTAATTCAACAAGCAGTGAACAAAGAGCCTTCAAGAAGGGCTAGGATTACGACACTGTGGAGGCCCCAAGCAGGCTGACTTTTTAGAAGTCCCCCCCGCCGCCCCCGCCCACCCAGAGCCTGAGGAACCCAACACACGCCCGTGCACATGGCTATCTCGGTCCTCCATGCCACATCTGGGGACACCTACCACAGAAACACAGACCTGCAGATGCAGCCTTGTGATCTGGCCTCCACAGATCACACTATTCAGAGTCCTATGGAACTCTCCTCTATTCTTGGCACAGCTTAGGCCCTTCTGGGTCTCCTGAATGGAGTGCTTGTCTCCACAATTTAAAAGGGTATTGTGAAACAAGACAAAGCACGAAAACAAGAATAAGCGAAGGGGACAGGGTGACAGGATCCAGATTTAACCAGCTTCATAACTGCTTAACAGAAGAACATGTTAATGATCAATGATATGAGGAACTCATCTTAAAAAAACTAATCCATTTTCTTATATAATCACAGGACTCAAACTAAAAGTATTGGTCTCAATTTTCAATGTTTTTGTTAAAAAATCCCCATAGTTGGAACTGCTAGGTTTCTAAACGACAAAGCTAGTGAAGTCCTTCTCAGAGAAACACCTTCTGTGAGTACCACAAATGGCAAGAATCCCTTGATTTATATGTATGGAAGGTACATAAATGTGGTGGACCAGCATATTAGACCATAAAAACCAAATTATATTCAGAGGACAAAATGAAGGGTAAGATACACTTCTTGGTTTCTAAGGTTATTCAAACAGAAAACCTTTTAGGATATTGAGAAGACAAGCTTTGAGTGGCTTTAAAAAGTTATCTGTCTTAAATAATTCTTAAGGAATTAAGTTCACAGCACAAAACCCACCTGAGGTAATTTTCCACAGTACTCTATATGACTGGAGTGATGTGTTAGCTTAGGAGTGTCATAAACATTCATCAAAGCCTGATGACAAAAGACTGTATAGAATTCAGATTCTTTACATTGTCTTCCTTATCATTTCCCTTGTGACACACAACAGGATTTGTAGGGAAGTAGCAATCTAGTAAACTCCTTGCTTTCTCTTCTGTTCTTGTCTTCCGTTACTAAGTGTGGTACAGAGATAGGACGCAGCAAAGACAGAAGGAGAGATCCCCATGGTATAACCCTCGTGTAGTGTGTAATCAAACTTCTAAGTCCTCTAGCTCATTATTTAAGTCCAAAGCCTAGAAACTTAGGTCCAAACCTACCCACCTGGCATTGGGTTTTCCCAGTGACCATTTGCCTAACTTCCTTCCATGAAGAGTATTACAATAATTTTTCAATCAACCAGTGGTGAAATAAATTCAGAAGCATCAATATTTTTTATCTAGTCGGATAAAAAAAACCAAAACAAAACCCAGAGACGTGATCTAGGATCTCCTATTGAAAAACTGGCAAAGAGTACTGATAGTTTAAGACAGGAAATTATCATGTGATTTATTTTGGTATCATATACTACCATCTACTCAGGATTTAAGGGTCATCAAAACTTTATTCCTAGCCAAAGGACTGGCAATAGGGAAAAGGATAAAAAGCTTATAAGTTTTCTCTGCAATAAAACTACCTGTGCCTCTTCAAAGTTTTATATGTGACATTTTAAGTCAACATGGTTTCATAATGTACATCTATCATCATTCACCAAATATTTTTAAACAAAGAGAGTCTATATTTTAATCAGCAATCTCTTATCCAAGCATTTTAGGCTCAACAGTCAAGTACAACTGAGTCCAAGAATGACGCCATCAATTCAAGGAAAGGAAATATTATATGATTGTCCCAAAGACAATCAACATCACTGCTTCACTGAAAAGTCAATAAAAAGAAGGTGCTATTTTATCAGTTTTAAACTGTTAGAGTACAATATAGAAGCTATCAGAATGGTAAAACCCCAATCGATAATGGAAAGCTAGAAAAGGCTCAAAATGTTAAAGAGGTGGTTTTTTGTTTGTTTTATAGGTCTCTCTAGGATCATTTGTGTGTCTCTGTGAAAGACTAGTTTGGGAATTATTTTTAAAGAGCAAAAATGATAGGGTGCCTGGGTGGCTCAGTCAGTTAAGCGTCTGACTCTTGGTTTCAACTCAGGTCATGATCTCAGGGCTGTGAGATTGAGCCCTGCGTCACGCTCAGTGCTGAGCGCAGAGTCTGCTTGAGGTTCTCTCCCTCTGTCCCTCCTCCCATCCCGCTCTTTCTCAAATAAATAAATTCCTTAAAAAAAATAATAAAGAGCAAAAATGAAACTTACCAATAGATGTTTGTTCCCCATAATATACAATGCAGCACATAATAGAGAAAGACAGCACTCAGGAATATGGCCACAAGGTACCCTCTCATGGCTGGCCCACCTGAAACACAGGAATGAAGTCCAAAGAAAAGGCAATATTATCTGTTCTATAGATGGGTTCACACAAAGACTCAAATACAAGATTAGTGAACAAACATATAGAGAGGGAAAGAGAAGTAAAATGATGTAGGCCTATTATTTTTGGAAATATCCACTAAATTTGCAGGAAAAGAGTATTTTTTTTTCTATCTCTCCTCAGCCTCTTTAGTCAATATAACATGGTAGGTAGACCAATAAACAGTACCATTGTTTCAAAGCTGGTGGCTTCCATACTACTTTTTCATGTTAGAGAAGTACCCATTTGATTTTTCAGTATCATAGCACAGGTAAATTTAGCTAATTTCTTACTTATTTTTGCACTACATAGACAGTTTGGTCCATTATACATTGTAGATAGATAAAAACCTGGACACAATCCTCTTTAGAATATAAATTTAAAAATCCTTCATAGGATATATATTTTTAAAAAACCTAACCATATTTAGTTCTCACTTTTGCTTCCTAGAAATAAGTTCTCACTTCCACATGCAATTCAATGCAAAAGACAAATTTAATATATTATATGGTTCTTATAAGAGATTTCAGTGCTTGTGATTTGAAACAAGTAAGCTATCTCTTTTCCTCTCTTATCAAGTTTCTGATTCATCTAGACAGTTGCACATACCACTCCTCCCACTCCTGTTCATATCTATTAACCTCAGTCGGGGCAACGCAGTGTAGACACTGTGAGTCTGAGGAGATACATTTCCAAATAATATCATGCTGTCTCCCTTTTAACAGTAAAATAAGGCCAAATGGAACTCTTAAAATAAGGCACTCCTTTGCCTTCATAAGTAGAATATAATAAATATAATTTAAGCTTTCCTTGATAATGTGGGGTCATAATTGTGCTGGGCTCCTCTGGAACCAAGAAGGGTGTGGGACTGTTTGCTAAGCAAAAGTCCTTATGCAGTGGAGATCGCTGGTTTCCCTTCCCTTGCTCTCAGCCGCTGCTTCTCACTGCTAGGCAGGTAGCCACCGCGCCCACATGCCGTTATTGTAAGGTAGTCAGAAATGCTTGTGTAAGGAGAAAGCAAATAGAGGAGGTAAATGAGCTAAACTGACACATCTACCTTAGTATACATAGTTCCTGTGAAAAGTCAACACTGCTTGGCAATCAGAAGACAGGAATCATGGCCCAGCTCCACATAATTCCTGGCTTGGGGCGGGGGGTAGTGCCTTAGATAAATCAGTTTACCTCTTCCAACTCGAGTATCCTTACATGTTTACAAGTGAGAGCACACAACCTACCTCTTTGAGCTATTAGGCAGATGACCCCAAATGATGGGTGTCTCAGACAACCTAGGACACAAAATATGTGAATAACTGTTGTTGGTTTTCTGAAATTGAAGTCAGCTGTGCTCTTTTTCTAAGTTGCAATATGCATGGGTTTTGAGAAAGCCAAAGTGAACCTTGGTCTACTCTGACTCAGCCTACACTGCATTCTTACTGGCCTAACAGAAAAAGGTAGTTGCATGTGGTTTTGGCAGAAAGCCCACATCCTCTGATGGCAAAGGGAGTAAAGCATGTAAAGAACATCTAGATCTGCTGCTTCCATCCCCTCAGGCCTGTGCATCTCTTTCCACTTTGTTTCGTCTTCCTCATCCATTTGTAATGTATGCTATCTTGATGTATTGTGGGTTATTTTAAAAAATTGCCTTAAATTCATGGTAAAAAGCAGGAAATGCATGATTATAGGTAGGTTAAAAAAAAAGGTATGGCTCTATGTTTCTTAAGGAATACTTGGTAAAATCCAAGTGATGGAGAGAATTAAGATTTGGGATTATCAGTAAAAATCTAAGACAGTGAGGTGTTTGGGATGTTAGATGCATCACCGAAATGGCTAATTAAAGAATGAAAGAGAATTTAGCTAGCCCAGAGCCTGGCCCTTATACTTGTTCAACAAATGTTAGCTTTCCTTCCTCCCCTCGTACTGGATGCATTGAGAAAGGTCAAGGAACTGGGGTCCAGCTGGGTGCTAAAAGGCAATCTGTCATACAGGGGAGACGTGACCACATTAAGCGCTGACCAAAGGCCATGAGCAATGTTTCATGATGACAAGATACAGGCCTATCAGTGTTCACCGGAGGACTGATGTGGACTTGGCTTGTCTCATCCCTTTGACTGATGTGACCTCAGCAAAATGCTTACCCCTCTCCTCATGCAGGTATTATCCAAACACGGATAGAGGATATATATAAAAGACTCCAAAGAACACAATGGGATTATTTATATATCCTGTGACTCCCTTAAAAATACACTGTAATTAACCCCCTTTTGTTGTACATGCTGATGGTCGCAGACATCAGGGGTGTTTGGCAACTCTGGGAGTTCTGGAATCCACCAGTTAGACTTGAACTGAAACGGTTTTACAAATTACTTAAGGCTGTCCTGAAAGGTATTTTACCATGGACCAATGTAGTCACAAAACAATCTGCCCAAATGCTCAAATATTTAAGACTCCACCTAGAAAAACATCATTTATGCAAACATCCAACATGAATGCCACTTACCAGTATCAGCAATCTTTTAAAATCCTATTTACATGTGAGATAAAACAGTATATGGAGGCTTAGAGAAAGAACTCAGTATTTACAATTCGATTTGCTCATCTGTCCCCCAAAAATGCATTCTTCGGGAAATTTATATATTATTTTACAAAGCACAGAAGTATAAGTAAGCGAGATTTTGTTTTTCATTCACTAATGAGTGTTTTAGCTGAAAACGCAGAAGTATGAGAGAACATTCTTTTTTCCTTTAAAAATTAAAATGAACCTACTCTTGAAGAGCCATTGCATACACCAGCTGAGAAAAATTTAGGAAGCTTAGCCACACTCTTGTATTTCATGGGCAATTCAAAGCATATTCAAGTTGCAAAGCAGACTGGGCCAGCCAGGATATCCTTGTAATAAACATGTATAGTTCCTCTGCTCGCTCGTAGGAAAAAAACTTCCACTAATAAACAAATTCTCTAATTATAATTCTATAAATGGAATGACCATTTTGCTTTGAACAAGTATTTCAAAAGAAAACCAGAATTTAACATAGAATGCTTGCTTTAAGGGAAAGAAAAAAAAAAAAAAGCAAGCCCTCAGTAGAGCTTCGGTTACCAAAACAAATAAGTTTGAAGATCTTGATATGAAACATGACAGACACAGCTTCTTGGCTGCAGTTGTTCCCAAGACCAGGGTCCTGATAACATTCTTTACACAATTTAAGTCATAATCTCGGGTGTGGGCAGAGGCCATCACGCAAGAGCAGGAATCATTGGCAAAGATCAACTATTTCTTCTCAAATTATTAATATCAATCTATTAATAATCTCTATATGTCAAAGTCCACTCAGTCGTGGGCAACAGTTTTCCCTTCTCTTTAATAATAAAAGTGTGTCTTATTTACGAACCATGAGAGACTATGGACTATGAAAAACAAACTGAGGGTTCTAGAGGGGAGGGGGTGGGGGGATGGGTTAGCCTGGTGATGGGTATTAAAGAGGGTATGTACTGAATGGAGCACTGGGTGTTATACGCAAACAATGAATCATGGAACACTACATCAAAAACTAATGATGTAGGGCGCCTGGGTGGCTCAGTCATTAAGCGTCTGCCTTCGGCTCAGGTCATGATCCCAGGGTCCTGGGATCGAGCCCCGCATCGGGCTCCCTGCTCCACGGGAAGCCTTTCTCCCTCTCCCACTCCCCCTGCTTGTGTTCCTTCTCTCGCTGTGTCTCTCTCTGTCAAATAAATAAATAAAATCTTTAAAAAAAAAAAAAAAAAACTAATGATGTAATGTATGGTGATTTTTTTTTAAAATATTTTAAAGATTTTTATTTATTTATTTATTTAACAGGGCTAGAGAGAGAGAGAGTAAGTAGGCAGAGCAGCAGACAGAGGGAGAGGGAGAAGCAGGCTCTCTGCCGAGCAGGGAGCCCGAGGCGGGGCTCGATCCCAGAACCCTGCGATCATGACCTGAGCCGAAGGCAGCTGCTTAACCAACTGAGCCACCCAGGCGCCCCTAATGTATGGTGATTAATATAACATAATAAAATTTTTTAAAAATGCAAAAAAAAAAAAGTGTGTCTTATTTGTGTGGAGCTTTAAAGTTCATAGACTGCTCTTACGTCTCTCACTTCACTTAAGGCTCAAAACGAGCCTGATAAACGGCAGGTAGGTATGATCTTCCTGATGAATGAGGAAACTGAAAGTCTCTGATGTTGATTTGCCCTAGGTCACACAGTTTGAGAGACAGAAATAGACTGAAGGTCTGACCATTTCTTCCTCACAGTTCTATTCCTGGTGTCATCCTGTCTCTCAAGACAAAAGGCATGAGGGGAACCCAAAAGAGAGTTCTAATCTATAACTTCCTGACAACACTTGTTTGGCAGCTAGAGTTCCTAAAGGGTAAATTCAGATATCTGTGAAAGGGAAATGGCTCTAGGGCAGCGTGCCCTCAAGTGACGTGACAGGTCCAAGGGGTCAGCACCAGATGGGGGCTTGGTAACACGCACATTCCTGAGCTCCTACTGGATCAGAATCTCTGGAGCTCAGGAATGTGCACTGAAACAAGCACCCACCAAAATAATTTTTACGCATACCAAAGTTTGAGAATCACTGCCATCGTATACTCAAGAGAACCACGGAGGGAAAAAAAATAATGGGTTTACTGAAATCAAGAGACCATCACAGATGTTATAATAATTATCCTGACTAGACTATGAGCTGCCTAAGAGCAAGACAGTAGGTCTTGTCTATCATTTTATTTCCAGCATTTCTAATACCTGTCACACAGAAGATGTTAAGTAGATAGCTGCTGAATGTAGTTACACATCCCATAATTAGATGCTTATGCCCCTCTTGTCCGTAGGCTCAGGGCCACCCAGGCTCTGAGACTGATCCCGGCCCAAGGAAAGGGAGCCTGAGGAACCCTGGCGTAGCAGCTCAACGTTCAGTCAGGTTCTGGCTGACTCCACGCTGACCTTGGCCATCTCCTTCACAAGGCCTGAATTCTGTTGCCGGCTCACTGGATGACATCCTTGTTTCCCAAAGTTTGCAGTCTTCTCTCTCTCAGCCACCCCAGCAGCTCTGCAACCAAACTGCCAATTTTTTAGTCACTTGGATCCCCATGTCCCCATCTACTCTGTTCTCCATGCCCCCTGCTGCCTCAGTGACTGAGGGTGACTGCTTTTCCACTCCTTGGTCTCACTTCACATGCCACGCACTGCGCTCAACAGTCTTACCCAACAGCTGCATCTCTGTGCATATTAGAAAAGAACAGCCCCTCCTGCTCTCCCGGCCATGTGGGCACAGATGCGGCATGGCCAGGCTTTCAGCCACAACTCTTCCCTTAGCCAGGCGCTCCTGTTCCTGGCTCACCTCCACAGCCTTACCAGGTGGCCCGACCTGCAGCCTGTGCCCATTCAGCCCTCAGAGAGTTCCTTCTCCACACAGGTCTCCACCAGTCCTCGGCTCACACTGACACACCCCAAGACGGTGTGAACTTGGTCAGCCCCTCATACATCCTGCCTGCCTTCCTCTTTGTATTTATTGCTCAGTTTATGACTGTTCTGTCATCACATGCCCATGTGAGCATTAGCTCCAGTTCTAGCTATGTAGTAATGTCTAGATTTTTTGGTCCAGCCCCATAGGTCCCCTAAGCCTCCTAGACCTAGCCATCTCCATACAGCCCAAGCCTCAACCGAGACACATAGGATCCCGCAGTAATCTATGTAAAGGGCTCAGTCTTCTTTAACTCATTTACCACCTCTTTTTAAAATATCATCCTTAGGGCGCCTGGGTGGCTCAGTCGTTAAGCATCTGCCTTCGGCTCAGGTCATGATCCCAGGGTCCTGGGATCGAGTCCCACATCGGGCTCCCTGCTCGGCGGGAAGCCTGCTTCTCCCTCTCCCACTCCCCCTGCTTGTGTTCCTGCTCTCGTTATCTCTCACTCTGTCAAATAAATAAATAAAATCTTTAAAATAAAATAAAATATCATCCTTATTACTAATTGGATGATCCTAATGTGTCTGGTAGCCTCATTAACATACAAAGGACCTACACCCTCTGGTGCTGATGATCACGTAAATAACAGCACAGTTTATTAAATTACTCACTAAATGCCCAACAGTACACTAAGCCCTTTTACACAAGATGACAAAAACAAGTATATTATCATCCCCATGCCAGAGATGCTTAATTACCAGAGCAGTGGCCAGAATTCAAACTCAGATCTGAGTTTAATTGTACATTATGGAAAACTTTTAAATTGTACATATGGGAAACTATAATCACCGTTGTTTTTTTTTTTTTTTTAACTATTACATCATGAACTTTATATTTACTTAAAACCTTTTTTAAAGTAAAACAAGGGAATGATATTTAATGATACACATTAAATATATGCATTTATTAAAATACACTTAGAAACATTAAAATATGAAAAAAATGTTTACTTTATAATTTAAAAAAATAAATCTTAAGGACTCAGTACTCTGATGAGATTTCTGCTAGAAGGACCTGAAAATTCTCAATAGGCCATAATTAAAGAATAAAGAGTAGCACATACAAAATTAATATGCCCTATTATACCTGAAAAAGTGAAGTTTAAATCTGAAATGTTGAGTTACTGGTATCTGATACAAATTAAGGGGAAAAAAATCTGACATTACTGAGAAAATAGAAAATTTGATTTAGGCATCATCCCCCTCCCCCAAATAACTGTCTAGTTTCAACAAATCGGACCAACTGTATACATTCTGGCTGATTTCTAAATACATAGTTTTTTCTTTCTGCATGGCAAAAGGAGAATATGTATAATTAACTCTCTCCTCCTCCCCCAGTTCTTTGGCTAATACAATGATAGGCAGCTAGGTCTACACATATATACACACACTCTTCTTTCAGTCTTTCAAGAAAAGCCAGTGCTTTTGCCAGATTTCATCGTTAGCATATGTAGACAGATCTTTTTACCTAATTAAAGCTAAGCTTTCACTGCCAAAGCAGATGACTGAATCCCCTCCTGAAAACTGGGTGTGCTTACTGCAAAGAATATAAAAAGGACAGAAATGACTTTTCAGCAGAATTTTGTTTTTTAATAGCACAGTGGGACACACTAAAATCATTCAGCTAATAGCATACTATACTGGATGCTAAAAATAAATGAACTAAAGTTCCTGTTTTCCAAGATCTCTCTCTTCAGACTCAGTTACATTGAAAATACACAAAGAAGCTTTTAAAGGAACTTCTTACGTTCCTACTGTTTATTCATATTTTCTCCCAGAGACCCATTTCTTCTCCCAGAGTGGAAATTTTCTCTATTTCCTTATATTAATACCCCACTGGTAAGATAACCTCTAAGGAATATTAGATGTTAACATGTTAATGACTGTGGCTGATTTTTTAAATTAACTTTATTGAGATAAAATTTTTATATAATAAAATGCACTTTTAGGTGTACAATTTGATGAGTTTTGACAAATGTATACAGTCATGTAACAACTACTAAAATCATACTAAACATTTCCATCAGCGCCCCCCTCCAAGTTCCCATGTTCCCCTTTACGGCCAACTCCCTTTCCCCCACTTCCTGGCCCCTGATCTGTTTATCGCTATACTTTTGCTTTTTCTAAAGGTTCATTTAAATAGAAGCATATGATAAGTATCTTATATCTAGCTTATTTCAGTTGGTAAAAATGCTTTTGAAAAAACTGTCCATGTTGTTGCTTATATCAGGAATTCACTTTTTTTTTTACAGTTAAGTAGTATTCCATTGTATGCCTATACCGCAACTATTTATCAATTTACCAGCTAATAGACATTTGAGTCTCTTCAGTTTTTGTTGTTGTTGTTGTTACTGTTAGCAACACTACATTAAACATTCAAGTACAAGTCTTTGTATAAGCATATGTTCTCATGGGTCATATAGTAAATGTATGTTTAACTTTATGTAAAAACTTTATATTGTATTCTGGTGCCTATTCCTGAACAGATTTGCTTCAATTCCTCAGTTAAAAGAAAAAAAAAAAAAACCCTCCACCCACAACAATTCAAGTTATTGATGCCACTGAATACAAATCACTGACAGAAGTAAGAATTGATACATCTGTTAATATCAAGCGCTCAGCATGGGTGTGTACTCCTGGAGATGAGAAACAGAGCTGGCAGTCTGAGGAGGGAACTGTTACACTGTTTCTAAATAAGTAGGACTATCTGTTGGGAGACCTAAAGTTCAATATTTTGGACTCCTGCTGTTCAAAGTGGGATCCATGGACCAGCAGTGTTGGTACCACCTGGGAACTTGGTAGAAATGCAGACCCGCAGCTCCACACCCTTGATCCACTGCATCACATGGACACTTTAACGAGACCCCCAGGTGATGTGTGTTTGAGAAGTACTGATGGAGATGGTCAAGGAAAGAGAAATTACATCCCAGAGGGTCGGGCCTCGTTTTTGAGAGGAACCGGAAGCTCACCCTAAGTTCCTCGCTATCTCTTTTAAAAGTCTTTTGGACTTGACCTTTTCAATTTTCCAATCAACAGAATTTTCTCTGAAGAAACCAGTCAGATTCTCTCTGAAATAACTGACTTTAAGGCAAATTTCCCTCACATTCTAGGGAATATTTGTGGTTGCCTTGTAAATTCCCTAAACATTTTCATTCCTATATCGTTTTCAGTCTTATCCTTCCACTTGCTACCACTATCACCACGATACTCCTGGTATTTTGAGAGGAAATTCCTCTCATTATATCTACAGGACACACATTTCATTCTGCATTGCCTAAAATGGTCAAGTGCATCACCAGCCAAACCTTTACAACAGCATTCCCAATTGCTGTTGTTCACAGCTTGAACCCCGGAATTACAGACCTCAGAGCTGGGAAGAGTCCACGGCATGTTGACAGAGAAAGGGCTTATGTCACCATATTATAGAAGAGACAGCCAGGATTTAGAAAAATTTAAAAACTTGCCAAAGGGGATGTCACTCACAAGTAGCAGAGTCCATGGCGTAAAAGGACATTTTTATGTGGACTTTCCTCCAGCACAATTCCAGTCTCATAGTGGGGGCACAGTAATAACCCACTAGTCTTGGTTTTGTTCTAGTCCTCTCCAACCTCCACGGTTTTCAATTCCCGAACCACCTCCTTCGGGTGGCACTTCACTGACCTGGGTCTCACTCCTCTAACTTCTCTGCCTACGTTTCTAGGTCTCTTCCTCCTGGGCACACGTAAATGTGGGCCTTCTCCAGCTCTTATCTTAATTAATGCTGGTTCCTAAACCCACGTGCCCATTTCTTCTCAGCTTCTAGCAATGATCTCTAATCTCTCTTTAAACCAGCCCACGTGCTGCACCTGGCGCCAAATCCTCAAAGCCCAGCTCTCATTCTGTCACCCACTCCACAGGGAAACCATCAGTGGCTTCCCACTGGCTGCCAAATAGATATAAAATCGCTTAGCCTGGCATGTAGGACTTCTATAATTTGGTCCTTCCACCTTCTCCTCTTCCACTCCATGCAATTTATTCTTTGCAGGTAGCAGCATAATTCGGTGTTAAGGTTGCCTGCGAGGCAAACAGACCCTGGGGGTTTGAGTCTCAGCTCTACAAATCTGACCAGTTCTAGGACCCTGGGAAGTTGCTTAACCTCTTTATAACTCAGTGTCCTAGGCTGTAAGATGGAATAATACCACCCAAAAGAGCTATTGTAAGTAGTAAATATAAAGCACTTAGGTAAAAGTCTGGCACGCAGTAAGGGTTCTCCTAATCTTGTTCTCATTCTTCTTTTAAAACTAATGAAATATTAACTGCCCATATACCAAGCCCTTACTAAAAAATGAACTTTGTAACAGCCTGGCAAAGACCCTAAAGAACTAATGACATTGTACTAATAATAGCCTCAGAAAATTAAGCTTCCATTACGATGCTAGCTATTTCTGCACATTCATTTCAACATTTCAAAGTATCCGTGGTAGGAAGACTTATTCATCTGCTTCTGAATAAGAAATGAAAGGTTTGATTGATCAAGGTAATAGTAATCCGTCAGCAAAACTCATGTTAGAATTAGACCCTATTTCTGGCTATAGAAGCAACATCTTTTTATGCTTTTCATAATACAACTGCTCTGGAGTTCTAGTAAAAAAACAAACAATCCAGACTTGTAATCAGCATATCAAATTTATGTCTTGAAGCAAGAAATAAAATCAAGAACTCTGCAAATAATTTGAGTGGACAAATGGTTTCATCTTACACTGTTATACTGTTGAGAAGGATTCAACTACTGCGTTCTAGATTCAGAAAGAAATAGCAGGGTCAATCAGCAATGTCTAACAAGGTAAGGATGAGGAGCTGAGTGTCTCAGCCCTAGAGAATGGGAGCAGAAAATGAAACACTGCAACAGATGGCAATAAAAATAGTTTTAATGTTCTGAACACTTACATAATAGAACTGTTCTAAATATTCTACACATGTAATTCTTTTAATCCTCAAAACCACCCCTTAAGAAAGGTACTATTGTCATCCCTATCACACAGATGATGACACTAAAGCACAGAGAACATATAACGTACTCAAGAATCCCCAGGTAGTAAGTGGCAGAGCTGGAATCAGAGAGCAGGCACACACCAGAATCCATGCTCTTCACCATTATGCTATAGAGACTCAAAATATTTCCATCTGATGCCAGGAGATGTAAAGACTGGCAGGAAAGACAGTTCTACAAATCACCAAGATGATGACAGCTCAGATTCCATTAAATTAGGATATGTCTGTCAGTAAGAAACCTGCAGATCCAGCCCTACGTCCAGCCCAAGTTGGTGGTGTTCAAGAGTTTTGCAAGCCCAGTGGCTCAGGACCCTGGGGAAGGGCTTTGAAACCACTCATGAATAATCTCGGTGTGAACAATGAAGAGCTCAAAAGATTCCCAAGGACCAAATCCCAAAACCATTGTAAATGTCCAAATCTGCCAGTACCACTAAAGAAAGCATTATGTTCTCAATGGGCGTCCTTCACAAAAATTATTTTCAAACAAAACAGTAATGTAACAAATTTGCCAGGAGAATAACTGCTTTCTGATGAGCCTTCACAAATCAGGACTGTATGGACACACGGGTAAAACGTGGAGCTAATTCCTGATGGACATTTGAGCTCCAGAGCTTTCTCAGAATACATTTATGAAGTGGGGTTTTAAATTTGTACATGGGTTCCAGGAATGGTAAGGAGAATATGCCTAAAAATCATAGTAAGGTACTTTAATAAAATTATTATTAATTGTAGCATTTAAGGATGGAGAGGGAACTCGAGTTCATTCTATTGAGAAAACAAGGACCAGGGAGGGCAAGCATCTTGCCCAAGGTTACACAGCTTATTAACAGCAGTTTCTAAAATAGCTGTGATGCATGTAATGATCTAGTTTTAACTTCAGTGTTTTCTTACTCTTTTACTTCCATACTGGCTTGGAGTAGTCCCAAAGAAGATCTATTCACGCTGAGAATAAAAAAAAACATTTAAGGGGCATTCAGCTGGGTTGGTCAGAAGAGCATGCAACTCCTGATCTTGGGGTCATGAGTTCTAGCCCCAGATTGGGTGTAGCGATTACTTAAATGAATAAACTTTAAAATAATAATAAAAGTATTTATAAGTTCCATAGCTCAACTTTGGGATATGCTGATGAGTCACTGGTTACATTAAAAGTCTCATGGGCCCTCTGGCCACATGTTGAACTAGTAAGAGATAAATTAATAGGCATTTTAGGGGCACCTGGGTGGCTCAGTCCTCAAGCATCTGCCTTCGGCTCAGGTCATGACCCCAGGGTCCTGGGATTGAGCCCCGCATCAGGCTCCCTGCTCGGTGGGGAGCCTGCTTCTCCCCCTCCCACTCCCCCTGCTTGTGTTCCTGCTCTCTCTCTCTCTCTCTCTGTCAAATAAATAAATAAAATCTTTAAAAAAAATAAAAAATAAACTAATAGGCATTTTAAAGTCATTTGGAAGAGGTGGCAACATTGTATAAGAACATTTCAACTGTTCAAACTCACATCTAAGAAGTCTGAGACAGTGGTAGTGTTGCCTTGACTTACCTGCACTTTTAGGAATCTGTTTCCCAAAGGCACTCTGCTCCTGAAGGTGAAGGATGTGGTAGGGTCCCAGAGGCCCGGGAGCCTGTCTGCTAAATTGTCGGAGCCTGTCCACTAGAAATAAGCCAAGACAAAGGGTTGGGCTGCTTCTTCACTTGCAAGTGCTGCAAGAAAACACAAAGATAGCATGCTCATTAAGAATGGGCTTCACTGCCCAAGAAAAACTTTAAGCCATTAAAAAATGTTTACTGAATACATCGTCTTAGTAAACTCACTCCTGACCCCTCCCAAAATGTTTGACAGGGTGATGAAATTACCAAAAACAAAACAAAAATCCAAGAACAAAACCAGCAGCGTATATTACATTACTAGAGCTCATGACTGGTTATCCACCGGATCCCGCTCAGGCTCCTTGGGGAAAAAAAAAAACCCCAGCTCAATTAATCCAAAACAACCTGGTCATGAAAGAACCATCTGTCTTATTTTTCAGCTTCTCTCAACACACATACACACAGCGTTATTGTTAAATGCAGAGGTGAGAAAGGAAACTGTCGCTCCGAAAACCCTCCAAGGAGGAAGGGAAAGGAGACAGGAGAATGAGGAGGAGGTCAAGAAGAATGAAAATATCTAGGAGAAAGTGAGGGGAAAGAAAGCATGGAGAAATTACAAGAACAACTAGTTTAAGAATGTGCTGTGGGCTACTTTCTCAAAATAATAAATAAACAAATAAATAAAAATTAAAAAAAAAATCCCAAACTGCTCTTGCTACAGCTCTTCTTACACAAGACTAACCCTGCTACAAAAACAAACAAAACAAAAACTGCACACTCTGCACTTGTGCTAGTAGAAAATGTTATTTTTAAAAAATTCTTGGGGCGCCTGGGTGGCTCAGCTGGTTAAGCGGCTGTTTTCAGCTCAGGTCATGATCCCAGGGTCCTGGGATCGAGCCCCGCATCGGGCTCCCTGCTCCGTGGGGAGCCTGCTTCTCCCTCTCCCTCTGGCTGCCTCTCTGCCTACTTGGTCTCTCTCTCTCTGTCAAATAAATAAATAAAATCTTAAAAAAAATAAATAAAAAAAATTCTTGGGAAATATCAAAAAACCAAACCAACAAAAATATGGCAAATACTTTAAGAAGTCACTATGAACTCTGATGTCCTATGATAAGGAAATACTTGTGCTTAACTATTATGAAAATCATTTAATAACATGAAAAAATATTTAGAATCTACCAAGAAGGAAAAATTTTAAAAGCTGAGAACACGAAAATTATTTCTACGTATAAGATGGATGTGTGTGTGACACATTACCAAAAGACACTAGAAAAAAACGAAATCCACTGATGTGCTAAGTTGTGGATTACAGGGAATTTTTTTCTTTGAAATTGAAAATTTATAGAGACACCAAAAAATTCTTATTTCCACTTTTGAAATGCCAAGTAGTTGATGCATTTAGAAATTAGAAGAAAGGCAAAGTGGTGCTCTCTAGTAGCTATTATTATAATGGAAGTCTCCATTGTGAAGCAGAATTTTGAGCCTAAGGACCTTATGGGTAATTATACATTTGTGCCTTAGAATCATTCTCCCTAAATGCAAAGAAAGTGCAACTCCTGGGTTTCTATCATCTTCTGCCCACTAGTACTTATTACCAGCTGAAAGTAAAGGAGAAATCACAATTTTGAAGTTGGAAGGGTCCTTTAAAATTATCCGAATACTTGGTAAAAAAAAAAAACCCAAACAGTATCATATCATATCAGGAACAGCTGGGGGATGGGAACTTAGTTACACCTGGAGAAACTTAAATCAAGACAGGAAACAAGATCGCCCATTCTCATGTTTGAACGACTGTCATGAAGCGGCATTAGCCTGGTTCTGAAGGCTTAGTGGGCTAAGGGGAAAAGGAGGGGGGTTAAGCCAAAACCAGTAAACACAATATTCAAGGAGTTAGGTTTGAGTCAGTAAGAGAGAACTTGCTAATATTTGGGTTGCCTAAAGATAATACAGGAAAGATAATACAGGTTGCATTATTGGATGAGTCACTTGTTACTAAAGACACTCTGTTCTAAAAACCACTTGGGAGGCTTTGGACAGTAGTGCTTAACAAACTTAAATGTCCATTGGCATCACCCGAGCATCTTGTTCAACTGTAGATTCTGATTCAGTAGGTCTGGGGTGGGGCCTGAGAATCTGCATTTCTAGCAAGCTGCCTGGTAATGCCAAGGCTGTGAGTCAAGAGTGCCAAGGATGTAACACGACTATAAGCCTTAGAATGTGATTTAAACCAGTGTTTCCCCAAAGTGCATAGTCTTCCAACCATATGACTTCAAAAGTTCTCTCCCACCTGGATTTGGGGGCAGATGACTAATAAATTGGGTAAGTGGTAATTAGCAGGATTTCGTGAGTCCACACATTCAAAATTCAAAGAAAGTTTGTATCCTGGTATCTTGCAGTACCTGCCCCCATCATACTTTTGAACAATAATTTATTTTGCACAATTCTAAAGAAGAGATGTTTTACTTCCATTAAAAAAATGATGCTCATACTCCAAGCTTGGCAAATATTTAAAAACAAGTAACTACATTGTAAATATGCACTCAGCATTAAAAAATGCAGTTACTTATGATTTCAGTATACAACAGTTAACAGAGATGTAGAATGAAAGAAAATATGGCTATAATTTTTTCCCAGTGATCTGTGGCATAAAATCGTGTGTCTCCAAAGGTGGGGAGGGGTAAGTCTCCCAAGGCTACAATTTGTGGTCTTCTTTTTCAATGGAGGGCTTTGCATTATTTACCTAGCCCTGAAATTTCACCTCCCTACCATCCAACAGAGTCATAAAAATTCCTTCAATGTTTTAAAAGTCCCTGTTTCTGGCTCTGCTCCCCTATCTAAAAAACCTGGACTTTAATCAGTTCAAAATCCTATGTGATGTCTTTCCTGGAGATATGTGCCAATATCTGAACACTTATCTTCACACTTTAAGGTATATCTTCCTTAAATTTAAAAGCCTTTTTATGTTTCTCTCCCAGAGTAAATAAGCCAACAACTAAGAGGGAACCAGTTTCCTGCCTTTCTTCTGACTCTGAAAGTCAGAGTTTGCTGTTTCAGTTTGCTTAAGAGTTTGCTGTTTCAGTTTGCTTAAGAGTTTGCTGTTTCAGTTTGCCTAAAAGTTGTAAGTAGCATTCCATCCGATTGACAAAAGCCCTTTTTCTTCAAACTGCTTATTTACTTGTCAGTTAATTCTGAATGAACCTAGCTTATTCTGCTCCTTGGGAAGTATCACCTGTTAATTCCTCTTTTGCTATTTTTAAAAGAAAAATGTGAGTTAACGTGAGGGTAAGCCATCAGATGAACCTACATAAAATCTTAAGGTTAAAGTATTGGAAATTTTTCTGCTTTCCACAGCACATGAAAATATGTGATGATACTTTTATTACTATCCATCAGATGATTCTCTAAAGCCAAATTACAAATATGATGCAAATCTTAATTTGGGGTACTTTATAATACTATTACAAGTAAACCAATACATGTGATAAGTATTTTTTTATGAAATCATATAATCCTAGATTTACTTTCTAATACTAGTAGGTTAATCCTTTTGGCAAAGTGAGTCAAATTTATTTCCTGATAAAATTAATTCTGAAAGTTTCCACCATCCACAATAACTGTTGATTTAATCAGTAAATAATTTCTCACTGCCAACTCTATACCAGACATTGTTCTAGGCACTAAAGATCGTGAAAGAAAAAAAACAGATTACCAACCAGGAGAGAGGCAGATATTAGCAAGCAGTTCACAAGTAATTATTTATTTATTTAATTATTTTTTTATTATTATGTTCAGTTAGCCACTGTGTAGTACATAATTAGTCCTTGATGTAGTGTTCAACGATTCATTAGTTAAGTATAACACCCAGTGCTCATCACAGCACGTGCCCTCCTCAATACCCATCACCCTGTTACCCCCTCCCCCCACCCCACAGGTAATTATTTAAATTACAACTGAGGTATGGCTAGATACTGACCCAGGTCCAGAAGGACAGGGAGCTTCTCTGAAGAATCTGGGAGAATTCTCAGAGAACTCCACTGAAGTGTTAACCAGATGAGAGAGGGTGAAAATGAGAGACATTCTGGGCAGAGGAAAGAGCATTTGCAAAGATTCTGAGGTGAGAATGGAAATTATACACAGAAGAACTGAGGTTGCTGATAGGAGTAAAGCTGGAAACAGTAATAGCTCATCTCGGCAGCATGCCTACTGTACGCATGAACTCACAGTCCTCCCCAGCACTGGACCCAGGCAGTGTTACTTGAATTCTACAGCTAAGGACACAAAAAAGCTTAGGGAGGTCAACTTGTCCAAGGTCTCAAAGCTGGAAGGTGGCAAGCCAGGGTTTGGTCTAGGCAGTCTGCTGCCCGGGTCCTTATTCTGGACTGTAAGCCATAAGAACTTCCCAGGAGCAGGTGAACGTGGAGCTTTCCTCACGTTCAAGATTCATTCCGTCAACTTTCATTTTCCACAGAATGGCATCAGGAAATAGAGATGTATTAGAATAGCTTCAGTCTCATTCCCAGAGTCTTGATAAATATACGGTTCCTGGTTGGAACCTATTTCGTTAGGAAATATTACACGGAATTTTTTTTTTTTTAAGATTTTATTTATTTATTTGACAGAGAGAGACACAGTGAGAGAGGGAACACAAGCAGGGGGAGTGGGAGAGGGAGAAGCAGGCTTCCAGCGGAGCAGGGAGCCCGATGCGGGACTCGATCCCAGGACCCTGGGATCATGACCTGAGCCGAAGGCAGACGCTTAACGACTGAGCCACCCAGGTGCCCCCAGAACTTTTTTATTACAAAAATGTTCATAGAAGTCCATATGTTAATATAACAAATGCCTGTGAGCCCATTAACCAAGATAACCATATCTTCTCAGGGATTTTTTTTTAAAATACACATTTATGTTCCCCTCCCTATCCCTATTCCTCTTCTCCCAGGGTCAACCACTATCATGAATTTGATAGAGAGCCAGTCCACTTTTTATTCACAGGCATACGTATGCATGCACACACATTCATAAACATTATATGGTATATGATATTGTTCTAAGTAATGTTTAACATTTACATAACAAATATATAATATTCTGAAATTTGTGTTTTTCACTCTACACTTCAGGTTTTGAGTTCCATCCATATTGCTTCGATGCAGAAAGGTCTGGCTCATTCTTTTCAAGTTCTGTAGAATAGTCTATTGACCAAATATATCACAAAGTTACCCATTCCCTACTAGCAGACATTTAGGTTGCTTTCAGAGGATTGCTTATCTAAATGCCATTTTGGAGCCAAATCTCTTCTTTTTTTTTTTTTTTTCAGATAAAATACTTTACTGAGACAGTGAATCTTACACATTGCTAGAAATACTTTAAAATTGAAATTTCTGGGGCGCCTGCGTGGCTCAGTTGGTTAAGCGTCTACCCTCGGCTCAGGTCATGATCTCAGGGTCCTGGGATGGAGCCCTGCATTGGGCTTCCTGCTCAGCAGGGAGCCTGCTTCTCTCTCTCTCTCTCTCTGCCCTGCCCCACTGCTCATTCTCTCTCTCTCAAATAAATAAATAAAACCTTAAAAAAATACAATAACATTGAAATTTCCATTTTAAATAGGGTTTTTCTCTAAAGAAATAAATCTTTGATAATTCAAATCATAGAGAAATACCTAGATAATTAAAATACTATGACTCTGAAAAGGGGAAGTTAACAGTATTTTAAATGAGAAAGTAAATTTCTAGTTAAGTTGAATCTATACTAATCCTGTTGAAAACAAAACATACTGAAGAGAAAGTAGGTGCAGAAAATAGTCTGTATCTTACAACCACTTTCTCTTTCTGGGCACACCATACTCCACACTTGGCAGAAAAATCAGAGCATTTGAGCAAGCAGATAAACAAAACAAACATTTCTCTGGAATGCTTTGTTCTGTGCTTTGGTCAGAAGATAATCCAAGACACAACCACACAGAAAGATAACCAAATTTTTCTTTAGAATGTCAAGTGCCTACTACGTGGCAGAGTCAATGTTTGATAAAGCAGACAATTAAAAAAAGCAATAAAATTATCCTGAAGTTGTTAGACCTATATAAACAGTGTGACTAAGAACAATCATCAATTTATATTAATGGAACTTTTTAACTCAAGGACACTGTAGCAAGTTTTATTACAACGTGTAGACTTGAGAAATCAACTCTACAAATCCGTGAAGACCCATCTATGGGATTCCTATACTTTTAACACTGTTTTCTATAAAGAAGATTTCTGGGAAAGCCTCAAAAGGCAGATGTTTTAAAATATGGATAACTGTTTACTAATGGCTGCATTCTTCACACTATAACATAACTTTGTCCAGAAAATGCAAAAGGGAATATGAAGAAGGGCATTTGTCTTCAGAAGGAAAGGGAAGTAAAGTCTCCTAGCAGATTTCCAAAGAAGTGTACACCATCCCCACATAGGTAAATAGAAAAAGAAATCTGGGTTTCCAATGAAAGAAGTAACTCTATCACATTGGGGGTCCCAATGGAGTCAGACTGTGTGGCCCCATTTTCACACAACAAGCCAAATGTTTTAGCATGTTCCATAGGCAAGCCAAGGAGATATCACTTCTAGATCCCTGGACTCCAGCCCAAGAAATCCTCCTGAGCTTAGGAAAACCCTTCCAGGCTTCCGCGGTAGCCCTGACCCAACTGAAATTTATCCTACCAGCAGTTCAATAACATAACCAGCCAAGAGGGAGCAGCTTCATCATCCACTCATCCATCTGTCCATCCATCACAGATATTTATTACCCAGATATCCCATGGCACGAGATCTCAGAGTGTAAGGGGTATCTGAGCCAAGAAAGCAAGTCCATACATTCACACATTTAAACACAGACAAACATACCAAACATAACCTTCTGCCTCATTCTAACCTCTTACCTACAAAGTGCATTTTATTAGTTTTCAATGCATAATGTGTATTGTACAGAATACACGATTAGCTCCAAATTTATGACTTTTTTTTTTGTATTCCACCTCAAAGTGCAAAACAGAAATAGAAACAAATAGTATAAACAGTAGGAACAAGAAGTTGAGACTCAGCGTGAGAATAAGGCACCACAAATAGACCAGAAACCAAAAGTAGGATCACTTGGACTTTTGAAACTTCCCCCCACCACGTCTGGTGAAGACTCCCCAGAGTTGGCAGCAGTAAGTACTGACTTCTGGACAGAACGGAAGGCGTATATGCTACAGACATATGAGGCTAAGGGGAAGAGTCTGTGCTAGCAGCATTTATGTCAAAAGCCACCAGCGACTCCCTGGGCCCCAAAGCAAGGGCACAAAAGAGGAACACAGGAAGTGGCCCAAGTCCGTGGAGTCACCCTGGGAACCTTACAACAGTACGGTCCTTGTGGTTCCCTAACACCAGAAACTCAGCCCGGAACAAAAAATAGATAAGTTGTAAGGCAAACTAAAACTAATCCTTTGCTAAAGAAAGTACTCTGTCATCCAATATGTTCTGCATACTTCCTTACTACTTACTAAAGCCTAACTGTTGGACAGCTTTTTGATCTGAGGCCTTTTTTATTTTCTCAAATGAGAACTGGTCTTTGATATACCTAAGGTCAGCAAAATGAAACCTTTATTTATAGCATGGCATACTGTTTGAAAATAGAGATTTCACTTAAAGAATAAAGCTTGGGTTTTTTTTTTTCCTATCAAAGATGATTTGGACCAGAAGAACTGGGGAAAACTGGATGGAGGATGTGGCCCCAGTCTGGGTGCGGTAGGATGGGTAAGAACAACTCAGCAAAGACCCAATAGGCAATGATGGGAAGGCACAGAGGGCTGATGTGCAGGGCTTTGGTCTGGGGTATGTCAGGAAACCAAATTGACTCCGTTTGAAAGCACTAGTGAAGAAATAAAGAAAAAGCCATATAATGGTAATGAAACCTCTGTCCTTCTATGGGGCACATCACGGATGCGGAGCAACCAGGAGCAAGACAGAGCACTCCGTGAGCCAGTTCACACAAGAGCAGCTTGGACGGGATGTAGCTAGGGTAATTCCTGTACCAAGGGCCAGGTGCACTCCGGGAGGAGGGGTCAGGGCACCAGGCCCACTGCAGACCCTCTATATTCGTTTCCCAGGGCTGCAAGCACAAAGTGCCACAAATAGGGTGGCTTCTGACAACAGAAGTTTATTGTCTCATAGTTCTGGAGGCTAGAAGTCCAACATCAAGGTGTCAGCAGGGCCGTGCTCCCTCTAAAACCTGTAGGGGAGAATCCTTCCTTGCTTCTTTCTAGCTTCTGGGGGTTGCTCACACTCCTTGGCACTCCTCAGGTTATAGATGTATCACTCCAATCCACCATCTTCACGTGGTGTTATCCCTGTGTCTCTGTCTTCACATGGATGCTTCTTACAAGGACACCAGTCATACTGGACGAGTTGCCTATCCTTCTCCAGCATGACCTCATCTTAACTAACTGCATCTGAAATGACCCTTTTTCCAAATAAGGTCACAAACCTCAGGTACTGGGATTTAGGACTTCAACATGTCTTTTTTGAGGGCCACAATTCAACCTAGAACACTCTTCCTGAAATGCCCAGTCCTCACCCTCAACCAGAAGGACTCTGATGCTCTAGAGCTATTTAGAATACCTGGATGTTAATTCAAATTAAAGAGAAACAGAAAAAAAATTACCATATGGCGGTGACAGTCAGAACAGTGGTTACGTGTAAGGAGGGAAGCGGTGACAGGGGGAGCCCACGGGGCACTCCTGGAGACCAGGCAATGCGCTAGCTCTTCATCTAGAGGCAGGTTACATAGGTGGGCTCACTGGGAAGAAATGTAGCAAACTACACTTGTATGGTTTTGTACTCCTCTGCATGTCCAATATATTTCCATGGAAACTTTACTTAAAAAAAACTAGAGAAATTGGAGCTGTCCAAGAAATAGAGGTCTGAGCAACCTAAGGAGAACCTCAGAGAGGGGCATTGTCTGGGAGAAGCCACAACCCAAGCGTGAGCCGCTTGAGTGGCCAGTTTACCTGAGATGTTCAATTCCTAGGAGCAGGTATGTAACAAGAAATGCTCAAATAATTTACTTAAGATGAGAAAAATGTGAAGGCCAAGGAATACATATATTTGAACTGGCAGATTGGCAACTTCTATATATGGGTGACAATTAAAAATTATGTTTGATAAGCAGAAACCCATTGTAAGTCATAAGGATACATTCTCCCCTCAACAGTGCTGCAAACATGCTAGGGCACTTTGTGCTTGGCCCTCTGTTTTCCTACCCTCCTTGCAGACCTCTCCCACACATTCCATTTTCAGGCTAATTACAGTTCAAGTAAGTTCCAGTGTTTTTTCTTCCACATCTCATTCTTCTCTGGGAATTTTAAACTCTTGTGGTTAGGGTGTTCTGGGTCCAATTGCTTAATCTCCAAGCAAGAGAAATCAACACCAAAGGACAGAGTTAAAATACTGGACACCACTCAGACTTAGCAGAAAACCTATTTTTGGGGTAAAAACATAGCATATAATTATAGAAAATGAAGCTATGAACAGAAGCACTTGGCTTTCTATTGTGTAAAATGTATTAAGGAGATACCAAAAGTTTCAAGGCTATGAATTTGTAGGGATCCTGCTGACTGTTCTTCCTGGATGTCTCTGTCCCACTGAAGCCCATCCCTATTCTCAAATTGCAAATAGAATCCCATGTTTCAGAAGTCTCGAATGACATTTAATATTTCTATGTTTGAAATACTTGGGTTATTAAAAATGAGAGCTCTAACATCAATCATACATCACCATTACTAATGTTTTCATCATTTTCTCATGAAAGCAGCAAATGGAAGAGATGTATTCCATGCCACATGTAAAATTCAAGTCCAATGTTAGAAGCAATGTGAAGAATTTGCCTATTATAAATTGTCCATATAGACCTTCATTCCCCAAGTACATAACCCCTTAGGGAGATGTAACCATCATAGGCCATATGTCTCTGAGTCTGACTGAGCTGCCTATTATGTTCTCTCCCGTGGCATCTCCTAAGATACTTGACTCTGAACATTATAGTCTAAAAGCACTAACCTTTGCACAGTTCTTAGTCATTCTCAACACTGTTTCATGCTTCAGCACCTTTGACCATGCTGTTTGCGCTTTCTGGAATGTTCTCCTCACCTTCCAGACCTTCCTCCCCCCCACCCCCCCCCAGCCCCGCCATAGCTCAGAATCATCTTCTGTATTCTGCTCTTCAAGGAGGACTTCACTTTCTACCTTCACTCTGCATTTGGATGAGGATAGAGGAGAGTCTAAGAAAGAAATAATATGTAAAGCTGTTTCAAGAATAAGGCCAACTATACTTTTTAAATCATCTAAAAAAAATTCAGGCTAAAAGATGTTAAGATTTTTAGTGGGCATCCAAATAGAGCAGTTTTTACTTCTTAACCCTAGTTTATTGTGAAAAACTCCTAGTGCTATTCAACCAACAGACTTTCATCCCCAATTCCACGCAAAGCCCATATGCCTGCATGTGCGTGCACGCGGGGGCACGTGCGTGTGCGCACACACACACACACACACTGCATTTCTCCATATGACCCAGATCCCTATATAATAAATAGCACAGCACCTGGCACATCATAGGTGCCCAAACATTTGTTCCTGTTCACCGAAGAATAAAGAAATACAACAACACGAGCACATTAATAAAGTCCAAAGTGAAGCCCGGTGCTAAGATGAAACAGACTTAAGGGAAAAT
The DNA here is from genome assembly GCF_004348235.1 of Phoca vitulina. Taxonomy (NCBI): domain Eukaryota; kingdom Metazoa; phylum Chordata; class Mammalia; order Carnivora; family Phocidae; genus Phoca; species Phoca vitulina. The sequence continues at coordinate 23,698,286 of NW_022589711.1, read as the reverse complement.
TAGAGCTTCATGATGTCAAGCAGGAAGTTTTTCTGGAGAAAGTTAATTTTTAATGATTTGAGGGAGGATAGAGTTATAACAATAGCTATCATCATAGAGTTATAACCATAATAATGGCAAGTAATACAGATTAAATGATATTTGGCAGAAACTACACTGACCCATTTATATGTTTTCTTTTATTGCAATAATGTGATGTGGCCATTATGCTGAGTTTATAAATAAGGAAAGTGATGCTCAGAGTCATTAGGCAACTTATGCAGAGTCATGCAGTTATAAGCCATGAAGCTAGAAAATGAACACAGGTTATCATCTGGTCTGGATGGGGAAGGGTGGAGTGGGGAGGGGGAAGGCATGATGTATCAACAGAACATCTCAAGTTAAAGCACTGAAAGGCTTTCAGTAACTACGGATTCAAATGGGAGAGTAAAATGAAAGGTAGCATCATGAGATAACAGAAAACTTCAAAGACCAGTTGGAGAAATTCTCTGGATTTTTGAGTAGAAAAAAATTTCCATAATGAAAACCATGCTTAGAGGATGTTACCATAAAAGTACATGGACAGGAATATTGGTGGTCATAGGTAGAGAGCTTAGGTAGAAGATTTTGTATAAGAATATGATTGTATAGTGGTGCCTGGGTGGCTCAGTCACTTGAGCATCTCTGCCTTCGACTCAGGTCATGATCCCAGGGTCCTGGGATCGAGCCCCGCATCGGGCTCCCTGCTCAGTAGAGAGCCTGCTTCTCCCTCTGCCTCTCTGCCTACTTGTGCTTTCTATCTCTCTGTCAAATAAATAAATAAAATTGTAAAAAAAAAAAAAAAGGAATATGATTGCATCATTTTATAGTTAGAGCAGAAGACCCCCTACCCACCAAAGCTGTAAAAACATTTTTTTTTTTTTTTTTTGCAATAGGTGGACCAGATTTGTCCTCCAAACAATTCAGTGCCTGGAAAACATTTATAGGTACTTCATGATCAGAAAGCATACCTCTCTCTTAATATCCTGCTTATCAAAATATCCAATTATTTCTAATTTATTTGTAGCAGAGCTGGAATCAAAGTAATTAGCTAAACTACTTTGACATTTACCTAAAATATTGGCTCCAAATAGCAAAAGTAATTTGAAAGAAGTGTCCTTTATCTCACAAACATCATTTACAACAGAAAGTTCTTTTAACTTTCAGAGTCTATCAGTTAAATAAAATTATAAATTAATTTCTGTTGCTAAAAAGCAATTGAAGATCCTTTCATACCCTAGATGAAGGCCTGGATTATCATCTCATTGCTCTTGTCTAAATGCAACTGGATAACCCATTTTCAACTTGTAAATACAGCTATAAATTATCCATTAAAATATCAGGGAATTTTTTTTTTAAATCTCTACCTTTTTATTCTTTGGTTCCATGCTAAACATAGAAAATGTACACATTCCCTCATCTTTGCCTCCTCTACCCTTTAATACATAAACAACTCTTATATACTAAAAGGTCGCACAATATTTTAATAAAAGCGTTTAATTTTGTTTCATATATCTTTATCTTATTTATTAGTTTATCTTTTTAAACATATTTAATTTTAATAAAAGCAGCACCTTCTGTGGTGCTGACCTAAATATCTGCAAGAGAATATTTTCTTTTTTTTTTTTTTTAAGATTTTATTTATTTATCCGACAGAGAGAGACATAGCGAGAGCAGGATCACAAGCAGGGGGAGAGGGAGAGGGAGAAGCAGGCTTCCCACTGAGCAGGGAGCCCGACGCGGGGCTCGATCCCAGGATCCTGGGATCACGACCTGAGCCGAAGACAGACGCCCAACGACTGAGCCACCTAGGCGCCCCTAGAATATTTTCTAAGAAGAAAATTCCACCAACTGTCAGGCACAAAGGACTAATAACCTCTCTGAGGACCAAAATCTGATGGGGTGGGAGGAGCAGACTCCACAGAAACAGCTCAAAAACAAGAAGGCTGCGTTTATATAGCATTATGTGTTTGTGGGACAGAAAATCTAAAAGGTAGAACCTCTAAATATTTAGAATTTTTAAAATATGAATACAGAATATCTGTATTAACCAAAACGGTGCTCTCAAAGACGACATTCTTCAGGAGAAACTTTGTCACTATGAGTCTCAGCAGGAACCCCCAGCTGGCCCCTCTCATGCACCACAGACTCTCAGTTCTTGCTACCCAGGCTCTTCTTCTCATTCTTCCCAGCTGTGGCAATCTTGATGAAGAGAACTTTTGACCCCCCAGGGCATTTATATGTATCTCATTTAACTAGGTTAAATGATACCTAATAGGAATCTAAGAAAGTTCATAACAAGTGTTGACACTTGAGCAATGCACGTCTTTGCCTACTAAAGTGCCTGAAACTGCGGACTTAAAAAGGTACTAATAAAGAGGGAAATGACTTTGTTATTCACATCTTTGGCACACACACTTATTTCCTCAGTAATATAATCACAGACCTGACTAACCCAACTCAAAGCATCATAAATTATGAATTATGAAGTTCTGAAAGTTTACTGGGGCGCCTGGCTGGCTCAGTTGATTGAACATGCGACTCTTGCTCTTAGGGTCATGAGTTCAAGCCCATGTTTGGCTTAGAGCTTACAAAAGAAAGGAAAGAAAGGAAAGAAAGAAAGAAAGAGAAAAAGAAAGAAAAAAGAGGAAAGTTTACTGTACATGGAAACAAATTTAAGACTATCCATCTGATGACATTTACATACTGGTCTCTTTCTCGTCAACACAAGTACACTATAATATTTTCAAAAAGAAAAAACTTTTCAAAGCCCAAAGAGTTTTAATTAATATATACAAATCCACAGGGATGAATTCATCTTTCACCTGCTTTCTCCAATGGGTAAAGTTTTTGAGATAACAAGTTGATAATCTTAATAGTTACAAAAATGAATCATAATAGTTATAAAGATGTTACAACGGAGCTAATATGTTAACATTGTGAGTCAATCCATGGACAAGGATTAAGTCATTTGGCAAATGTTTGTTCTATCTGTAATGTTCTGGACACTGCACCAGGTACAGAAGACCAGGGCTGAACAGGACAAGATGTAATCGTTGCCTTATCAGATAGAAAGGTATTCCAGATTTGATGCCATCAACCAGAAAAAAAAAGATACAAAAAGCTGAAAGTGAGTTGTTCAAGTTATGTGTATTAGTGACATTAAGTATGTAAGTTAATAAACAGGGCATCTGGATAAAGAATTTCAATAACAATTTTCTCTCTAAGGAGTGTACCAAGCTCCCCCAGAGGGTAATATACTAGTGACGATGAGCTATCCTGGAGTCAAAGGATAATGGCTAAAATGCTGCGGACTTGTTCATTTCTGATAAACCAGTGCTACTATGAGATATCAGCTTGGACATAAGCCTTCATGATTTAAGTATTACTCTAAGATCATCTACAAAGACCAATAGAAATGAAATTTCTCAGGCATAGGATATTCCCAAGACAAATATTACAAGAATCTTGCACATTTCCACTGAAACTGTACTCTAAAAAGGACATAAACCTCCCATAACAGACCATGTAGACATCAGCCTGGGAGAGAAGGAGCAGGTATTCAGGAAAAGGCAAGGCCTTTGGATTACTTAAATTTTCGCCTCTTGTGACAATCATTGTCTTAAAAAAGATATCAATTGCAGTTGAGTTGCCTAATTAACATAATTTTTAGTATCTAGTTTTAGATATCACTAGCCAACCCAGAGACTTCTTAGAGATATCTGGAAGTTCAATCTGGAGAGAGGTTGAGAAATCAGAGCTAGTGATGCAGAGTCTTATGCATGAAGATCAAACTAAGTGAGTATATAGATTTATTTCAGAGGATAAGAGGCCCAGGGTCCAGGGTCCTTTGAGCCCTGCTTCTCTGCATGGATGCCTGTGCCCTGGCCTGGGGTGAGGAAGGAGAAATCATTGATGGTCAATTAACAGAGAGAAGTAAAGCTGACTGAGGGTGAGTGAGTGTGTGTGTGTGAAAGAGAGAGAAAGAGAGAGAGAGACAGGGAGAGGAAGTGAGAGACACAAACAGGAAAGCCCGTGCCCATTGGGTGAAGACTGACTTAATCTCTAATTAGAAATCTCTGGTGGCATCCCATTCTAATGAAAACACAATTCAAGCTCCCTTCCAAGACTTGAAGGCTTCACTTATATAAACTGTCCCCCACTTCCCTCACGGACTGCATCTCCTCCAAACTCCCCTTTTGCACTCCTCTCCATCTACAAGCTCTCCAAACACCCCCAATTCATTCATGCCTCAGGGCCTTTGCAGTTGCTGTCCCCTCTTCCTAGAAAGCCTTTCCTTCTGCTCTTCACTTGACAGTTGCTTCTCATCATTCACATATCAGTGCAAATATCACTTCCTCAGAGAAGCTCTCTGATTGCTCTAAAGAAGCTCCCTCTCTAGCACACCCCGAGGTGTATTGCCTTGTATCTGAAAGATATTTTTTCATTTATTTGTTCCTTGTTTATTGACTCCATTTCTCACAAAACATAAGGTCTGTAAGAGCAGGGGCTCTGTCTATCTTGTTCAACACTGCATGCCCTACCCCCCTACATCGCCCATTATGTAGCAGATACTCAGTAAACATCAGTTGAAACTCAATTCCCACCTTAAGGATGACTATGCAGAAAGTCACCCAGCATTTACCACAAAACCACTCTCTGCTCCCTTGCCGCCCCTACCTTCCACCACAGTGACTGCGACCCACAACCATATCAACTCCGGACCCGCTTCTACATACAACTTGTGGCAGGTCGCTTCCCTTGCAAGAATCTCCAGCTTCCGTGCCACATTTTCATCTGGAGACTTCATTCTCCTCATCTACAGATTTTTCCATTCCCAACCAGATAAAAGTAGGTCTAGGTTTAAAGAATCCTTCAAAGACCAGCATTACATGCTACTAAGCACACTGTGTCTTAGGTATAAGGGCAAAAAGAGAGAATGGGGAAGAGCATCTTTTTACCCAGCTTTTCAGTGTTTGTGATTAAAAAAAAAAAAAAAATTCCCAAGGGCTGGGTGCTTTCCTTCCTCTCTTTCCCAGTGGTCCCAGAAAAGGAAAGCCCCTCCCTGGTCGATGCAGAAGGCTGACAGTAAATGGTAAGCTGGCCACCACCCCCACCCCCAGATGACAAAAAGTCTCCAAGAAGAGGAAGTATGAGCATGGAACAGAGACTCAGGTCCTCCTGCTCCTTACTTTCTTTTACCCTCAAACTCATCCCCAGCATTTTACCCCTTCTTAGCCTGACTGTATCACAGCCAAGTTCCTGATCAAGTCTAAGACCCTACTGCTTATTCAGTGCTGGGAGTCACCATCAGGGGAAAGAACTCCTGCTACCTCACCAGATGAGGGAACAGTGCTTCTGACATCCTAATACAGAACCAGAAACACAGTTTCCTACTGACACGCTGTAGTGTCCAATGCATCCGTTGTATGCTATACATCAAGCTTGCTCCAAATCAAATAATTTTTTATTGAAGCATAATTAACATACAGTCTAATAACAAATGTATTTTTATTTTTAACCCATAAAGGGTTCACCTGGAAATTCTGATGTGTGCTATTTTATCCATTGTAGTTAGAATAAATAGGAGAGGTTCATTTAAACTGTGAGCGTAGGGATGTACCCCTGGGAAGACTTCTTCCAGGCAAGAAGGTTGAATAGGAACTTCAGTAAAAATACATTCAGAATGAAAAGAATTTTTGGAACACAATCCCTTGGAGATAACATATCCTCCTGAATTTGGCCAGACACAGCACACCAAAGTGGCACATCAAAGACACAGAGAAGACAGAACATACCTAACTGACGAAAGTCGGAAGCTATCAGAAGGAAAGGCAAAGCATACAGACCCCCTGTTCAAGACGCCCAGACTGAGGGGCAATTAAGAAAGTATATTCAGATCAGAGGATATATAACTTGAGTGTGTGCAAGACAAAGGTGAAGCATATGCACAAAGAATGGAAGAATCTGTGAGGAATGTGTGCTATGGAGGTTTCCTGGGATGGTGTAAGGCAGAGGTTAAGCAGACTTTCATGTGATCCATTCTAAGTCACTTACGCTGGGACCATCTTAGTTTTTTTTTAACTATAAAATGGAGCTAATTATTCCTGTCTCATACAGTTGGTGGGAAGATTTAATAAAATAACACATGTGAACACACTGGAGATCATAATGGGTGCCACAGGAGTTTTGTGTTTTCCTTACCACCTTGATATGCATCACCTGGAATGTATATTAAATAGCCATCCGGCCCCCAACCCTGGATGGAAGCCAAGTGGTAATCTGCATGGCTAGCAAAGGATGTTTGTCAGAGACATATGGGAAATGTGGCATATTTCACCTGTCTCCTATAGTATTCCACATGATGTGGAACACAGAAGTATCTCCAACAGAAGACAACAGCTGGACACTTACGTTTTGGGTTTGTTTGTTTAACAGTATGTCTTTTAATGGTATTCTTCTGCCAATTACTATCTATTCCTTTCTGATCCTCAAAGATTTTTATGGATTTGGGGCATAAGAACAAATTGAATATTTCCAACAAATCTACTGAAATGTGGTCTCATTTTATTGCATCTTTATAAGGAGACATACAATCTGGGACTGGGACATTCAGGGACTATGGTAAAAGTATCGCTCCAGGAAAGAAGCCCCACTGAGCAAGGAATGAAGATCTCCTCCTCCACATGAACAATTAAGGAAGGCTCAGGAAGCCAGATCAGGGTAATACAATCAGTTTCTGAAAAAGTTTTCTCCTTATAAACCAAAGTTGCCATTATCTAAAGTGTCTCTGAGTCAGGGTGCCTGGGTGGCTCAGTTGCTTAGGCGTCCCACTCTTGATTTCAGCTCAGGTCATGATCTCAGGGTCCAGAGATGGAGCCTGGTGTTGGGCTCTGTGCTCAGCAGGGGGTCTGCTTGAAGATTTTTCTCCCTTTGCCTGTCCCCTCCTTCCCCCATTTTCTCTCTCTAAAATGAACAAATTTAAAAAATAATAATAATAAAGTGTCTCTGAGGCAGCTGGCCTTACTCAGCGGCAACAGATTACAAAACAATCTGTCTCTTTTGCATATCTGGGTGTGAAAAGCAATCCTTCCTGAGAAGAAAAGAAGCTACACAAACCAATTTACAAATGTCAAATCAGCTTGCTTTCAAAAGGAAAATAACCTGGCAGCCTGAGCAGATCTTCCCAAATACTTAACATCTCCGTGTAAATAAAAAGATAGTGTCACCGTCTGCAGTTGGGAGAGGAAGTTTGAAGACCGGAAAGTCAAACATCCAGGCCAGCAGAGCATAGGCAGCCGTCAGAAACCTAAACCTCAGTGTGAAAATGGGGAGAAGAGCCAACGAGGGCAAGGAGTTTCTGGCCTTCCTGCAGTTCCCTTAACTATCCACCTAAGCATAGTACTCGGATGCATGTGACTTGTTTGAGCTTAGAATCTGCGGTTTATGTGGTTTCTGATGGCATCCACGGATGTTATTCTCATCCCTCTCCCACATACAGTTTTTAAATATTACCTTTTAGTAGCGAGCACCTCCCCCCCTACCTCTCTCCCTACCCCTTCTACTGAAGATCCTATAAGAAGGTGTTTGGGGTTTCAGTTTCTAGAAATCGTCTATAGATTTTCTTTTAAGCCAAAATAACAGCACAGAAGAAAGAGGCTGAGCTCTCCAGAGAACCCTAGAGCAAGGGCCTCAAAATGACAAGTTGCTCCTTTGTTATCTTGAAAACTAAAGGCAGCCCAAACCCTGCGAGTTTCTCACCACCGCTCTTCCCTCCCCACCCCCCCCCCCCCAAACTGCCTCGGTGCTTGTTGTGTTAGGTCTAGCTCTACTGTGGCGGGAAGGAGGGTTTGTTGGAAATTTTTCTACGATAAAAGACGAGAACCTTCCAGACCTCTAGCCCCCGTTCGCGAATAGACCCTTTTACAAAACAACGGTGAGCAAGGAGCCCCCACCCTTGCCGGCACGCGAGTGCCCAAGCTCCCCCGAGATTAGAGAAAAGCGGGTCCCAAAGCAGGTCCTCTCGACTCGCAGCGCCCCTCCTCCCGCCCTGGGGATCCGGGCGCCCCGCAGCTCCTCTCCGCGGCGGGTGCCCCGCAGCCCCTAAACCGGGGGGCGGGCTCACGCGAGGGTGCGCGGAGGGGGCTGTCGGTTCAGCGTGCCCCCCACCCGCGACGCTCAGCCTCAGAGGCTGCACAGACCCCAGGCCGCCCCAACCAGGGTGGGGAATTCGGTCTCCCCGATCCCCAGTCTCCCTCACCCGGGCAATGCCAACCCGCAGGGAAGCCGGCGGGAGTGAGTTACCGGCCAAGGCCCAGGAGCGCAGGCTGCAGAAGCGTGCGGGGCTCGGTGGCTGGGGGCCCGCTGCTCTCCGCCCACCGCCGCTCGCTCCAGCCGGCTGCTGCGGCGCCTGCCGCATCGGGCCGCCGAATCCCGAGGCCGGCGGAAACCGGAGGAAGGTGGCCCGGGTCAGGGGCGGCGCGGGCACGATTCCTTCTCCACGGACCAGGCGGGGAAGCCGCGGGAGTCCAAGGCGCCCGCCGGGCCGTGCGCTGCCCTCCACGCCCGGGTCCCGATCCCAGGCGACTGCGCCGAGCGCCTCCGGAGCCGCGGGGAAGCTCCTCCTGCTCGGCTGCTGGCGCCAGACGCGCGGTGACCACGGCCGCCCCCAAGTTCACGAAGGAAGGTGCAATGCAGAGGGAGACTAGGGGTTCCGCGTCCCCGGAGCAGGGAGGCGGGAAAGCAGCCGAGCCCGTACCTTTCGGGCTGGGCGGACACCGGCCGCGCGCCCTTCCCGGGCGTCCCGGACAGGAAAATCACCACGAAGGGAGGGCCGGGGAAAAGCAGCGGGTGGCTTCAGGACAAGGTAGGAGGATCGAGTTCCACAGCCAAGAAGACACTCCCATCCCTCCTCGGTTTGTTTGGAAAGCTGCAGGGGCGAAAGTGTGGCGCGGCCAGGGTACTCCCCTTCCCCGCCGGGCTGGCGGGCAGCAGAAGTAAACACATTTGCTTGGCGCACCGGGGACTCCTGTGACACCAAGTGAGGCAGGAGTTTTGGTCCCTCGCAAAAAGGGAGCGGGTGTTCAGAGCTCCAGAATTCCTGGGCTCCGCCTTTCAAGGACAAACGTGTTGGTCCTTTTTGTCTTTTGGAGGAGGTATTACTTTAGGGAGAAGGAACGAAGGTGGGACGTGCATTTTCTTTCTTGTTAAAGTAGCTCTCTTGAGAAAAGCATAAATGAATAATGTCCTCATACTTGGATGGCTCTGAATACTTTTTATATTTTAGTGTTTGTGAAATAATTCATTGTCTAGCAACATTCAGTTAATAGCTCCAGCCTTTGGACACTGAGCATCGCAATCACGTGCTGTCAAGTGACCCCAGAGGAGCCACAGACTTGGATATAATTCAAAGCGGCAATGTGTCCTGGCTCTGAAACAAAGTCCTTCATCTGTGAGGGACCTGCTGGTATTTGTGTTAATTTTAACAACAGGCCTAGGAGACAGCACTTGTTATTTTCCCGGTTTTACTAATCCAAACACTGAGAGCGTTCAGAAAATGCCTATCTCCTTTCTTTTCTACAAATTGCCTTTGAGGTAACGTACACAAGTTTTGAAATTTTCAAGGTGGCTCCTGAGACATCAGAGTAGTGAACGATGTTTAGGAAATTTGCCCATCTAGGTCAATTTTCCTTGAGATGGTTTTGCTCTTTTTAGTGTCTCCTGAGTTCCTTATTATCCTTCTCTTGTTCATGATCTTCAGAATTAAACCAGTATTATACCTCATCCACTCGGTCCTTCTTAGGATTTTTGGATCTGCAAAGTCATGTGCTAAGGGGAGAGGTCATCTGCTATTCTTAGGTGGCATTTGTGCTGCTTTATAGAAGTGACCAGGAAGGCACTGTTCACCCTAACCTAGTTCAGATTCCACTGGCATGCCTCGTGACCTTGAGCAAGTGCCTTAACCTCGTGTACTTCCTTCGTGTCACCTGTAAAAGTGATATAATACAACCTATCTGCAGGGGTTGTTAGGATTTAAATAGATGATGAGCTAAAGAATTCTTGGCACAGTGCTTGGCCAAAAACCATCAGCTGAGGAAATAAGAATACTACCTCCCAGTCATTGCCCACTGTGAGTCAGTTGCTGCCTATGCATCATATCTGTTCCTCCCATCCATCCTGCAAGCGAGAAGAATCTCATCCTAGAAATGAAGACATAGAGTCAGAAGGTTAAGAAATGTGCCCAAGGTCATACTGCCTACATTGGAGCTGTGATTCAAATGAAAGTGCCTGAGACCAAGATCAGTTTTTCCAGGATAGCTCATGTCTATGTAGTTATGTGGAGCAGGGACTTTTGAGCTGTGTAACATTTTATTTATTTTTTTTCAAATGCAGGATACATTATTGTATGGGCACATGATCACAACTGTGCAAAAATTTTGAATTCCTGTTGAAGGTGATAAAGAATTAAGCAGGGGTTTGTTGACTTCAGGGGACGCGGTAGCAGCCGATGTCTGGGGTGTCGCTATGGGGGCCCGGGGAGGGGGGGCTTCCGCAGCCCGCGTCGGGACTGAGGCGCTGCCATAGGCCCCACCGGATCGCCCCTGCCACCTTTCCGGTTCAGGCACAGGCTCCCCGCACCGCCCTCGGCATGGGGGACCCCGAGGAGGTGGTGCCCGGTTCGGGTGCTGTGTTTACATTTGGAAAAAGTAAATTTGCTGAAAATATTCCCAGCAAATTTTGGTTTAAAAATGATATACCTACATTTCTTTCATGTGGAGATGAACATACTGCTATTGTTACAGGAAATAATAAACTTTACATGTTTGGCAGTAACAACTGGGGCCAGTTAGGATTAGGATCAAAGTACACGCAGCTGGAGGAGATAATGAAGGACAGCTGGGACTTGGTGACACTGACGAGAGAAACTCTTTTCATCTAATTAGTTTTTTTACTTCCCAGCGTAAGATTAAGCAGCTCTCTGCTGGATCCAATACTTCAGCTGCACTAACTGATGACACTTTGTTCCACTTCAGGCTGGGAACCATCCCTTTCCTTTAGACCAGGATATACCAACTGAGTCACCTGACCCCAGCATTGCTGTTTCGTTTTCCTTCATTAACTATGTGTTTATGAAGACATAAAAATTGAAATTTGACTCATGACACAGAGTCCAGTTTTGTGCTTATTTAGAGTTAGATGTAAACACACACGTAGCTGCCATGCTTGCATCTACTCCTGTAGATGTTAAATCGTCATCGTGTGATCTGAACATTATATTTACAGCAGTAATAAAGTTGCTATCAGAAACAGAAATCTACTAGATATGTGTTATCAGAATATGGTCTGGCGGCACCTGGCAGGCTCAGTCGGAAGAGCACGTGACTCTTGATCTTGGAGGGTTGTGAGTTTGAGCCCCACCTTGGGTATAGAGATTACTTAAATAAATAAACTTTAAAAAAAAAAAGAAGAATTAAGCAGGGTGATGGGATTATAGGGTTTTAGCTCTCTCTGGGATAGTGTTTTTGGCAATTGTTTTGGGGAAAATGTTTTCACTCTGTAAATATATGTAATTTATCCTTTGTATAAAAGGTTTATTCTAATAAGGTAGGAGGGGAAGGACCAGGAAGTAGGAGAGGACTCTTGGAAGTTGCAAATTCTTTTAATGGCCCCTGAAATCATAAAATTTAGGCAGTGTACATATAAGGTTGGCCATTTGCTGGGTTTCTTTTGTGCTTATGGATGATGCAGTCTCTTTGTTAAAATCACATTGTTTCTTAGGATATGGCCTCTGTGTCCCTAGGGACAAGTAAAAGCCAGGTTCTCCACTCCACCCTGGGGTGCCATTCAGTACAGTGTAGAGAGTAAGGTTAAAGAAAATAGTACTTCTTCCTCAATCCCAATGTAGGACCTGCCAAAAGAACCCCTGAAGATAGGTTATATTATATCACTTTTACAGGTGACGTGCCTGTCCCGAGGACAAGCTTTTTTGGCATGATCGATGTAGGACTGTCTACTTCATATAGAGGAGACCTACTCAAAGCAATATGCTCTCCGCAGGACGGTCACCTCTGGTGAACCCCGGGACCAGAGAGAGACCCGTTAAGTGACAAGAGACCACTTCCTTACAATACCCCCTTATAACTTAATAACAAAGAGAAATTTTCTTTTTTCTAACATTTCTCAAGGCTTGGGTTCTCCAGTTTTAGATAGTATCTGGCTCAAGACTGAGTTTGACCAAGCTCATCATTTTTGCATACCATTGTCTGTCCACCTCCAGGTGAAGATCCTGCCAGCCTGGTTTTCTGGGTGTCTTGGGGTTTTATTTACTGAAAGCAGTTATTTAAAGAACATGTACATCTCAAAAAGAGTAAGTCACAGGGAGGAGGCAGTGTCTCTCCTCACTTAGAACTCTGCCTCTGCCTACAGTGTGGGAAAACTGTTTCTTTCGCAAAAGGCAGCTTAGTTCTGTTAAGCAAGGCCCTAACTTCTCTAACATCTCCATTGCAGAGCAGGGCCTCAGTCCCGTGTTTGCGTATGAAAATAACCATTGTGTTGATTTCCCCACAACTGCCAGTGCTAGAAAAAGGAATGCGAGTCTATCTGGAAGCTTCTTTGCAACGTTCATCAGCAATAGTGTCTCCTTATTCTACTAGTCCTGTCAAGGTTTCACAGCTCTTAGTAGCCCAGTCTCAGGAACTGCATTTGCTCTCCTTCCTGTCATAAGCTGGAGGATGAGGGGTGGACCTGGGATGGACCCAGGGTTCAGCGTGTTCTAAGCACAGGAACATATAAAATATCTGTATGGTGGAAGCCATAAAATTAAGACACCTGCACTGTATTATTAAAAGGGTTAATATTCAGAACGTGTCAAGAATTCCTACGGATCTGTAAGAAAAAGATACCCCATTTAAAAATAGGACGTGGGTCATAAGCAAGCAATTTATGGGAGAAATACAAATAGTCTACAAATGGGTGCAGAGATTTTCGTGTCTTTTTATATGAGCATTGTTCAAGAAAATGTGGATAAGAATGAGAAATCAGATTGGCAAAAATGAAGGTTAATGAGCTTAATGAGTTTCATCAAGGTGTCAAGGAAACTATTCAAGGAAGTATGAAGTAGAACTTCTTCCTCTTCGAGGGCAATTTGGTGATTGCTATCAAATGTACAAGGTTGTTATGAGTTTGAATTTCAAAACCCTAATTAAAGTTCCTTAACTTTCCTCCTTAGAAGATAGTTTGGCCTCAAGCCAAGCAAAGCAGGAAAGAGGAGAGGGAAAGAGGAGAGGGTGGGAAAAGACAGAGGATCTCTTAGCTGACTCCTGGTTACCCTGGTCCAGAAGAGGGCCGGCCCTTCTGGTTACTGAGCACTCCCTGAACAAACCCCGCGATGGTAGGGCATCTCCTGCGGTTAGATAGGGGCGGTCTGCAAACCTCCGCATCTTGGAGCAGCTTGCTCAGAGAACTTACGTGATTAGAAGTGTTAGAAGCCTGAACCACTGTCCTAGCTGATGGGCCCACCCCCGGAGAGGAGGGAGATGTCCCACCCTCCCCCATCTGTCTGTGGAGATGCTCTCCTAAGTTCTACTCCAGTCCCGTAACTGATAATTCTATCCATTACAAGTACCTTCCCCAAGTACCTTGGGGCGCTCAGCCCACTAATTCACATTGTTAGCTAACCCCCTTGTCTCTCATCTTAGCTGGATTACAGAGCTGAACTTACACTGTTTCACTTCACGAGAGTGTTTTTGTAGGATGGATCCTGAAAAGTGGAAATCCTGGGCAAAGCACACGAGAGCCCACACTCAGATGATTTTCTACTTGATATTTTCATGTTCAGAAGTTCACACTCTAAACAAATGAACAAAAAAACCTATTTTCAATAGAACCCTGAGGCAGTGTGCAAGGTGGAGTCATTACAGTGAGCTGGGAATGGTACAGAGGCTTCTCTACGTTTCCCCAACTCCACTCTGCTATGAATGCATGTCACCTTCAAACCAGCAGCTCCATTTTTTAGGACTTCATCTGTAGAAATAATCACATATAAATACAAAAACATGAATAGGGGTGGGCATAGCAGCATTGCTCACAGTGTTTAAAAACAGGAAAATAATGCCCAGGAATAGAGTGACTAATTAGATTGTGGTATATCCTAATAATGAAGGCAGCCATTGCAAAGCTATTACAAACGTGTATATACATTCAATTTACTAATGTGATATCAGCTGTAGTACACTGGCTTTAGAAGGGCTACATTCAGAAAATATGTACTGAATGTACATACAGGATGTCAGATATTAGGATTCATTAATATCAAGCAGAAAAAAATAAAGGACCACTAATACGTGCGTATATATTTGTGAATCCACAGGGAGTGTTGACAGAGATTTCTTCTAGAGAGTGGAATTATAGAGGCAAAGAGAGGAAGGGGAGGAAGATTTTTGCTTTTTATTCTAAATATTTCTGGTAAGTTGAACTTTTTACAATGTACACGAATAACTTTTGTAATTAAAAACGATGCTAACAAAGTTATTTTTACGTGTTTGGGAAAAGAGATTAGAAATCCAGAATGAAAATGGGTCAGTGTTGAGGCACAAATCTAAGCTCTCTACCTTGGTGATTCCCTACCTGTGTACTCTTCATTCTATATAATGCATTTTTTCCCCAATCAATAGAGACCAAAATAGAAATATCAGGTCAAAACAAAACAAAACAAAACCCTTAAGGCCACATTGAAAGAACAAGAAGAAAACTTACCTGAATCTTATTTTTATTTTGCTGGGAAAAAAACTAAACATAAAAGAAGCATGAAGAAAAAGGTTAATACATTTGATTTCATGAAAATGTAGACTTTCTAAATGGCAAAATACACAGAAATACAAAGACAAGCTGGGTAAAAGTATTTGCAACACATGGAAAATGGTTAATTTTCTTATTTTACCAGGAACTCTTAGGAAAAAAAAAAAAACCCAAGAATTTAATAGAAAAATAGGTAAACTACATGGACAAGCAGCTCTCTGAAGAGAAAAATAAAACCTACATTACTTAATTAAGCAAATATGCGTGTCTGCTATGTGCCAGGCACTAATCTAAGCAGTGAAGGAAACATCATAATTCTTGCTCCCAAGCAGCTTACATTCTAGTAAATTTGAGGAGTCTTGACTGCACTGATTGAATTTAGATAGTCTAATACAGAAATCCCACCAACGGAAACTTCTGTTACAGATATCCTTGCACAGTTATATAAAGTTGTAGATAAGAATTGCCTTTTAAATGTTTCTTATAATGGAGACCCTGGAATGACTCAAATAGCCTTTAGTAAGGATTGGAATTCGAGGATACACATATACTACAGAAATCTGTGTAGTCACTAAAACCATGAGCTAGTCTTCTATCTAATGACTTGGAATAATGTCCAAGATATTATTAAATTTAAGTATCACACTACAAGACAGGTTGCCTAGTAGGATTCTGATCTTAATTTTTTTTTTTTTTAAGATTTTATTTATTTATTTGACAGAGAGAGACACAGCTTGAGAGGGAACACAAGCAGGGGGAGTGGGAGAGGGAGAAGCAGGCTTCCCGCGGAGCAGGGAGCCCGATGCGGGGCTCGATTCCAGGACCCTGGGATCATGACCTGAGCCGAAGGCAGATGCCCAACGACTGAGCCACCCAGGCGCCCCTCAATACGTTTTTTTAAACATAAAAATGATAGTTATAATACAGCTGATGTTAGTGCACAAGATATCCGAAGGAATCCACATAAGCTAATGAACATTAGCTGTCACTGGAGGACTTTTCTTTCTAAATTATACAATTCTGAATGGTTGATTTTCACTATTTATTTTTAACTGAAAAAAGGGAGAATTTTCAAACCATTTTACGTTTTGGGAATTTTTACATGCGGTTGCTTAGAGACACATATCAAATTGAGCTTTACTTCTTGGGGAGTCTGGGGAGTGGTCAGTGGTTTTTCTGAGAGGTAATGACAAAAGCTTTGATATAAATGGGTGATTGTGTACCATTTTCATCAGAACCTTGATTGTGACAGGGTTTTGGGTTTCTATTATTCTCAACCTCAGAATTAAAGGAACTTGTCTACTCCCAAACTCGCAAGAGATTGCCACATCACCAAAGGACATTATAAGAGAGTGACTTGTCAAGTGGAGAGATACCGCTGGGATACAGAGTTTCAGGAAAACACTTACAACCATGGTTAATTGAGTGGGAATCCTGTGAAACCTCTGTTAGCTTTTTGTGTGTGGGTATCAAGATGTCAGCTGACACGGTATGGCGGTCATTTCTAGTTCCCATTGTTTTAGTGCCCCCAAACCAGAATGTCTTCTCCAAGGATACATAGACTATAGATTACTGAAACCTTTCTTCAAGACCCTAGTCACCATTCCTCCTGCCTGAGTCTGCTCTCTCACACCTGAACTCACTTTGGGGAATAGATCTCATTTTTAAGGTAATTACAGTAGCAGAAGCAGTAACTATAATGCATCAGGGTTATCACAAGGAAAGCATATTCGGCAGCTTCCCAGGAGCCTGCAAATCCAGTACTTCAGTTCTTCATTTCGATTCCACACCAGGAGCTGTCTATCACACTATAGGACATTATGAATACAAGAGCATCAGTATCAGTAATAAAGAGCTCTAGATATAGGAACCACCATGACCATCTGAAGTAGAAGTGAAATGAAGGATTCAAACTGATGATTGTTTCTGAGGGGTTTAAACTAGTAATCAATTTTTGTTTTACAATTTTTACAATATTTGTCTTTACTGTATCTTCTGGTAAGCTTCCAAATTTATTTTTTTGCCCTCGGGGGCCATATTGGCAGCAGTTTTTCCAAATCCTGTACATGACTGTTAATTATTACAAGTATATTAGCCACATGGTGAGACACTGACCATGCAAGCAGCTATCCACAGTGCTTCAAAAATGGTAAATGCAAATAACCTTAATCTTTATCATCATTTAGTAGTATTGCATAAAATCGAGGGTTTCTGCATCTGCCAAAGGGACTAAAGAGGAGCACATAATTTTGTTTTTGCTTAAAGAGAGAGATGGGAGTAGGCAGGACTTAACTGTCTGTCTCTGTGCTTATCACGTGATAAATAATGCATTTTAACCAAGTCAATTAGGTCATAGACTTTGGATCCATCAAATTTTGTATAATTGATAAAAGTCTTACCGGCTATAGATTAAAAAGCTGAAAACCATTGAATCTTCCTAGACCCTTTAGAGTTAAGAGTCCTGCCACAGAGAACCTGTCAGACAAAATGTTAATCCACAGGCTGGAAAACAATAAATTTCCAATACTAAATATTTGGAAGTTGTCCCTAAATTTTATTTAAATGAGGTGATTCATAAATTATTTTGTACATGACTTCAGAAAATGTGCATACCCCTTGCTGTTCAGGGGAACACACTTATTCTATATCTGAGATCTCTCAAGAATTCACTCACCATTTCCAGAGAGGGACTTGGGAGTCCTCTATTACTAGCTCCGACTACTTTCTTAATTCTCAGTCTTATACCTCCAACTGCTTGCTAAGCACTCAGTTCAACATGTATTTTTCAGCACCTGCTATATGCAAAGTATTTCACAAAAAGCAGGGTCAACAAATCCAAAGCCAAATCTTTAGTTTTCCACCCTGACCAGCTTTTTCTCTTCACTTACTCATTTTTATTACTGATAATGTTTTTCTCCCACCTTCCCACTTTTAAAACCATAGAGTTATCCTTAATCTTCTTCTTTTTCTCCATCTTCCCTGAACTTCCATCCTTCATGTTCTTAACACACTCCACATTCAGTCATTAAATACATACTTGCTTGCTATCTGCCAGGCACTGTTCTAGGTGCTAGGAATAGTTTGCCAGGGGGGGAAACAGGCAAACATTTCTGCATTCCTGGAGCTTATATTTTACTAACAGTGTCCTGCAAAAATCTTCAAACGTCATCTTGTCGAGCCCTTCATCTCAATTTCAGTTGAAATGCTTCCCTCTTCTTCTCCCTGCTTCCCCAGGGAGGCAGGGAGGAGCCTGCCTCCCTAACCCTTTACCCCACTAGAACGAAAGACAACATTGGACTCCACCCTCTCTGCCTCTTGTCAGTTTTCTGCAATCTAAACCAGCAGAAGTTGAGATGTCTTCTAGGGATCTGTTAACTTATTTCTAACCCTGTAACAGAAAAGTCATTGAGCCAACAGAATGCCAAGGTTTGGTTACCTTCTTGAGATGAAGGAGGGATATTTACAGCAGGGATGGGGAGATGTAAGAGGTTTAAGGGGGGCTCACAGGGGTCCATGGGGGGATGTAAGAGGTTTAAGACACATTCTTACTAACGGTTCTCTAACAACACAAGGCAGAGTAAGGCAGCCCCAAGTGAATAAAGCCCTAGACAGATGTGAGAGGGCTGGTGAAACAGTAACATTTGTTGAGCACTAAGGGGGGGCTTTGTGTTCATTATCACATTTCATTGTAACAAACCTGGGAGTTCAATATTATTGAGACAGTATGAAGAAAACCAAAACAGGAACAAAACCACATTCATACCTAGGTCTGAGTGAGTCCAGAGCCCTGGCATATACATTCACTTGGCAGAGGGAAAGGGATCTTAATGCTTTTGCTTAGAAATCTCTCAACTAACTCTGACACACAGGAAAAAAAAAAAAAAATTTAAAGAGAACGGATATAACTCAATCCCCAAGGTTCTGGATTTTGATTAAGTAGTGATCTATTTATGTCTTTTTTTTTTTAATTTTCAAACTAAACTTTTCCATTACGTTAACATTTCTATTTTTCCATAGTAGAAACTATGCTCTTCTTACTGTCCTTAAAAATAAAAATAAAGACCCATCTAGGAGTGGCCTAACAAGTAAAAACAGAGTCCGATGCAGTGTCTGGTGGGCCTTCCTAGTTCCTCTTTTTATGAATATTATTTCACGATGGATTAAATACTTGCTTTTGGAATTTAGTGGCCTTTCCCAAACTGTGTTCTTTTGGGAGACACTAATCCGAATTTAAAGAACAAAGGATTCCTAAACAAGTAAGATTGAGTTATAATCCCACCTGAAGTCACACACAATACATATTAGCATATTCAAAACAACAAGTGTTTAACTTTGGTTAATGGTTAAACAAACAAGCTTGTTTTTGTGGGGGAAAGACTCTTTTCCTTCAGTATTCTATTGTAATGTACTTTTTCTCCATCTCCCAAAGCCAGTTACAACAAGAAACAAAATTGCTGTATATTTGATTCTCTGCATATCTGGTTAGAAAACCAAGGGCTGGGATCCTTTCATGAAATCAACCATGAATATAAAAGCTTGGACATGAATGTCACTTAGTTCATGAGAAATATACCTAGAAAAAAATTACATGGCAAATTTGCAGTGACAGATTTATTATAAAATCACCACCGTATTGCTCTTGGAACCATACAGTTATCAGCATTACTTAATATTTTATTATGTAAGTAATTAATATGATTCATCATCATTATAAACTGTGTTTTGGTTCAGATGTAATAAAATGGATTGTGGTCAAAATTCAGGTTAATTTGAAATAATTGTGTATCTTTTTGCTAGCTGGCTTTTCTTCAACTCTACAGAAAGCTTGCACAATCTAAATGCTCTCATGTCAAGTATTTTGCAATCAAAATCATAGTACAATGGAAATACCTTGAGCACCGACCCACGTCTACTTATTTCCAGCAAAATTTTATGATCATGTTAGTAGTGGAAGTGGAATTTGATAAGTACATCATAATTTAACATTGATTCATTCATTTAGTGTTTATCGAGAACCCACCAAAGGCCCAACACTAGCATTTGAGGCATCAGACATGCAGAATTCTAAACATCTGAGTTCCGGCCTGGAGAAGTGATACGAGGGAAATAGGCATTCAGACTACAGACGCTTACTGAGATTCTCTGTGTGTCCTGCATTGGCTAGGTTCAAAGAAAAGAGTGGTGAACTGACAGATCCCCCTCTGTGATGATGATGCTTGCAGACTAGCAGACTTGTAGACAGATACTATTTATCACCCTATTGTAACTTAGAGTGGTAGAAACTAGAGGACACAACTAATGGGAGCATCTTGAAAGGTGACATTTGTGATTTTCTTTATGCAGAAAACAATCTTCCTTGCTTATTTTTTTCCTTAGGGATTCTCCTTTCTTAGGGTTACCTTTGCTTAAAATGGAGGAAACATGTACTCAGAATTTGCCAGAAGACAATTTCTATCTAAGGATTCTTAGCCACTGAGATGTGAGTGACTTTTCCGAAAAGGTCTTTAGATATCTGACACTCTGATCCTGATTACCCGATATAGCTCCAAGCCCTAAAGCAGATTATTGGGCACCATCCAAGGGCTTCTGATTCTGTAGAACTAGCATGTGGCTCAAGAATTTTTATTTCTAACAGGCTCCCAGAAGTCACAGATGTTGCCAGTCCAGGGCCCACACCCTTTAAGAAGCATGGTGTAGGGAATTAAATATACCAACTTCCCAAGCAAAACTCATTATTAAAGGACTGTGAGGCAGATAATGTCTCTGTTTCACAGGAGGAAGAACAAGGCATAAGTTATTTATAAAATGCAAATTTAAGTAGGTAGGCAAAACTAAGTGAAATAATAAATATTTCATATCCTAAATGCAACGATTCTCTTGAAGTTAGAAACTTCCTTCTATCACAGATTTTCCAGATTTGAAATACTTTGAAATTGGGATACTTTATGATTTGACTTGAAATAACTCTTCTTTTCCTCTCCCATAGACAGAGGTTTTAGAAATTTAGAATTAAAAAAAATCTGACTCCAAATAAGTAGCGTAGTGTTAGACTTTGTGATTAGAAGGCAGCCCCAATGACGTGGGGACTGTGTTATTTCCTGTGAACGAGCCTCTTGGGAGACAAACCTCTGAGGGAGCCTCATCAACAGCAAACGGCACTAGGATGGTGGTGACAGTCCAGAGCTGGTGGCATGAGAAGACAGGCGTTAAGATGCTTTAAAGAAGAACGTGAAAATGGAGAGAATCTATATTTTAATCTACTTGCCATCTGAAAATCCATGTGTCCAGTATCAAGAGGATTACATCGACATGCTGAATTATTAGTAGAAACATAATAACCACATCAAGAAAAGTATCTATGCTCAATTATTGACACCCCCCCCCCATGTCTGTTACAGTAAAGTATACTTTATTGGCTTGACACAACACAAATTAATTTTCCTACAGTTCTGGAGGCCAGAAGTCTGAAACCAACTTGTCAGCAAGGCTGGATTCCTTCCAGAGGCTGGAGGGGAGGTTCATTTCCTTGCCTTTTCCAGAATCTAGAGGCCGCTCATATTCCCTGGCTTATGGCCCTTCCAGCATTTTCAAGGCCGGCATAGTAGCATCTTCAGATTTTCTGACTGTGATGCCTGCTTCTCTCAACACACGCGCTTTCTGCCTCTGACACCCCTGTCTCCCTCTTTTAGGGACCTTGTGACCTTGGGTCCACCTGGATAGTCTCCCCATCTCAAGATCCTTAACTTCATCATGTCCGTAAAGTTTCTTTTGCTATTTAAAGGAGCATATTCACAGTTTCAGGGGATTCGTATGTATACATCTTTGGGGGGAGGGCATTATTTGACTTCCCACATATGTCATTTATTTTTTCTGGTCAAAAAACACTTGCAGTAGTGTTTTCAATATGGGGTGTTACATTTTTCAGGAAGAAATCAATAAATGGTGTTATGTAGAAGAAAATGACCACGATCATTCATTCACTCAGCAAATATTTGTGTTCACGATGTGCCAGGCACGGGGCAAGGAGCGCTCTGCAGATACAGGTAAGACCATATGAGGCTGTCGAGTGTGGTGCATATGAGCCGGGACTCCGAAGCCTAATCATCTGGTTTTGAATCCTGGCCTCACCATTTATACACTGTGTGACCTGAGCAAATTACTTAATTTCTCCGTGCCTCAATTTTGTCACTTCTGAAATTGAGATAAAATTAGAACTGTTCCATAGGGCTCGTATGACGATTCAGTGAGATTCTCCATAACTCCTCTGGCACACTGGCCGGCGTGTGGAGTTCCATAAATATTGGTGTTGAGGCAGAGAGCGAGAGGACAGTGACTAAAGAGCATAGAGTATATGATGGCCACAGAGAACTTGGAAGGGTTGTCCAGAGCTAGGTCTTAAAAGATCAGTTTCTTGTAGTTAGCTGGGGAGAAATAAGGGACATGTGGTGAGAAGACCAGTGAAGGATTGGAGACCACGAGGAGTGGCTGAGGAGCCTGGGAGATGTTAGCCGGGACTCACGTGAGAACTGTATTTAAGTACTGTGCTTGGGCAGTTGGCACAACAAAAGAAATTAGACTTATTTTACTTCTATCCAGAAAAAAATATCCAAGCCCAAGTGGAAATGGCAAAAACATTTCATCTTGATACTTGAAAAAAACTTGTGAATAATCAGTCCCCCCCCGACCGCCCACACCCGAGGGTGATATAATCCTTTCTCTGTGCACCACTGACTGTCAAAATACAGTCTTCCTTTTTTTTTAAAAAAGATTTTTATTTATTTATTTGAGAGAGAGCAGGGGGAGGGGCAGAAGGAGAGGGAGAGAGAGCATTTTAAGCAGACTCCCCACTGAGCATGGAGCCCAGCGCTGGACTCGATTTCATGACACTGAGATCATGACCTGAGCTGAGAGCAAGAGTCAGACACTTAACTGCCTACGTCACCCAGGCACCCCTACACTGCCTTCTTTATGGGGTGGTCTGTCCTACACCCATTTTCTTCTTTACCCTTGTCAGTAGAAACCCAAGTACTTTCAGGAATCAGTGGGCCATAAACTTTAAGGGAGGCTGGGCTTCTCCCCAGCCCCAGGGGTGTAAGCCAGGATTGGTCTGAGCCAAGCATGGTAACCACTGCCTTTGTTGTTATTTAGGTCAGGAATGGGCATTTGCGACCCAATTCTTGCCAATGAGATAGGAGAGGAAGGCCTTTGGAAAAGTCTTGATCTCTTCAAAAGATGAATGAGGGAAGTGAGTGCTCTCTTTCTCTGCTCCAACGGTGAGACATCTTTGTGTGAAGATGTGATGCCTGGAGGTGTGGCATCCATCCTGAAGTGGGAGAGGACACATCTGAGGACAAAGCTAACCTCTGAGGAAGGCAGAGCAAGAAGACAGAAAGGGTCTGGATCCTTGATGAGCTGGATGAGCTACTAAATTATCCAGCCCTGGAATCATCATGTAGTATGTCATTTATTGTGCTAATATGTAATATAGGAAAAAAAACACATTTTTCCTTCTTACAGCCCAGAAAGCATCCTGCACATCAAACTAGCAGCACAAACCCCTTGACAATTCAGGCTCTCAGCAGAAAATAACCACGGACTCTCTGTTGGTCTTATCAAAATGCTGGCTTTGAGAATGAATTTTGAGTGAAGATTACTGACCTGATTTTCTGGCAGGAGATTCTGTTAGGTACATTTTTGCGTTCATTTTTATTCTCTGTTTATCCTCAATTTTATCTTTTGGATCAAGTCATATCATTAAAGTGCTATTATCCAGCCAATTATAGTTCACACTACAGGGTGTCTAATAATGGAATAGGTTCCCTGCATTAACTAAATTCCATCCAGAATTAATTTCTACGTAGGTAAAAGAGTTAATTTCCTAATTTCTAAAATATCTACCATCCTATGATATCAAAATGTGTAAGCATTGCACTAAACTCACTATATATTGATAAACTGATTCATCTGCTATTGCAAAAATTCAACCAAGAGATAGTCAGGAAACTATGTCAACAGCAGCAACAAATTAATGGAGGTTGCAGCAAAAGATTATTTAATAAATGTTCTTCTCTTGTGTGGGAGAACTGTCCCTGATTTCTGCTAAATGTCCTTTTGGGACCATATATCCCTAATCTCCTTACAGTCTTAGGCTTCTCACTTCATTTCCTCTTTTACCCCCTCCATCTGATCTTCATTTTGAATCAGGATGAGTTGAAATACTTTGCTGGCCCAGTTTAGGTTCTGGAAAGGGATAGCTCCTCAGAGATAACAGTGACATGCCTTTCTCTTCTCACACTGCTTCTCTTTATAGATTTTACAGGACCCCTGCCTGCGTTTACAGGTGAAAATAAAAGTAGTTTCATTCTGAGGCACATCCTTGCCAAAGTTTGTTGAGAATATTGATAAAGGACAACACATTTGTAAGAATCCTCTCTTTAAAAGCTGGACAGAGCGAGAAAATCTGATCTGTCATCGCCGAGTCTAGGGAAGAATGTCAGTCCAGTCAAACTTTAATCACAATGTCTGATTCAATGAAAAGACCAAGTGTTTCCACTTCTCGCTGACCCTTTTCTAGTTAGAAGGCGATGGTTTCCACAAGTCTGCTGCTATGTTTCAATCGCTTTTATAGAGTCCATAACCCAGGGACACCCGGGTGGCTCAGTCGGCTAAGCACCTGCGTTCGGTCCAGGTCATGATCCCGGGGTCCTGGAATTGAGTCCCACATCAGGCTTCTTGCTCAGTGGGAAGTCTGCTTCTCCCTCCGCCTGCAGCTCCCCCTGCTTGTGCTTTCTCTCTCTCTCTCTGACAAATAAATAAATAATATCTTTTTAAAAAAATAAGGTGCATAGCCCACATTTTCTTATTTTCTATATTTGTAGATGCTCTGGCATTTGGGTCCTCCCTGACTGGTTTAATATTGTAATTTATAATAAGAAACACAGGTTTCCCCCACTATCTGAAAGTAGAGCACTCCCATGAAAGGTTTTGTAAACTGCAATTTATATGAAAATATTTTGTGACCATTCCCAAACCCCCAAAATAACCTCTCTTCGGCTTTTCCAATACCTTAGGACACATCTTGCTAGCAGTTGCACAAAATAGAGACAAAACACAGACGCTCACAGACACAGTTCAAAGCTGTGGCAGTCTGATGCTGAGTGTGATTCCCGGGGAAGCAGCCCCTCTCACTGCTCGGTACACGCTGCCTCTGCAAAGGCTCCATGCACAACAAACACTGAGCGCTATTTCCACTAAGTGAGAATCCTCTTCAGATGGTGTTTGGTTATCGAAAACAGGTGCTGAGGTACGTCGCTCTTTTTTTAAAAGTGTTCTAATTCAAACTTTTGAAAAGTGGGAATACTTGTATGTATCAGTTCTGAGTCCCATTTCTGGAACAGAGCTCCTAAAAACCCTTGGAATTTCCTAAGTGTTGAGAGTGACAAAGGTGTCTTTTGTTATATTAGTAAGATAACTTTAGGACTGAACCTAAGGAGGGGGCCGGTTGCCAAGGGAACCAACCATGTGATTAGACTGCTGGAATTTTCAGTCCTACACCCAGACCTCTGAGGAGGGGTGAGGGGCTCGAGATTGAGTTCAGTCACCAATGGCCAATGATTTAATCAATCATGCCTATGTGAGGAAGTTTCCATAAATCCCTAAAGGATGGGGTTGGGAGGGAGCTTCCAGGCTGGTGAACACTGTGGAGATTTGGGGAGAGTGGTGCCCTTAGACTTAGAAGCTCCATACCCTTTCCCCATACCTTGCCCTATGCAACTCTTCCATCTGTCTGTTCCTGAACTATATCCTTTTATAATAAGCTGGCAATCTGGTAAGTAAAATTTTTCTCTGAGTTCCGTGAGTTGCTCTAGCTAATTAATCAAACCCAAGGAGGGGGTCGTTGGAACCTTCAGTATATAGCTGGTAGGTCAGAAGCACAGGTGACAAAACTGGACTTGGGATTGGCATGTGAAGTGGGGACTGGGGGGGGGCAGTCTTGTAGGACTCAGCCCTTAACCTGTGAAATCTGATGCTATCTCCTCTTTTTTTGTGCTGCTTTTTTTTTTAAAACTACTTCAAGATAGAACTAGGTAACAATACCTGCCCAATTTATTTTCAAAACGTTTTTAGAGAGCAAAGATATTAACAGTTGTATACTAGTGCCTGATTAAAATCTTTAGAGACTCAAGGCCCCCAAAGGTTATAAAGCCAATTCTCAATATATGGTTCTAATGCGGGCACATGGGTGGTTCAGTTGGTTAAGCATCCAAGTCTTTGATTTCAGCTCAGGTCATGATCTCAGGGTGGTGAGACTGAGCCCCGCCTCAGGCTCTGTGCTCAGTGCAGAGTCTGCTTGGAGTCTCTCTCTCTCTCTCTCTCTCTGCCCCTCACCCCACTTGCACTCTCTCTTTCTCTCTCTAAAATAAATAAAATCTTTATATATATATGTACATATATATAATTCTATATAAAAATAATACTAGGCTATAATGTAAGTGGAATGGAGGCCAGCAAGAGCCTAATTTTATTTTCACATGACTTCTATAGTCTAAAAATATAACTATATGTCAACATCTTTAAAAAAAATATTTGGTACCTCTTTTCCTGGTGCCCTAAAAATATGCTTAATCTGCCTTTGGATAATCAAGTTCTAATTGAGCACCTACTGTGGGAAGCTCTGTGCTTTATGCTAGATGATGAAATTGGGTAATATGACAGTGAATGAGTGATGGCCTTCTTGATTACTTCTTGAGGTCATCAGAAAAGGTTTCTCTGAGGAGGGAACTTTTGAGTGGAGGCCAATCTGTGCTCCTGAGTAAGGAGAACCAAGCTATGGAAAGATCAATGGAAGAAGCAATCCAAGAGGAGGAAGTGAAAGAGAAACAGGATCCTGGAAATCAAGTAATTTCCCAACTAGGCAGGGAGACAGACATGGCTAATTTTAACACAGTGTGTTTGTTTCCTGCCGTACTAGCAATGAGAACAGAGTGCTCTGAGAACCCCGAGGAAGGAACGATTAATCAGAGCTGAGCAATGAGCAAGGGCTGTGCCAAGCAGGGTATATAAAGATGTAGAGCAGCTCTTGAAGATTGAAATCCTGCCTTCACCAGAGAGACAGCTTGCAGAAACAGAGTGGGGCTGCTCTCCACATTTGCCCAATCTGGGTCTCTGCCTGGAAATCTGTTTTTAACCAGCACACAACTGATCGGAAGACATTTTGGAAGTTTGGAGATCAGGCCTTGGAGTCAGCCAGATGACTTGGCCACTCGGCTTACGTGTCACCCTCCCCATCTGTGATGTGAGGATAATAATACAGTCTTCCGCACTGGGTAACCCTGTGGACAAAGCGAGGTGGTATTTGTACAACATCCTCTATTCTGGCTTTTTGTAAGAAAAGTACAGGTTTGGCTATGACTGAGTCAGGAACTGACTGAGTGGTGCCAGAGGTCACGTAGCATAATCTCAGAATCTTACCTGGTAAGAGAAATGACAGAGGCAAGGTTACAGCCGTCAGCCTAGGCAAGGGAGATCAGAAGAGCAGCGTCCGGGCTACGGGTTTCCCCCGGGGCCAGAGCCCGGTGAACAGCTGCGAGGTTGTCAAAGCTTTGTAGGAAACCGCTGGCTCGGCCTTGCCCTGTTTTTCTTTTTTCTACTTCCTCTTTTCAAATGCAAATTGTTTAAAGTCTTTCCCATCGTAAGATCCAAGCCTCGCCCTTGGCTTAATCAACAGAAAAAAAAGGAAAACCCCTGGAAAAGTGAGGGAGTTAGTTGGGCAGAGGGAGGTCAGGACTGGGAAATAATGGGTTGACCCAAACCGCTTCTAGAGTCCATTTAGCCTGAAAAGCGCTGCCAGCAACCAACGAGCTCATCCCTCGCAACTGGTCTGAGGAGCCCAAGGAGGGAGGCAGGCAGTGCTGTCCACCCCCGGCCCCCTTAACTCTAACATTGTTCATCTCATCCTACACTAACTACCCAGAAACCAACGCTCTGACCACACAAAACCAC
The DNA here is from genome assembly GCF_004348235.1 of Phoca vitulina. Taxonomy (NCBI): domain Eukaryota; kingdom Metazoa; phylum Chordata; class Mammalia; order Carnivora; family Phocidae; genus Phoca; species Phoca vitulina. The sequence continues at coordinate 23,670,470 of NW_022589711.1, read as the reverse complement.
TCACTTTGGGATGGGCGTCAGAAGAACCGTTTTTAGGAAATGGTTTACCAGGGTCAATTTATTTGTAGGTAGGTATATGAGAAACCAACCTGCCTTCCTAAGCTCCAGTTAGCTCCAAATATGTATGAGATGATGGAAATTCCTTCTGGGGGATGATTTCTTTTAAGCCCTACTACCTTCTTTCCGTAGTTGTGGTAGAGTAACAAATTCGGCTCCCATTGCTGCAGTGAGAAGGGGGTTTCAGATTTTGTACTTTGTGGAAGGAGGAAGGGCAGCAGGACGCCTTGTAGGAAGGAGCCACTCACACACCACGGCCTCCTGCCTTCCAGAGACAGTGAGGAGCAAGAGTAAGAGGATCATGGCTTTGGGCTCAGCCAGGCCTGGGTCCAGATTCCTGAAGTGCTCGGTACTAGCTGGCTCCTGGAACAAGAGGCTTTTGCCCTTAGACTTTTCTTAATCTGTTACATGCCAGACACTCTTCTCTGAGCTGGTAGCTACAATAGTCATTCCCTTGCCATCCAGTTTCAGCCTGAGTGACCAGTTATCTGATCATCTAGCCTACTGGGGGCCCAGAGAGTCTTCGTATTGTGAAAGCAGGTAATGTTTATCAACAACCAAAGCTTTTTAACTACCTTATCTCAGTTCAAAGCAAAGAAACCACTTTTTATAACTGGGATGTATGTGTATGTGTCTTTCTGTCTATATAGATTTTATATATAAATTTATTTATAAGTATATAAGTATATATATCTACGTATATATAAAATGTGTGCTACCGTATTTTCTTAAGGCTAAGAACATTTAAGTTTTTGCATTTAGTCAGTGCTCAAGGGCTGGTTCTGAAAAGACAGTATTACCTATATTTTGCAGTTTGATTCTTTCATACATGTATAAAATAACTTATAAAATAGCAAGCAAGTCTGAACAAAAATTCTGGACCAAGAAAGAAAAATAAAGAGTAGTTGTAATGTGGAATCTAAAATGATCACCTGAGTCCATATGTGTTATAACTCATATTTTAGGGTCTTTCTGTCCCCATCTCGTATTTTAATAACCCCCCGTGTACGTATATGCATATATACATATGTACCACGTAAATGTCATACACACACCCAGACACACACACATATGTAGCAGGCACCGTCCTAAGCTCTTTGAAGGTATTATCCGATGTAATTCTCATAGCAGCCCTGAGGCTCAGAAAAATGAAGTCTCCTCTCAGAGTTTGACAACGTCAAATTTTGGTGTAGTGGCTGAAAATAATATCCTCGATTATTTGAAAAGATATTAAAATGCCTCTTTCATTTTCAATTACTCGTCTTGTGTGAGGCTGGAGTTTCTTCGTTTATTTCAACCAAAACAATATACAGAAACAGATTGAAGGAATGGACAGATGAGAATCCAGTTGCCTGTTAAGCTAAATATTAAAGAGATTTGCAAACATATAAAACAATGTCGCTCGTATTGCAGCCTTTTTTGTTTGTTTTGGAAAGGATAATTATTTTTCATAGTTTTACATTATGATAACATGTAGTGGGCTTATTTTTGTTATTTTAAATGAGTTAATAAAGAAATACATGTAAATATTTAATTTTTTTATCAATAAATAAATATATAAAAAATAAAGCAAGAATGATGCTACATTATGTCCAAGAGTCAGGGAATGAGACAAAATGATCCTGTGAGACTCCCTCCAGCTTGAAGTTTTCATGATTCTAAAATTTTTGTCTGTTGATAACTCTCGTTAAACCTATTGGAGGCTTAGCCATCAACAAAAAGCCCAAGTGAAGTCCAATATATTGGCTCATGTTTTTCTCAAAGAGGGCCGAACCCCACATCCCAACCCCGTCCACTACAGAGCTTCCATAGAACGCAGTACTGTGTCAGCCGGGGTGAACGCCATCTGCCTATCTCACAAAAGAATGCAGTTCTGTACGAACATGGTCATACCTTTCGGGACATGTGAGTGAGGGTGTCTCAGGGCAATTGATTGTTTCTTTTCTGCATTGAAAGCAGAAGCACAGGGATAGAATGCTGACGTAAAGAGTGACCTGGATCATTAGAAGAAATCTAACCATTAACATCAACTCAATTTCGAACATCTTATTTGACATTTTATTTATTAGACAAATATTTATTGAGTGTCCAAGATATGCCATGTATCAAATACATAATATTTACTAGTCACAGGTCTAGAAGAATGCTTTCTTTTTCCCCCTGAAAAATAACCTTTAACCAGAGCACTATATTAAATGTTTCATACTTAAGTGTCCTCTTCATTTTGGTCCACATCCAACAGTATTTTATTTTAATAATATGAATTCACCAACATTTATTCTGTACATATGCTTGCTGATGACTGTGGGTAATCTAATCCTTGGGGGAACCAAGCCATATGGATTTGGTCCATCTCTTAGAAAGTTCACAACATAGATGGGCAATTATAAGATGTATGCTCAGGAAATGCAGTACTAGAACAAAGGAGTAAATGAGTATTAGATGGTATGAACTGTGCATAGCGCAGGGACAGAAACATCTCTTTGGCCTGAGGGGTGCATAGAGGGACCTTTGAAGAAGAGCATTTTAGTGACAAAGAGGGAGGACATGTGGGCTGACTCTGAGGGGAGAGGACAATCGTGGGTGTGGGGACAATGTATATGCTGTTTGACTTGAGAGAATGGTTTGTAGGCATCCTGGTAATCTTTTCCTTAACTTCTGATACACATCTCTTCTTTCTTTTTTTCCATGAAGTCCATTTGCTGCAAAGATGAGTGTTCAAAGACCTAGGTCCACATCTCTTGAAGGCCCCCATGATTTGCGCTTAGTGTTGTCTTCATCTGGATTGTCCTTCCCTTGCCTTCTCTGGTGGATTAATTACTTCCATTTACTACTCATTTTTCAACGCCCGGATAAAATTTTACCTACTCTGACATACCTTCTTCAAGCAGAACCCTCCTTTTTTCTGTTCCCATGGCATAATGCTCATCTTAAATAATTATTTATTTTGTATTCTCAGCATGTCATGTTCATCTTTGCATCTCCAGTTTCCTCAAGAATCCTGGCATGAAAGAATATTATGCTTGTTGAGGGAATGAATGAGCTGGTTCTAACACTCATGAGATCAATCATGTTCATCTTTGCATCTCCAGTTTCCTCAAGAATCCTGGCAAGAAAGAATATTATGCTTGTTGAGGGAATGAATGAGCTGGTTCTAACACTCATGAGATCAATTTCACCTCTTCTAATGACCGATTTAATACCAATTTGACACTATCTTTCATAGATTCTGAGCAAAGTGAGATACTCCCTCTTTTCCTAATGTCCGAAAATCTTGGAGAAAAGTATTGACTGTTATTTGCATGGTCAAATGTTTTATCCTAGACCTGGGCATCTGAATAAAAGAAATTGACACCTGTTTCTTGCTTTTTACTCATACTCTTCTAGCACTCTATTTCTGTGCTAGCACTTCCATTTTAGACACTTGAAAACAAGACAGGAAGCCTGCACCCCCAACCCTCCTCCTATATGCTTTTCTGATCACTACTGACATTTGGGGCTGGATCATTCTTTGTTGTGGAGGGCTGTCCTATGTAGGATGTTTAGCAGCACTCTTGCCTCCACTCACTAGATTCCAGTAGATATCAATTGTGCAACCAAAACTCTCTCCAGACGTTGCCAAATAACCCCTGCAGGATAGAATCGCTCCTGGTTAAAAACTACTGCTTTAGGTCCTCCCTTTAAAGCCCCCCCACACACACACACACACAGACACACAAGTACAAACACACACACACACACACACTCTCTCTCTCTCTTCCTTTCAGCCTTCTTTCTTTTCCTCTTCCCCTTCTTCTTTCTTCCTCATCGTTTTCTTGGCAAATGTCATCATAATTTTCCCTTCATCCTCAGCAACTAATTCTCAGGAAAAACAAGTTAACATTCTCTCAGGAAACAGAACATGTGAAGTCATTATTGGTCACTAATGACTTAGGGTAACCGAACATCCCAGTTTGACAAGGACTGAAGAAGTTTCCAGGATATGAAAATTTTAGTGCTAAGATTGGAGACATCCTGGGCAAACCCCCAGAATGAGTTGGTGTCCAATCCTTTTAACCTCTGACCCCTAAGGTCCAGTCTGTGTATAAAGTTTCATTCATAGAAGCCCAGATCAAATATCTATTAGTTATAAAAATGGAATTACATTCTATTTTTTGTGCTTTTATAAATGTGCTAAAGCTGATTCTTTAACACCCTCCCACCAGCAACATCTCTTACCTTTTTCCCCCCTTCCCCGATTGCCTTATACACACACTACACCAGCACCTTTCATTTGTCCTAAATTTCCAAAATCTCTTCTCTCTTTCTTTTGAGGATTAACTTAACCTCTTTCCTTCCTCCTCTCACCTCTCAGGTTCTCCCTCCATTGCCACCTTTCAATATAAATTCCAGGAACTGACTTGGCAGTGACAGAGAAGACGCTCCCTGGGTGGGTGGATGGGTATTGGAGGAGAGAAACAGTGGTCTGAGTCATCACTGGCTTGTAGGGAGGAAGAACAACACTGGAATCATTTACATGTAATATCACGTATGTATTAGTTTATGAGCTGCTCCCCAATAAGAATAGCTAGAAGTGGGAGCAGAGGAATGAGAAAATCCTAACAGCTGAGCTTTGATGGGATGTGAGGATGGAAAATAGAAGATACAGCCAGGCAGGGTTCTGTCCTCAGTAGCTGTGGGGAGGGTATAAGGCTGCCAGTGCTCAGTACTAGTTCCTGAGTATGTAGCAAGGGGCAGAGGTCAAGGGTAAGGGCATTAAAGGGGAATACAATTTGCTGTTTCACATCGCTGGATAAAGCCAATGATATGTTCTTCTGGCTAGACCCTTATCTTCAGCTCCTTTCTCCCCAACATCGAGTCCTTTTAACCCTGGTTACCATTCAGCCAACTAATTTGTCTTTCCTTCAAATGTTTTGAGGTCACTACACCACCACCGCAAAATCTTTTCTTTAGCAAAAGTTCTAAAACACAAGAGTAAGCTCTGAGAGGAAAATATTAAACTATGAGGTTACTGCTGTAATATCAAAGGCCACTTAAAAGAAGATGGAAACACTTCTCACGTATGGAAGCACTAACACTTTTGAGAAAGAGACAGAAGGATTACTGGGCTCTTAGTCTGTGCACTTAAGATTCTGTTGCATTTCCTACACGTAAAAGGTTTCCCAAATAGCCCTCATGATTCATATTTTAAATGTCATGAAATTTGAATTATTTGCTTCACTTACAAATACCACTTTTTTCCATTTGGGGCAAAAGATCAAAGCATCTGAAAGGAGGTGGAAGGAGCCGATTGCAGACAAGGGCATTTATTTCTATTTATGGTATTTGAATTCTGTAGAACGACTGAAATCATTTTTATGTTTCAGGCTCATAATGACTCAGCTCTTCCTTTGCCAGTAAATGTAATTATTAATGAACCTTGCCCTGCCTTTCCCAGAGGCAGATAATGCTTTTTATTTCATTAAGTCCAATTCAATCAGCAAGAGCTTCTGTTTGCTGAATTCTGAGTGGGTTGAGCGTGCTGTGTGTGTTTCATTTTTAACATTCATTTAACGTTTATTATAAAAATTGTTATATTATCTCTATAGCCATAGTCTTCCCTAACAATCCTGTATCGAAATCATTCTGGAAATATATTATCCCTTTGGGGTCTGTATTACTTTTCTATTGCTGTTGTGACAAATTACCCCTGACTTTGTGGCTAGAAATAACACAGATGTTTGTCTTCTAGTTCTGGATGTGACCAGCCTGAAATGAGTTTGCCGGGGCTAAAATTAGTGTCAGCAGGTGGCGTTGCCCCTGGAGCCTGGAGGGGAGAATCTGTTTTCTTGCCGTTTCCAGCATTTAGAGGCCACTGGTCTTTTCCTTGGCTTCTGGTCTTTTCCTCCATCTTCAAAATCAGCAGCATAGAATCTTCAAATCTTTCTGTGACTATGACCATCTTCCTCCTTATTCCACATTTAAAAGGCCATTGTGATTACACCGTAACCACTGGATATTCCAAGATGACCCACATACTTTACACTCAGCAGATTGGCAACTCTCATTCCATCTGCAACCTTAGTTCCCCTTTGCCGTGTAACAGCACACTTGCAGGTTCAGGGAATTAAGATGAGGACATTCTTGGAGGGCCATTATTTGCCTACCAGGGTTCCAGCTATGGCAGGGGTAGTCCTTCTAGACTCCCATCCTTGGTGGTGTCTGAGCCTTATCTTCTTTCACCAGAATTGGTCAGTCATGAAAACAGAAATGCAAAGCCACCAGGGATCTGGAGATGCATTCAGGCAAAGTTTGGCTTTGATTCTTGCTTACCTCTTAGGTTTCCCATTTTACTTATTCATTTTAATTTTAACTCCAGTGAGTTACTGGTTTCAGGTGTGTAATATAGTGGTTCAACAATTCTATACATTACTCAGTGCTCATCATGGTAAGTGTTCTCTTAATCCTCCTCACCTATTTCACTCCTCGCCCTACTCACCTCCCCTCTGGTGACCTTCTGTTCTCTATAGTTCAGAGTCTGTTTTTGGTTTGCCTCTTTTTTCTTTGTTCATTTGCTTTGTTTCTTAAATTCCGCAGGAGTGAAATCATACATTATTTGTCTTTCTCTGACTTATTTCACTTAGAATTATACTCTCTAGATCCATCCATGTTGCAAATGGCAAGATTTCATTCTTTTTTATGACTGAGTAATATCCCATATGCCATATATATATATATATATATATATATATATATATATATATATACATACCACCTCTTCTTTATCCATTCCTCTATCAATGAGCACTTGGGTTGTTTCCATAATTTGGCTATTGTAAATAATGCTGCAATAAACATTGGGGTGTATATATGTTTCTGAATTAGTGTTTTTGTATTCTTTGGGTAAATACCCGGTAATGGAATTACTGGATCATATGGTAATTCTATTTTTAATTTTTTGAGGAACTTCCATGTTGTTTTCACTTCCTGCTTTTCTTCCAGGGTACCTTAGTTTCCTTGCCCTCTCAGAGAAGCATTAAATGGATGTCACACTTTTTTCCTTCATAAAGCTTAAATTGCTTTTATAGATTGAGACGTTGAAGAGAACAAATGTTCTGCTGGGCCAGAGATCTTGCAGTTGCTCTTAGGAAATACAAGTTTGGTCTGGTCTAATAATAATTTACCTCCATTCCTGCAAGTGTAATGTCAAAACTACAAACTCTTATCCAAGTAGCTACTCCTTTCCCCTCTCTCAGTTTGCTTCAAGCTTGCAACCTTTAGTGGAAGAATGGGGCATTTTTGGCTTTGTTTCTTTTTCTTCTCTCTGTTCTTATATATATGTAGCTGTTGCTTTGAACTCATCCCAGCATAAGGGGTAGAGAGAGAGCTGTTTTGTCTAGATTATTGTCTAAATAAAAAATATTTAAATATACACAAACTATTATAACTAATGAGTCATTTACACTTTGATGCAGTCAGTTGGGAAAATTTTTAAAAATCTAATTTATATTTATTTATTAAGATTATCTTAATAAGATTAAGATTATTGGGGTGCCTGGGTGGCTCAGTCAGTTAAGCTTCTGACTTCAGCTCAGGTCATGATCTCAGGGTCCTGTGATTGAGCCCTGCATCGGGTCTCCCTGTTTCTTGCTGGGAGCCTACTTCTCCCTCCCCCTGTTCTTGTGCTCTCACTTGTTCTCTCTCCCCCTCTCTCCCTCTCAAATAAGTAAATAAATAAATAAATCTTTAAAAAAAAGATTAAGGTTATTTATAAATCTAATTTATATTCATTTACTTTATATTATTTTCTATTAACAGTAAGAATATAAAGTACTTATGAATAAATCTGAAAAAGATGTAACCAATATTTATGTAGGTAATTATAAAAATATATGAAAAGAAACCAAGGAACACTTAAATAATGGGGAGATGTTTATGGGTAGGAAGGGCCAATTAAAAAAATGTGTCCATTCTTCCCAATTTGTCTATAGATTTAATAAAATTTCAATAAAAATGCCACAGGGGTGTTTTTTTTTTTTTCTATTGTACTTGATCAACCCATTCAAAATTTACAGAGTTGAACAAAAGGCCAAGAATAGCCAAGACTCTCCTGAAGAAGCAAAAGGTACACTGGGGGTGACTGACCTCATCAGATATCAAGCTACAGCAAATAACATAGCGTTGAACTGATGTGGACACAGGCAAATAGACTATTGGGACACACTGCAACGCCCCAGACAGACCCACTGCTACATAGATGCTTTATTTATTTATTTATTTATTTGTTTATTTATTTATTTATTTAAGGTTTTATTTATTTATTTGACAAAGAGACACAGCGAGAGAGGGAACACAAGCAGGGGGAGTGGCAGAGGGAGAAGCAGGCTTCCCGAGGAGCAAGGAGCCCGATGCGGGGCTCGATCCCAGGACCCTGGGATCATGACCTGAGCCGAAGGCAGACACCTGACGACTGAGCCCCCCAGGCGCCCCCAGACGCTTGATTTATGTCAGAGAAAGAATTGAAGACTGGAGGAGAAAGGAGGGGATAGCACTAAGTTGTTCTGTGACATTTGGGTGTTTGTGTCACTTACTTATGGCTACATGATAACCTCCCCTGCCTCCCATTTATGTGCTTAAAATATTAACCGTGTGTTTATTTCATAATTCTTAAGGCAGAAATTTAGGCTGGGATCAATTGGAAGCTCTTCTCAACTGGTTCATTTAGCTCACTCAGGTGTCTCTGAGCAGATAAAAAATCAGGCCGCTCTGCTCCTGCTTCTGTTGGCTGTCGGCTGGAGTGACAAGGGTGACTGAGCCACAGACCTCTCATCAGGCAGCAGGTAGCCCCTGTATGTTCACGTGGTGGCGGCTGACCTGAACAGAGAGAGCAAAGACATTCTAGGCCTGCATTGGCACGACATCACTTTTGGCGCATACTAATGGTGAATTAAGTCACAGGACTAGTTTAGATTCAAAGAGAAATACACATATCTTGATGAAAGAAGCTACCAAGTATTATAGCCATTTTTGCAATCTAGCACAGTCTATCCTTTGGACAAAATAATTATTATTCCTTCCGCATGTTAGATCCCCCCTGAATCTCATTGAATCATGGCCTCATGCTAGTATGGGGTCTTGTGATCTAAATCAGATCAGGTGAGAATCTTCAGATGGGCTCCTCTTGTTCTAGAGACCTATAAACTAAAAAAGAGACTATCTGTCCCCAACATACCCAATAACATACAATGATGAAGCAGAGACAGGGTCATTACAGTTCACACTGACATCGATAAAGGGAAGGATGTGAAACACATAGCAGCTACTGGTCTGTAATGATTCTGAAATCCAATTAGACATCTGTTACCAGGTCTCTCCATTCTGGGAGCAAGAACTATTTCTTGATTAGGTCAGTTTTATCTCCCTGCTCCATTGTCCTCCAAGGCTCTTAGCTCCTACTTTCTGAGCTCTTGGTTCTGTCTTCTGGGACAGAACCTGGTCCTTTTCTATAAGGAAAACCCCAAGTTTATAGCTAAATAGCTTTCTTTGATTGCTTCTGACTGGTAAAAAGTGAGGGTTCCAGAGGCTATTTTGTAATCTGAGCAATCTCGAATTTTTCATCCCAAGTGTGTGGTGTTTTTCATCAATACCATTCTCAAAACTTTGTGGTTTTGCTATGAATCTGACTTGAGACTACTTGGTTCAAGAAAAGCCACACCCACAATTTTTTGGAGATAGAATTTTGTGGGTGTGTCTGTTGTGTGATAAAATTCTTAAAATTCTTAGACCCAGGCCCCTTCTTTTTTTGTTGAGAGGGTCTACTAGAGATCATCTTAATTCTTTGAAGTATCTTAATGAAGGTTTAATAGCCACATCTTTGATATGATCTTTGGCCGCAGATTTCTTTCACTTAAAGGATTTTTACTGGCTAAAGTGATTAGAGATGAGAAGCAGTTTTATTTTCTATAAATTCCCTTCAAATTCTTTCTTTAGCTCGCCTCTTCCTTCCTAGGCAGCTAAATGAAACCACTCAACACTTTCAACATTTTGCTGGGAAGTCATCTTGCAAGGTCCATAAATTCATTAGAAGAAAAAATATATTTAATCTTTTAAGTTACTGCAAGCCAATTGCTTTTAACTACACGATACATGTTGCCATTTTTCTGGCTGGCTATAGCAAGTTCTCACCTTTTTTTCCCAGCAACCACCAATAGTTTATTCACCTCTTTTTTAGTTTTTGCTGCTGGATTCTTAAAGTTTTTTCTGTTTCTGCCCAATTCAGAGACCTAAGGCCACATGTTTTAGGGTTTTGTTTTTGTTTTGTTTTGTTTTTAACAACAACCACCCACTTTTAGGCATTAATTTCTGTATCAGTTTTTACTGTGTAAACTAGCCACTCCTCATCTTAGTTGTTTAAAACAATAATCATTTATTTATTAGCTCCTGATCCTTTGGGTTGACATTTTGGACTGGTTCTTCTGTTTGTCTTAGTTAGACTTTCTCCTGTTTCCTGGTCCGCTGGCAGTCAGTGGCCTCACATATCTGGGGGTGGGCTGGCTTTCATCTGGGTACTGAGCCACAGATAATCATCCAGCAGGCTAACACAGGCTAATTTATATGTCAGTGGCTGATGGGTTCCCAAGAGCCCCGATATACAACCACTTTTTAAGTCTCTGCTTGTGTAATTTTTTCCCACTGTCTCTTGGTCCACATGGTCAAGTCCAGATTCAAGGACAGAAGAATAGACTTTACTTCTTCATGGGAGTGGCTGCCGTAATCACATTGCAAAGGGACATGCATACAGGGATTGAATAGAATTTGTGGCCATTTCTGCAATCTTGTAATAAAATGAAATAAAAATTAAACTAAATAAATAGTAGTGTTTATTTTTTATATTAGCCATACATCATAATAATGCATATAAATTATTTATCGCAGCATTATTTATGATAGCCAAATTATGGAAGCAGCCCAAGTCCATGGACAGATGAATATATAAAGAAGTTGTGAGACACACACACACAGAGACACACTGGAATATTACTCATCCATAAAAAGGAAGGAAATCTTGCCATTTGCAATAACATGGACGAAGCTAAGGAGTATAATTCTAAGTGAAATAAGTCAGTCAGAGAAAGAGAATGCCATATGATTTCACTCATATGTGGAATTTAAGAAACAAAACGTATGAACAAAGTGGGAAGAAGATAGAGACAAACCGAAAAATAAATTTTTAACTATTGAGAACAAAAGATGGTTACCAGAGGGGAGGTGGATGAAGGGATGGGTGAAATAGGTGATGAGATTAAGGAGGACACTTATCAAGATGAGCACTGAGTAATGTATGGCATTGTTTAATCACTATATTGTACATCTGAAACTAATATAACAGCATATGTTAACTATACTGGAATTAAAATAAAAAAACAATAGAAGTGAAAAAAATTTAAATTTTTAAAATATAAAAATAAATAAAACTCACAAAATAAATAAATTGGTATTTCAATAATATTCTTGTTAATTTGTAATATGTCTGACAAGAGCTTGTGGTAGGAACAGAAGGGAAGCTCTGCAGTTTTCTTATTGTTCATTTGTGCATTATTAGCATCTTCAATTAGTTGCCAGAATATGTTTTTTCATCACCTATTCATTTTGTGAGGGTTAGTTAGGTTGAAAATAGAACTCGAAAACGTAAATCCACTTCACTAGACACATGTGGTCTGCAGTATGTAGCAAACCCTGGGGAAGGGTGCCGCTGTCAAATTACTTACCTTCCACCCATCCCTTAGGCTCTCTTTCTTGGTGTATGTGGCAAGTGATTGGTAGATAATCACCAGGGCAAGTGTCAACATGAATATTTAATTTTGTATTTTATTTTAAACAGAAACTACATATAAAGAGAATGAATATATTCCCTTATTTTCTACTTGCATCCCAATGGGTTGTTTGGTGTACCTTCTGGAGAGTATTTGCAACAGTGCTTTGGATAATTTCTCATCACCAAGGCCAGCAACAACATTCTGGGAAATATCACACCACTTTAATTAAATCATTTGTAGGTAATTTTGTAAGGGGAGGTCTGTCATCCTCCTTTTGAAAAGCAAAAGTATCTGCATGTTTTGTCTAGTCTGCCCTATTCCCAGCTCTGGCTTAGGTAGAATATGGACCTACTTCTTCTTCTTCTTTTTTTTTTTTAAGGTAAAATTGGTATATAACATTATGTAAATTTCAGGTGTACAACATTATAATCTGTATACACTACGAAGAGATCACTACCATTACCATCCATCACCATACAGTTGAGTCCCATCACCCATTCTACCTACTCCCTAATCCCCTACCTCTCTGGTAGTTATAGAGAACTACCAATCTGTTCTCTCAAAGTTTCATTTCGTTTGTTTGTTTTGTTTTTTAGATTCCATATATAAGTGAAATCAAATGGTGTTTTTCTTTCTCCATCCAACTTATTTCATTTAGCATAATGCCCCGTAAGTCCATCCATGTTGCTGCAAATGGTAAATTTTCCTTTTTTTTTTTTTTTTTTTTGTATGGCTGAGTAGATAGATAGATGGATAGATGATAGATAGATAGATAGATGATAGATAGATATCACATGTTCTTTACCATTCATCCATCAATGGACACAGGTTGTTTCCGTATCTTGGCTACAGAAAATAATGCTGCAATGAACATAGGAGTACATGTATATTTTTGAGTTAGTGTTTTCATATTCTTCAAATAAATATCCAGAAGTGGAATTCCCGAGAGTGGGTAGATATAGTAGTTTTATTTTTACTTTTTTGAGGAAACTCATATTGTTTTCCACAGTGGTTGCACCAATTTACATTCCCATCAACAGTGCACGAGGGTTCCCTTTTATCCACATCCTTGCCAACACTTGTTATTTCTTGTCTTTTTGATAATAATCATTCTAACAGGTGTGAGGTGATATCTCATTGTGGTTTTGATTTCATTTCCCTGATAATTAATGATATTGAACATCTTTTCAATGTGCCTTTTAGACATCTGTATGTCTTCTTTGGAAAAATGACTTCAGATCCTCTGCCCATTTTTTAATTAGAGTATTTAGGGATTTTTTGTTGTTGAGTTGTATAAGCTCTTTATATATTTTGGATTTTTTTTTAAAGATTTTTAAAATTTATTTATTTATGAGAGAGAGAGAGAGAGCATGAGCAGGGGGAAGGGCAGAGGGAGAGGGAGAAGCAGACTCCCCACTGAGCAGGGAGGCCAATATGGGGCTTGATCCCAGAACCCCAGGATCATGACCTGAGCCAAAGGCAGCTGCTTAACAGACTAAGCCATCCAGGGACCCCAATATATTTTGGATATTAACCCCTTATTGGATATATAATTTGCAAATATCTTCTCCCATTCAGTAGACTGCCTTTTCATTTTGTTGATGGTTTCCTTTACTGTACCGAAGCTTTTTAGTTTGGTATAATTCCATTTGTTTATTTTTCTTTTGTTTCCCTTGCCTGTAGAGTCAGGTCCAAAAAATATCGCTAGGACCAATGTCAAGCAGCTTACTGCCTATGTTTTCTGCTAGGAGTCTTATGGTTTCAAGTCTTGCATTCAAGTCTTCAGTCTGTTTTGAGTTAATTTTTGTGTATGGTATAAGATAGTGGTCTAGTTTCATTCTTTTGCATGTTGCTGTCCAGTTTTCCCAACACCATTTATTGAAGAGACTGTCCTTTCCCCATTGTATATTCTTAGCTCCTTTGTCATAAATTAATTGACCATATATATGTGGGTTTATTTCTGGGCTCTCTATTTTGTTCCATTGATCTATTTGTTTGTTTTTATGCCAACATCATACTGTTTTTGAATACTATAGCCTGGTAGTAGACTTTGAAATCTGGGATTGTGATATTCCAGGTTTGTTCTTCTTTCTCAAGATTGCTTCGGCTATTCAAAGTCTTTTGTGGTTCCATACAGATTTTAGAATTATTTGTTCTAGTTCTGTTAAAAATGCCATTGAGGGGCGCCTGGGTGGGGCAGTCGTTAAGTGTCTGCCTTCGGCTCAGGTCATGATCCCAGGGTCCTGGGATCGAGTCCCACATCGGGCTCCCTGCTCCGCGGGAAGCCTGCTTCTCCCTCTCCCACTCCCCCTGCTTGTGTTCCCTCTCTCGCTATCTCTCTCTCTGTCAAATAAATAAAATCTTTAAAAAAAAAATGCCATTGAAATTTTGATAGGGATTGCGTTGAAACTGTAGATTTTGGGGAGTAGTAGGACATTTTAACAATGTTAATTCTTCCAGTTCATGAGCACAGAATATTTTTCCATTTATTTGTGCCGTCTTCAATTTCTTTTATCAGTGTCTTACAGTCTTCAGTGTACAGGTCTTTCAACTCCTCTGTTACATTTATTTGTAGCTATTTTATTGTTTTGGTAGTAATTGTGAATGGGATTGTCTTCCCTTAATTTCTCTTTCTGATGGTTTATTAGTGTATAGAAATGCAGTAGATTTCTGTATATTGATTTTGTATTCTACAATTTTACTTGAATTCATTGATCAGTTCTAACAGTTTTTTTATAGTATTCGGGGTTCTATATATAATATCTTGTCATCTGCAAATAGAGACAGATTTACTTCTTCTCTTCCAATTTGGATGCCTTATTTTTTTTTCCCTCACCTAATTGCTGTGGCTAGGACTTCCACAATAGGCACATCTTGTTTTATTGTGCTTCACTTCATTGCACTTTGCAGATATTATGTTTTATACAAGTTGAATGTTTGTGGCAACCCTATGTTGAACAAGTCTATCAGAGCCATTTTTTTCCAACAGCATTTGCTCACTTTATGTCTCTGCATCACATTTGGTAATTCTCATAATCTTTCAAACTCAGATAATGGTTAGCATTTTTAGCAATAAAGTATTTTTAATTAGGGTTTGTACATTGTTTTTTAGATATCATGCTATTGCACACTTAATAGATTACAGTGTAAACATAAATTTTATAGGCACTGGGAAACCAAAAAATTTACTTGACTCCCTTTTTTGTGATATTTGTTTTATTGTGGTGGTCTGGAACCAACACTGCAATGTCTATGAGGTAGGCCTGTACTTTGTTGAATATAGCCGGAGACAGTGGGCGTCCGTGTGTTGTTTTTGATCTTACGGTCAGAGGCTTTCAGCTTTTCACTGATGAGTATGCTGTTAGTTGTGGGTTTGTCATAGATGGCCTTTATCATATTGAGGAATTTTCCCTTTATACTCCTTTTGGTGAGAGTTTTTATCATAAATTGATGTTGAATTTTGTCAAATGCTTATTCTGCATCTATTGAAATGATAATATGATTTTCATCCTTAATTTTGTTAATGTGTTGTATCATTGATTGATTTGCATATGCTGACCCATCCTTGCATCCCTGGAACAAATTCCACTTGATTATGGTGTATGATCTTTTTAAGGTATTTGATTAGCTAATATTTTCTTGAGAATTTTTGCATTTGTGTTCACTATGTCCATTAGCCTGATATTTCCTTTTTTGTGTGGTGTCCTTGTCTGGTTTTCGTATCAGGATAATGTGGGCCTCATAAAATGACTTTGAAAGCATGTCCAAGGGGCGTCTGTGTGGCTCAGTCGGTTAAGCGTCTGCCTTCGGCTCAGGTCATGATCCGAGGGTCCTGGAATCGAGCCCCGCATCGGGCTTCCTGCTCCGCGGGAAGTCTGTCTGTTTCTCCTTCTCCCTCTGCCTGCCGTTCTGCCTACTGTGCTCTCTCTCAATCTCTCTGTTAAACAAATAAATAAAATCTTCTAAAAAAAATGACTTTTAAAGCATGTCCTGCTCTTCAATTTTTTGGCACACCTACTTCTTAGTCTCAGATAGGTAGATAAATGGATACAGTATTTATATGAAGAGATACTCATTTTACTTGAACATCTTGATTAATTTGATTTTTGTTTTGTTTGCTCTCAGGCTTTAAGAGAAAGAGATAGGTCACAAATAAAGCTAATATTCAGGATTTACTTATGAAACCAAATTCCAAGTTCTGTCCAGTGGTCAGTACATAATTTGGCCCAATGTTCTATATCTTTAGTCCTTAAACAGTAATTTGAAATGTTCCTATTCATGATCCTCAAGGCACTACAAGAATATCTTCCATCCTTTATGAAAAAAATATATACGATGGACACATATATGATGGTTAATCTTGTGCCATGGTGCCCAAATACATGATCAGACATTTTTCTGGATATTTCTCTGAGGGTGTTTTTAATGAGATTAATATTTATATCAGTGAACTTTGAGAAAGGCAGATTGCCCTACATAATGTGAGTGGGCCTCCTAGAATCCACTGAAGGCCTGATAGAACAAAAGACAGACTGACCTCCCCAGGGCAGGAGGGAATTCTGCCAGCCGATGGCGTTTAGACTTGAATTGCATCAGCTCTTCTCTGGGTCTCCAGCCTGCTAGCCCCACCCTACAGATTTTGGACTTGCTAGCCGTCATAATCATGTAAGCCAACTCCTTAAAATAAACCACATATATATGATTTATTATAGTATAATATATAAACATATATAGACATATAACATAAGAAAAGGAAGTAGATTAATTTATTTTAAAGGGAGGTTTAAAACAATATGTAGACATTTAAGGAATTTCTGGCTTAACAGAATACTTCATTTTTTAATTATCCTAGCTAAAGATTCTGCAATGCTCACTCAAAATTTACTGGTCCTTCTAAAACTCCCATTTAGGAACATTTAGTCTGTTTGAATGCTGACTTACTAGTTCTCTGACCTTGAGTAAGTGACTGTCTCTCACCCCACTTTTCTCGTTTAAAAAATGGGGACAGTTATATTTGCTGCATAGGACTGTTAGGACGGTTAAATGAAATATAAAATGTGGGTTTTCTTTAAAGATTTGTTTATTTATTTGAGGGGGGGAGAAGAAGTAGAGGGAGAGGGAGAGAGAATCTTAAGCAGACTCTGCGCTGAGTGCAGAGCTCTATCCCATGACGCTGAGATCACACCCTGAGCCCAAACCGAGAGTCAGACCCATAACCGACTGTGCCACCCAGGGGCCCCGATTATAAAATGTTTTGAACAGTGTCTGGCACATAGTAGGCAGAATATGTGTAAGTTACTTTATTTTTTTCTTTAATTTTGACTGAGCTTATTGGGTTTTTATCCAGATGATACTTTTTGTCTTTCTGCCACACTTAAGATTTTGTCTGATTCTTGAGAGTAAAAGCATCCTAATTCCTTGGTAGGTGGCCAAAGATTTGGCCAGAGACACATGGAAGAGTAGTTTCTATAGACATGGTAAATAACATCCTGGGTGTGTGTTTAGATGGCCAAGAAGGAACATGATTCATGAATCATATGAAAATACTTTTACAAATGCAAATGTTTTTTATCAATTGCTTTAAAGGTAAAAGGCAAAGATGGAAAGTCTAACAGGTTTGTATTTTTGAGTTTTGATCCCAGGAATAGTTCCAAAGGGGGATTTGCATATTTTTATTATTTTTGGTATTTGATAGAATATCTGCTTCTTTGGTGAATGGGAGTAGAGGGGAGCTTGGGGATTCTTACTATTTCATACATACATTTTGATGAATTCTTTTATCAAATGCAAATAAGCATGGGACAATTTATATAAAATGCTTTTGTAATCATCATGATAGGCACAAAGTGGCAGCAAAGCATTAGAGGATTATAAGAGGGTCAGAAGGAGAGGTTGATTTTTTTTTTTTTTAAGATTTTATTTATTTGACAGAGAGAGACACAGCAAGAGAGGGAACACAAGCAGGGGGAGTGGGAGAGGGAGAAGCAGGCTTCCCACAGAGCAGGGAGCCTGATGCGGGGCTCGATCCCAGGACCCTGGGATCATGACCTGAGCCGAAGGCAGACGCTTAACGACTGAGCCACCCAGGTGCCCGGAGAGGTTGATTTTAACATGGACTCTTAAGAGGATTTTTCTGTTTTTGAAAGAGATTTTGGACTAGTCCTCAGAGGATTAGTAGAACTTTGTCTGGAGCACCCCTAAAAATGTCATCAAGTATATCTGTCAGTCTATTTTTATATAGAAAAATATATATTAATATTTTTATATAATTATCTTTACCTCAGACTTATTTCTTGCTCCACAGAATACCCAGAAGATTGTAGAAGAGGGAAGGACTACATGACAGAAAACTTTAGTCCATTTTTATTTCATTTTTTTCTCGACAATTATAATTCATTAACTGGAACCACACATTGCACAACTGATTGATTAAATTGTGAACTTCTATTGTTCTCTTATTGTTCCATGTGACTTAACATTACATCCCCAACTAGACTGTAAACTATTTGAGAGTCATAATATTTTAATACTTCAATGCATTTGCTGACTGATTGAAAAGCTTTAAAAAAAATCTGTGTTCTCTTGGGCTGATGGGTTAGGAAGGAAAGGAAACTAATATTTCATTTCAATCACTCTACACCTTACACTCAATAGACATCCTCTCTCATAATTCTTAACACCCATCACCTTCATTTCAGTGATGAAAAAAACGGATTGATACCTGAAAAGTTAGTCAGCTTGTCCTTTGTTGCTGTGCTTAGAATGAAAACCAGATCTGTATTTATCCAAAACCTATTTTTTTCTTTTTATAAACTTGTAAGATTTGCTTATTAATCTTATATAATATATAATTATAAAATGTAGTCATAATATATAATATATCCCAATAAGATTTTTCATATATGTAATTATATAGTATGTATCATAAATCATATATCATATAATATATATAGTTGTATAATGTAATATAATCTTGATATATATATATATATAGAATATCCCAATAAGATTTATTTCTCACATCATCTTTGTTTACACATCATTTTGCTCCTGTCTCAAATAAAACCCAGACTTGTAGCATCAGATTATTAATGAGGTACCAAGTGGGAATATTAGCCACCTAGAATGGAGAAAAAGTAGGAACAACATTTTTTTCCTGGTTAGTCACAATGATTAAACTGAAGCAAACTTATGAATTCCTTTCTCCCTTCCAGAGGCTTGTAACAGGATGGGACAAAGAACCACGATGAAGCCAAACCCCACAAATTATCTTGCTCTGGCCAGACAGACTGAGAACTTTCTGGTTTATTGATCCTAGTGCAGCGCGAGTAACTAGGGCAGAGGGCAAAGTGGCTGTGAGGCCCTGGGAGCGTTCCCTGCTCTCCAAGGGATCGATTCCCCATCTGCCATACCGTCAACATGTCGTAGTGAATGTCTGGCCTCAGCAGGAAAGCCGCCAGCCTAGTTTCCTCTTTGGCTCGGCTGTGTCAAGTCCAGAGGAAGCCTGCTTATGTCACCCTTCTCCTGGAACCACCCACACCATTACACAGGAACGGCAGCAAGAAGTGAGGACTTGTCATTGAAAAGAGGTGGTATTTGGGAAAGCCTGTTGGGGCAACATTTGGTCCTGGAACGGGATAGGAAAACAAAGTAGATAGGCCCAAGGCGCCTGAAACCAAACAGGGCGGGAGGCGGGTGGGGGGAGGAGAAGTCTTCAGAGAAGGTAACCTGAAGCGATTTAGTCAGCTACAGCAGTTCCGTTTGGCTTGGTCTCTGCTGGTCCTGTTGGCTGGCCAGAAACATTTGCCCTGTGCTGGTTTCCAGACTGGCCTAGAATTACTTCTATCACAACAGAATTGACAGTAACTTTGGCACACTTCACTTTGCCCTCCTCTTGCTCTGTATGCTCATTTCTTTATTCCTTCTTTCCTTGCTTTCCTTCCCCCTTTTATTTTTCTTTTTTTTAAAGATTTTATTTATTCATTTGACAGAGAGAGAGAGAGAGAGAGTGAGCACAAGCAGGGCGAGCGGCAGGCAGAGGGAAAAGCAGACTCCCCGCTGAGCAGGGAGCCCAGGACCCTGGAACCATGACCTGAGCCGAAGGCAGAGCTTAACCAACTGAGCCACACAGGTGCCCCTGTTTTTCATTTTTTATTCATGTACTCCGTTTAACTGCTGACACCCATAGATACTATATGGCCTTCCTGATATCTTCAGAACAAAAAGACTGCCACTTGTTTGAGGATATGGACAAAGTGTATTGTAGGACATACTATAAAAAATATATGGTTTATAGAATGTTCTGTTGGCTAATGGAATTTATTTTGGAACACAAGATTTAAATCAGGAACTTTTTGTTATTGGTGCTTTGAGGAGCTGAACTTAATGTAACCTTACCGAGGAATGTTGAAGAATGTGACTAATTAATTGTATGTGGTAGTTTAACACTGTCAGGGGCAACGGTAGGAAGTAGTGATGAACAATTATGAAGAAGAAAGCATGGAAATAAGCCTGATCAAGATTTATGAAAAACAGGATGTCAGAATCGGCTTGATGTAACTACTGATGCAAATCGAGTAACGACTGATGCTTTCCTTAAAGTGAGATGATGAATTGTAGCTTCACGTGCATGTTAATAGAGCTACATTTCCATTATAGCTTTGTAGGCACTTGCTGGCTGCCTGCCTGAATTCAGGTTTTTGTTTGGTGTGCTTTGGTTGGTTTTGCTCAATAGTAAACTTACCTAATTTATATTTATGAAGTGGCCCACTCATTTGGGCTTTAATTTCTCCCCCCTCCAACAGTGTTGAATAAATATCATTGTGTTAGCTGGTTGGGGAATCAGATGGGCCTGAGCTCAAGTTCCCTGTTCTGCAGTTGACCAACAGGAATATCAGTAAGCTTTACCTTGTCTGAGTTCCAGTGTCCTCATTTGTAAATGTGGAATGATAATAACTACCTCGCTGGAATGTTGTAGAGACTAGAGACACTGGGGTAAAGCCTCTGGTGTATAGTACTTACTACCCACTAAGTATTGTGTAAATGAGAGGAATGCTGCTTAGAACAAGTTAAGTAAATCAAGATAGGTTTCTTGGCATGGAATGTTATGTCACCATTTAAAATAAAATTTCCAAAGACTATTACTGTGGGACCAATGTGTATGGTAAAATAGGAAGTATAAAAGCAGGTTACAAAACCTGATATATAGGATGATTTAAACAGTACAGATAAAACCCTGCAAGGAAGAAATGTTTGGAAGGACATAGACCAACATGTAAAAGTGGGTACGTTGGCTGCATACCCCCTTGTCCATGTTGGCAAAGCATGGCTCTTATGAGATGGAAATGGCGGGCACTGCTTTGCTGGAGCTCGTGATGCCCTTTGTGGCAAGGGCGCCAGGTGTGGGCAGTGGAAAATAAGGAG
The DNA here is from genome assembly GCF_004348235.1 of Phoca vitulina. Lineage (NCBI taxonomy): Eukaryota > Metazoa > Chordata > Mammalia > Carnivora > Phocidae > Phoca > Phoca vitulina. The sequence goes on along the minus strand of NW_022589711.1, from coordinate 23,649,195 downwards.
TCTGGGAAAGGGTTTCCTCTCTAACAAAAAGGGACACATGGGGCTCCATGTTGGGGCCCCAAATATTGTCATAGTGACACGTGGCACCTGGAACAGGGGACGCATCTTGCAAGCATGAGGGTCACTCGTCAATGTACCATGTCTGGCAGATAGGGAGTCCTGCCACCTGCTGAAACCGTGGAGCTGCTCACAAGCCTGGAAATAGTTTCTTCCAGATTTCTGGGTGGTAAAGTAACAAAACCCTATTTTTTAAGCCACTTTCAGCAGTGTCTTCTGTTACGTGAAGCTGAATACTCACTCACTGATTTGAGAAATATAGCTATTTAAAAACTTAATTAAAATGTTCTTTTTCCTGGGTAGCTCAGTTGGTTAAGTGGCTGCTTTCGGCTCAGGTAGTGATCTCAGGGTCCTGGGATCGAGCCCCACTTCAGGCTCTCTGCTCAGCAGGGAGTCTGCTTCTCCCTCTTCCTCTCCCTCTCCCTCTGTGTGCTCTCTCTCTCTCAAATAAATAAATAATTATTTTTCTCAAAAAATTTTTCCTCAAGTTTTCCACTTTTCATGATTTCCAAATCTTTTTTTAAAAAGATTTATTTATTTATTTGTGTGTGACAGAGAGAGAGCACATGAGTGGGGGAGGAACACAAGGAAAGGAAGAGAAGCAGATTCCCCGCTGAGCAGGGAGCCCAAAGCAAGGCTCGATCCCATGACCCTGAGCTCATGACCCTGAGATCATGATCTGAGCCAAAACCAAGAGCCCAGTGGTCAGCCGACTGAGCCATCCAGGTGCCCCAAGATTTCCAAATCTTTAAATTGGGAAAAAGTATCTAAGTAGCAAGTTATTGGATCTTAACATAGTAATGTATTGGTGCTATTTGACTTAACTGAAGGATGGTTTCTAAGAGCTATTGAGTAATTATTTCCTCTCTTTCCGCCACACCCTCCTGACCCCCCAAAATACTTTAACTGTGTGTCACCTCAGTGATTGCTACCATGCAAATCAGTAAAATGCATGAAACTCTCTTTGGATTATTTCAATTTTGACCAAGCTGTTGGCTGTTGCATATCTTATACAAAATATTACAAAATAATGAAGATGAATAGCATTTACTAACTCTACGAACTGAACCAGTCAGGCGTCCCTATTTTGTTTCTTTTGTTCAGTATAATCACCTACCATTACTATGTCTCCTATCACTTATGGCATCAAGTAAAAGTCAACAATCATCATTTAACATGTGATTTTTTTTCCAGCAAAGTGTTACTAGAAACCTTAAAATATTTGTTTTAAAGTTCCTTATGACCTAATTCTCATCACAGAACACACTCCCTTGTTTTTTTATAGGCTATACAGTCCTAGGATCTTTGCCAACATATTGTGTAAACTTTCATTTCACAGATCGAGAAACTAAGACTCAGAGAAGTTAGGGGCTGGGGCAAAGATGGCACAGGTGACAGGGCAGGAGCTATTTAACAACCCAGACCCTGTGACTACCAACCCAGAACTCTTTTAACCAAAGATTGTAAAAAGTATAAAACCTCACAGCAGCTATTTTTTCCATTTAGCTCTTTTTTTAAAAAAATAAAATAAAAAATAAATAAAAAATAAAAAAATAAACAAAACAAAACAAATTTTCTTACTAAATGAAGGTGACACAGATGTCAGGTATTATGGTAACAATATTAAAATTCTGGGGCTGGACAAATTTTATTTAATTTGATGCTTTTCAAAAAAGTGTTTTGTGATTTTCTCTTTACACCTTACTAAAATTTCATATACAATAAATTTGCAAATATAATGTCTTAAAATTAATGATTTAATTTTTAATTTAGAAAATATGGACATGGTATTAAAGTTAGGCCTCACATTTCTCTTCATATTAAGTTGTTCTGAACCTTAATAAACTTGCTTGCTTCACAAGATGATAGAAAATAATGACCAGATAGAGGACATCAGGCAAGGGGAAGATATTTTGTTTTTTTTATTTTATAATCTGGAAAGATCTGACATCATACCCCCAAAAAGACAAATCAGAGCAAAGGAGGCTTAAAGAGAATTGGGTTTTTTGGACACAATCTTATTAAAGAGATGCAATCCATGATCTGGGGAAAAATCACTTAAATCTTGAAAACCTTAGTTTTCTCTTCTGTTAAATAGGGATGATAAAATTCTAATTTCAGAAGATTGTTCTAATAATTAAATCAGTCATCTCTTATAAAACACTTAGCAGAACACCTGGCAAATGTAAGTAACATTGATTGGTCTTTGTAGATGCCCCTCTTCCATTTGTCACGTTCATTTTATCTTCCCCTTTTCTCTTTCTCCAATTAGTTTTTACATTCTTTCCAACTTTTCCTTTCCTTTGCATTTCTGCCACCTCTTCCCTCTTCCACTCTTCCTTCACTCATCACTTTCCTCTCCAGATATTTTTTCATTCTTTTCTGCCCAGATTATAACCTTAGCTAACCAGTGACAGCATTCACAGAGTTGCTGACTTCCAACCTTTATATTTCTTTGCCTACTGGTTATCATAGATCTTTTTTTCCCTGTTTCAATTATACTTCACATAAAAAAAGGAGGCAACATCCTTAGTAGATCATTTGGTGCCTTTGTAGATCTGTATGTTCTTTAAGACCCTATATATAGATACTTAAAATTTGCAATTTGTGAAAAGGAAAATTAAGGTGAGCTTAATTTCCTGTACAATAAACACAATAGCTAATATTTATTTAAAACAGACTATGTGCCAGGTCCTGTTCTATGCATTTCATGCTTATTACCTGATCTAATTACCTAGAGAAGCATAATATCTGACAAGATTTTAAAAAGTTTTTTTTAAAAAAAAACTATATGCCCATTAAGTAAAATGATGACAGTATTAATCAGTGCATAGAAACTAGATTGCTCCCATAATTTCATGTTCCTGATATAATATTTAACATTTTAGTATCACCCTCATACATGCTTGTAAGTTTTATAGACATACATATCAAATAAATGAGATCGTACTGCACACATAGTTTTTAAACTCCATACACAATTTTGTGATAAAGTATTTCTTAGTGTTGAGATGGGGGCTATAGATTAGTTTTGAGCAGAAACCACAGCCATACATATTCCCTTTACTGAAGAAAGGTCCTCTTCCCTTTGGAAAGGTCAACATTTCCCACTGACCACACATTCAAATTACAGTAGCGAGGGTGACCCGTGGCGGTGACGAATGACAGATTGGGAGGAAGTAAAGAAAGGTTACTACCCTAAAATCTCTGTAGTGAACTTATTGTTATTTTGGAGAAAGCTAGTGAAACCTCTCTGGATTTCCATGATCTTTATCAATAAGCATGCATCTATTAATTCTCTAAAGGGTGATCTTTATATTAAGAGAAGCATCACAGGCGCTCTGAGAAGGTAGCAAGTAGAAGAGAAGACTCTTATTTAGACCTCCCAATAGAGTTCCTTCCATTGATACATTCTGTTTCATAGTACATAAAAATACACAACTGATACCATAGTAAACTTCTATAAGGTGGTTTCATTAAGAACTAATATCTTTGGCCTAACACTGCAGGCTTCATATAGTCAGTAATGTTTTAGAACAACAGATGGGGAGATTCTGAACTTCTAAGACTATGGCACAAGGAGTTGATTCACAGGCTAGGTTAGATCAGAAGTATGTTTATAGCTGGGAAGAAGAAGGAGAGGTACTCATCAGTCTCAACTGAATTTTTGAAGCAATCAGGATTAAACCAGTTGTGAATCTTCTGCCTCGAGGATGATGTAATTGGTAAATTTTGTGCCTTTCTTTTATGGCACCACCCATGATTAGTGCTTAAGTCACGATGGGAATTTCCATTAGATGAGTAATAAAATCAGTGGCTTAATCTGAGAAAATCAAGGGCAGCTTGACATTGACTGAAAAATATTATCTGAGGAGTCAATATATAAGTCAAGGGAGATTTATATCTATAAATGAGAACCTGACATCTTGATGTTCCACTAATTTTACCGTAAGTCTAATGTCAACTAGTTTTTAACTATGTTTGGGTGTCAGTGGTACATGGGGTAAACATTTTATATTACTGTAATAAGATCTTGAAAAGATCTTTTTTTTTTTTCCTTTTCCAGTAACAGGGAGTAGTTGGTTGTAGACCAAACCTTCCTTTGAGAATTTGCAATGCTGGAAAATATATAAAACCATCAATCTGAAGACATTGGAGAATTCTGAAGCCACAAGGTCAAGATTCCTGGGAGAAAGCACATTGGACAAACTGAGGAAACTGCTCAAATCTTCTCCTATCTGTCTCCCAGGTCCTCAAACTTACTATGGACCTGAGGTCACCACTACTTCATCAAGAGCTCCACAGCCTGCCTCAGCCTCCCCCAAGGGGAGGGCCAGTCTCCAGCATGGACTCCTTTGTGTCTGAAGCAGATGGAGCTGCAGCAGCCTTGGCAGCAGGCCCTACCATACCCAGTGAGTCTCTGGTTTCTCTCACTAGTTCTGGAGTTGGCTGAAGCGACTTGCTACAGGGTATAGAATTTTGTTTCCCCAGTGGGTCTGAAGAGGCCAGCTGAAAAACCTGGAAATGCATAGAAGATGCCTTGTGGGGTAAATATTGACCAGTGAAAGATAAGTCATTCAATGGAGGAAGCCACTGAATAAATTCCTCTCCCTTTCTCCTTCTGACAGACTGTTCCAAGACAGGCTGTCCCTAGGCAGTGAGCTATGTCTCTTCATGAAGCTGTGGTCATCTGCAATAAGACACTAGTTTGTATTCACTTTTCCTTCCTTTCTGCCCAAGTTTCTTTTCCCTTTACTTTCATTGTCTCAGGGTTATACCTCCCAGTAAACAATTCTTTTCTAGGGAACTGAGGCCAAGACAGAATGAAAGTACAGAGAAGTGAGCCAGTTTGGCTCTTTAGATTTGTCTATTTGTAAGCAGAAGGCAATAGGCTGAGGAGCTGAGCAGAGTTTCCAACAGTCTTACGGTATTGGTGGGCAAAAATTGGACTTGAGGCCCATCAAGGAGGAGAGGCCCAGGCGAACACTCCAGTTTTAGCTTGGAACTCCAGAAGGGCTAGATGTGCCCTCAAATATAATGAAGGATGGCATCCAATCAATTAAATCCTTGACGGAATTACAATTAATCTTTCTCTTATCCAATTGCCAAACGAAAATAGATTCTCTCTGGAAGACAGTATTATCTAGAGTCTTAAATTATCTCTATAATTTCTCATATATATTGTCTGGCTACCAATCAAAATTTACTATGGGTACCAGGAGATGAGACCACATGACAGAAAAATAAGAGAAAAACATATTACAAGACTCACTGGAAATCCAAATATTGGAATTCTTATACATGACCCTTATATAATGTATTAATATGTTCAAGAAATCAGATGATAAAATAAAATCTCAGCATAAATCTGGAAAATATAAAAATTCTTCAAAAGTAAATTATAGAACTGAAAAAATATAATAACTAAAATTTGAAAGTTAATTAAGGCAGATGAGGAGCAATTAAAGAGAGCATTAGTAAATTGGAACATAGATTGAGAGAAAATATCCACTGCAAAGAACAGAGAGAAAAGAGAATGGAAAAATACCAAAAAAAAAAAAAAAAAAAAAGAGGAAGCATAAGAGATATATGGGAAATGGTGAACTATTTAACATATATGTAATTGAAATCTACCAAAAAAGAAAAAAGAAAAAAAACAGATGAGACAAATGAAGCAGAGACAAAATTTGAAAATCAAAATGACAGACTTTTACAAAATGTCAAGCCACGAATTCAGGAGGTTATAAACCCCATTCAAATTAAATACGATAAAATGAACATAGTGTATCATAGTAAAACTGGTAAAAAAAAACAAAGACAAAGAAAATATTAATACAATCTGGAAGAGAAAGATATATCATTTTCAAAAGAGCAGCAATAAGACAGATTTGAAATTCTTAACAAAAGAAGGTAGGCCACAAACATAAAATGACATCTAACATCAGAGCTAGAGGAAAAGACCTGTACTGGAATTCTACACCCACTGAAAATGTCTTCTTAAAGTGAGAGCAATATAAATATATTTTCAAATAAAAAAAAAAACTGAGAGAATTATTCACCAATTTATACTAAAGAAATACTAGTGGGAGTTCTTCAGTCAGAAGGTAGATTGTCCCAGGGGTACCAGTGTGGCTCCCTTGGTTAAGCATTGAACTTTTGATTTCCACTCAGGACATGATCTTGGTTATGAAAATTGAGCCCTAAGATGGGCTCTGTGCTGGGTGTGGAATCTGCTTAGGAATCTCTCCCTCTTCCTCTGCCCCTCCCCCCCCAACTCATGCTCCCACATGCTCTTGCTCTCTCTCTCTCTCTTTCTCCAAAAAAACAAAAGAAAGAAAGAAAAGAAAAGAGGAAAGTAAACTGTCCCAGATAGAAAGCACAATGAAACAGGAAGAAATAACAATAGAAAAGATAAATACATGGGTAAATCTAAATGAATGTGTATGTATAAAATAACAATAATATCTGGAAGAAGTAAAATCCATGACAACAATAGCACAAAAAGTGGGAAAAGGGTAAATGGTGTCAAACTATTCTATGAGCCTTTCATTGTTTGGAAAATAATTAAAATACTACTTTTTATCAGACTTCAACAAGTGAAGGGTTCATGGTGCAGTTTCTAGAGTAAAAACTAAAAGAATAGTGAAAATGTATAATTAGGAAGCTAATACAGGTGAAATATAGAATAATAAAAAGCCTAATTCAAAACATTGCAGAACAGAGGGAGAGAGAGGTTGGAAGGAGGGAGGGAAGGAGTGGCAGAGGGACAGTAAGAAAATCAAACATTAAATTTAAACTTCTAAGTGTAAGTTATTGTGTTAAATGTAAACAGACTAAATACTCTAATTAAAAGACAATACTTGCCAGACTTGATAATAAAAATATTATGTGCTGCTTGCAAGAGATACATCTTAAATATAAGAACACACAGAGATTAAAATAAAAAGGACAGAAACGTGTAAACCATGCAGATGCTGAACAATGCAGGGCTGATAGACTAATATCAGATAATGTAGATAAAAAAGTTTACTGAGAGATAAAAAGGACATTTCAAATGATAAAAAGTTTAATTCATCAGGAAGATATAATATTCTAAAATCACATGACTTAACAAGAAGCTTTTGAAATACCTAAAGTAAAACCACAAAAGAAGAAATAGGCATATCCACAATCATGGTGGGAAATTTTAACACAGATCTCTCAAATAACTGATGGAGCAAGCCAAAAGAGGAAGGAGGAAGAGAAAGAAGGTGAGGGAAAAGATCAGTAGACCTTCAGAAGAGCTGAATAGCACAATTAACAAAATTTACCTAATTGACATATATGTAAATCACTGTAATCAGCAACTGTTGGATACACATTCTTCCAACATAGATCATTTGCCAAAATTGATTATATCATGAGCTACAAATGAAGTTTCAATAAATTTCAAAACACTGACATTGTGTCATTCTCTGATGACAATTCAATTAATCAAGAAATCAATAACCAAAAGATAATTAGGGTTAAAAAAAAAAAGCCTCAAAACTTACCTCACTCCACAGACAAAAATTAGCTCAGAATGCACTATACACCTAAATATAAAGGAAAAAAAATCTATAAATCTTCCATAAAAGGTATACATCCTTTGTGACCACTGATAGGCAACATCACCTAAAATGGGACACAAAAAGCTAAAATGCCCTAGCACTAAATAAATAAAAATTAGACTTCATCAAAATTAAAAACTGCTGCTCTTTAAAAGATCCCATTAAGAAAGTAAGACAACATAAAAAGTATATTTACAATTGAATAGTAAGAGAGGGCAAAAGACGCAATTTTAAAATATAAGCACAAAATTTGAATAAACACTTCACAAAAAAAGATATAGAAATGACAAACAAATACCTGCAAAGTGCTCACTGTCATTAGTCATCAGAAGAAATACACATTAAAAACATAATGAGATACCACTGTACAAACCTACCATAATGACTAAAATTAAAAGAGTCAACAATACCAAGGTTGGTGAGGATGTGAAGCAACCACCACTCATAAAGTGGGACTATAAAATGATACAACCCATTTGGAAAATGGTTTGGTAATTACTTATCAAGTACCATTTTCTCCAGCAATTTCACATTGGGAAAGACAGGAAGACATGTATACATATGTATTGACAAATACTTGTATCAGCTTTATTCAAAATAACGCCAAACCAGAAAAATGTAAATACCATCAACAGATCAATGGATTAATAAACTGTGGTATATTCATACAATGAAATATTTCTCAGCAGTAAGTGGGAACAAACCACTGATGCATGCCACAAAAATAGATGAATCTCAAAAACACTATGTTGACAAAATAAGTCAGACGATAAAAGATTACATTCTGTATAGGATTCCATTTATATGAAGTTCTGCAATAGGAAAATCTTGATCTATAGTGATAGAAAGCAAAGAGTGGTTTCCTAGGTCAGGGATGTGGGAAAATTGATGATTGAAGAGCATGAGGGCAGTTTCTGAGAGGGGATGGCAGTGTATAATATCTTGAATTTGTTGGAGGTTACACAGGTGCATACATTGGTCAAAATTTATTGAACTATTCACTTAAAATAAGTATAATTTAATAGTACTTACATTATAATTCAATAATGTTAATTTAGAAACAAGAGACTTAAAAGACATATAAATAGGGCGCCTGGGTGGCTCAGTTGGTTAAGCGACTGCCTTCGGCTCAGGTCATGATCCTGGAGTCCCGGGATCGAGTCCCCCATTGGGCTCCCTGCTCTGCAGGGAGTCTGCTCCTCCCTCTGACCCTCCCCCCTCTCATGTGCTCTCTGTCTCATTCTCTCTCTCTCAAATAAATAAATAAAATCTTAAAAAAAAAAAAAGTTAAAAAAAAAAAAGACATATAAATAAAGTAGAAAATTTCCAAATATTTGGAAGTTGAGGAACATAGTTCTAAATGAAGCATGTGTTGAAAAAAAAAATCACAGTAAAAATTAGCAAATATTTAAACTGAATTGATAGTGAATATACGGAATATCGAAACTTGTTAACTGGACAAAAGTATGCTCAAGAGGAAATTTATAGCCTTAAGTGTACATACTAAAAATGTCTATAAATTAATTATTTAAATACCCAAATAACTAAATTTTTAATCTCAAGGGGTTACAAAAAGAACTGCAAATTCAGTCCACTGAAACTAGAAGGAAGAAAATAAAGATAAAAGCAAAATTTTATGAAATATAAAGAAAATTTATAATAGAGGGAATCAATTAACTCAAAGTTTGATTCTTTGAAAGGAATTAATAACATTGATAAAATCCTGGTAAGATTGATCTGGAAAAAAAGAAAAAAGTCATAGATAATATCAGCAATGAAAAGGAAGGTATCACTACAGTTTCTGAGTACTATAAATTTGAAAATCTGAATAAAAGAGATTAATTTCTAGAAAATCAAAACTGATTGCAATGGATACAATAAGATATAGAGAATACAAATATTCCTGAGAAGCTTAAACCTCCATGCTGCTCACCATCCTCTTAACAAGAGGCTTTCATCCCTAGGTAAGTCGGGATATTTGAACAATTTTGTGGTTTTCCTGTTTGTTTTTAAGTTTTTATTTCCAGTCAGTGTAATAGTGTAATATTAGTTTCAGGTGTACAATTTAGTGATTCAACACTTTCATACAACACCAGGTGCTCATCACAAGTGTACTCTTAACCCCCATCACCTATTTAACCCATCCCCCCACCCACCTCCCTTCTGGTAACCATTAGTTTGTTCTCTATAGTTAAGAGTCTGTTTCTTGACTTGCCTCTCTTTTTTTTCCCCTGTGATCATTGGTTTTGTTTCTTAATTTCCATATATGAGTGAAATCATATGGTATTTGTCTTTCTCTGACTGACTTATTTTGCTTAGCATGATACTCTCTAGTTCCATCAATGTTGCAAATGGCAAGATTTCATTCTTTTTGATGGCTGAATAATATTCCATTACACACACACACACACACACACACACACACACACACCACATCTTCTTTATCCATTCATAAATCAATGGAAATTTGGGTTCTTTCCATAATTTAGCTATTGTTGATAATGCTGTTATAAACATCGAGGTGCATGTGTCCCTTCAAATCAGTATTTTTGTATCCTTTGGGTAAATACCTAGTCATGCAAATACTGGATCATAGGGTAGTTCTATTTTTAACTTTTTGAGGAAAAAGTCTGTACTCTTCCAGAGTGGCTGCACCAGTTTGCATTCCCACCAACAGTGCAGAAGCATTTCCCTTTCTCCACATCTTCATCAACACCTGTTGTTTTCTGTGTTGTTAATTTTAGCCATTCTGACTGGTGTGAGGTAATGTCTCATTGTAGTTTTGATTTGTATTTCCCTGATGATGAGTGGTGTTGAGCATCTTTTCATGTGTCTGTTAGCCATCTGGAGGTCTTCTTTGAAAAAATATCTGTTCATGTTTTCTGTCCATTTTTAAACTGGATTATTTGTATTTGGGGTGTTGAGTTTTATAAGTTTTGTTATTGTTGTTTTTGTTTGGTTGGTTGGTTTTGTTGTTGTTTTAGGCAGAAGAGCAGAAGAGGAAGAGGAAGAGAGAATCTTAAGCAGGCTCCATGCCCAGTGCGGAGCCCAACACAGAGCCCAACTCAGCGCTGGAGATCACAACCCTGAGATCATGACCTGAGCCAAAATTAAGAGTCAGACACTTAAACAACAGAGTCACCCAGGTGCCCCATGTTTTATAAGTTCTTTATAGATTTTGTGTACTAACCATTTATTGTTCTAAGATTTTAAAACCATTTATTGTTAGGAACTAGTTAGGTAGTCAGGGCTAGGGTCCTCAACAAGAAAATATGGAGTCAGGACAGCTAAAATAAAACAGCACTGACATCCTGTTTTGCAGCTTATATAGGACTGCACTAACATTCTGCTTTGCAGCCTTTGCAGAAATGACCTCTGCAAAACGTGCTAAAATAAGATAATTAACCACAGAAGCATTTGTCAATATCATGGGCAAATGGCAGTTAAGACATAAGCCCCCAGATGTCAGCAAAAAAAGACCATCAGCACATGGACATTAACCCAGTAGGTAGACAGATACGTGACCAAAGCCCTGATTGGCATGACTCAGCACACCCTGATTGCTTAAAATAGTTCCACAAAAGAGCTCATAAAACCCCTAAACTTAGAAACTCTGGAGGCAACCCACTTGGGCCCCCCTCCCTCTCCAGGAGCTTTATACTCTTACTCAATAAATTTTGCTTTGCTGCTCACCACTCTTTGTCTGATCTACCTCTTCATTCTTCAAAGCGGCATGACCAAAAACTGTGGGCACTAAGGGGACACGAATCCTGTAACATTATCAGATATGTCCTTTGAAAATATCTTCTCCCATTCCATAGGTCGCCTTTTAGTTTTGTTGATTGTTTCCTTTGCTGTGCAGAAGCTTTTTACTTGGTTTATTTTTGCTTTTGTTTCCCTTGTCTCAGGAGGTGTATCTAGTAAGAAGTTCCTACAGCCAATGTCAAAGAGGTTACTGCCTATGTTTTCCTCTAGGATTTTAATGGCATCCTGTCTCACATTTAGGTCTTTCATCCATTTTGAATTTCTTTTTGTGTACGGTGTAAGGAAGTGGTCCAGTTTCATTCTTTTGCATGTGGCTGTCCAGTTTTCCTAACACCATTTGTTGAAGAGACTGTCTTATTTCCATTGTATGTTCTTTCCTGCTTTGTCAAAGATTAATTGACCAAGAGTTATAGATTCATTTCTGGATGTTCTATTCAGTTCTATTGATCTGTGTCTGTTTGTGTGCCAGTATCATACTGTCTTGATCATTCGACTTTGTAATATAACTTGAAGTTTGGAATTGTGATGCCTCCAGCTTTGCTTTTCTTTTTCAAGGTTGCTTTGGCTATTCACAGTCTTTTGTGGTTCCATACAAATTTTAGGACTGTTTGTTCTAGCTCTGTGAAAAATGCTGTTGGTATTTTGATAGACAACCCAATACAAAAATGTTCAAAAAACTTTTGAACAAGCACTTCACAAAAGAGGATAACCAAACGTTGAGCCAATGCGGGAAAAGGTGTTCAACCTCCGTAGTTGTCAGGGAAGTGTCAACATCGAGATAACAATCTATCCCGCACAGAATGGCTAAATTAAAAAAGAAGAAACTGTCAATACCAAGTGCAGAGATGCAGAACAACAGGAACTCTCCTGCCACTTGCGAGATAGAAAATTGGCACAGCCTCTTTGGAAAATTGTTGGGCAGGATCTTCTGAAGCTGTTCATATACATACCCTACAGCCCAGCAAATTGGCCCTTATGCGTATTCTCAACAGAAAAGCATACACGTGAGTACAAATTATCACAACACTATTCACAATGACCCCAACCTGGAAACAACACAAATGCTCACCAAAGTAAGAATGGACAAATATAAAATGGTATACTCAAACAATGGAAAAACTCTCTAGCAATGAACATGAACAAACTTCTATTTAATGCAAAATATGAATGAATTTCATTAATGTAAGCGAAAGAATACTGATATGTCCTCTATGGTTCAATATCTATGATGTTTAAAATCAGACCAAGCTAAATGATGGTTTAATCAACAGGCAGAAAATATCAGTTAAGCAAGATGAATAAGCTCTAGAGGTCGGCTACAGCATTGTGTCTGTAGCCAAAAATGTCCAATTAAAATTTCAGAAGATGTATCTGATGGTGTGTCCTTATCACAATAAAATCCAAGACAAACAAACAAAAAACTAAACTAAATAATGGTATTAAAGGTAGGATAGTGGTTACGTTGCCGGAGGAGGGAGAGGAGTAACAAGTGGGATTGGACACGAGAGGCTTCCCTGACCCTCATTATGTTCTATTTCCTAATCTCATGGTGATTATAAGTGTGTGTTCCTGTTGTGATAATTCATCAAGCTCTATGCTTCTGATGCACTTTTCTGTATGTTATATATCAGTAAACTTTAGGAGATCATAAAGCAGCCAATTGTGGTTACAATACAGGTTAAATGAGCGTTTATTGAAGGCCTTGTGCTTTTTAAGTATTATTCATTTTCTTCTTCATCATAACCCGATGGAAAATATCCTCAAAATCTTTATTTTATAGATGGAAATCCTGAGCCTGAGGGGAAGTAAGCAAATTGTCCAAGATCTCACAGCTTGTTTTTCTGTCTTCAAAGGTTTTGTTTTCTGAACTGTATTTATGTTTCCTCTTGTAGTTTTCTTCAGCATTCACAAATTGCCTTGCAGAAATATTTTACTTAAGTAATCCAGATAGTTGAATTTAATCATGTAAATTCCAAAGAAAGACAATCCAAAGACTGGAACCATTAACAATAAAAAAAAAAAAAAAAAGATAATCCATTGTATATAACCCTGTCTTTGCTTTCCAGATCATTCCTTGAGAATGTAACTTTCAAGGTAACAGAGAAGTTAACAGAACCTCTCAATAATGAGCCTAGGATACTTGCTAGAGCCCTGCAAGTTAAATGTAGCTGAAATAGGAAAGTAACCATGATTTACTTCATTCACTCAAAGTGAAAGAAATGTAACTTTTAAACATTTTTCTAAATTAAATCAATCTGTTCTCCCACACATTCACCAAGGTTGGAAGAAAATCCAATTTTTAACTGACAGAAAATCTAATTTTATTCATGGAGTGAGTAGGTGAGACCCGTTTTCTATCTCAGAATTCTATGGGGAATCCCAGGGTCTACTGGAAATTTGAGATGGGACTTTGACCTTGACCTCACTGTCAAATGTTCTCCGTCCAAGCTGAACAATGTATTCCACACCAAACTTCACAGCTAGGAATCTCACTGTTGCTTGATCATGCAGGCGTCCCCCATGTGAGAACTGGGCAGCCCCTCCCACTTATAAATTCGTTTCTGCCACCTACTTCCCTCAAATACAGGGCACCCTACTCTCAACTCTTAGAGCTCTGACCTTTTTAGATAATTCAGCTCCTGGACTGCATTCTAGGAAAACTATTGGAAGAACCTAAGGGACTTATAACCAAAATGTCCTGGGCAGCACGTTGGAAACATCTAGAAAATGTTTGGCACACAGTTTAAGCAGATGTGTATGTATGGAAATTCCCAGAAAATAGATTGATAGGGCTCCAGCCAAAGCAGTCAAAGTTTAACTTGATTCTATAGTCGCAGACTGGGTGTGCCTGGGTATTCCCCCCAAGGAATAAGACCAGCCTTTAGAATTTCCCAAAAGCTATGGTTTGGGAAAAGCAGAACAACGTGTTGGGATGAGGACGGCACTTTTTTGGGCAGGTCATCAGTGATAGAGGAAGATCAGTAGTGGAGACTCTATAGATGTAGAATAGCTCCCTGGATGTGCATGGGTACATGCATGTGCAGAAAGAAGAAGTGGTAGGGCTCCCCTCCTTTCTAGAATGTCATGCAGCCTGAGTGGTGTTGCAAGGAAGTTCCTAGGAAAATGGGGGAGGGGGGCATTGAAATAAAATTTCCTTAAGAGTAACTCACACTCTTAACTGGTTTTCTCAGGGTTGGTGTGGTCTGAGAAACAAAGCTTATGTGTATTTTGGTCTATGTTAATATAGTAGGATTAATAATTACAATAATTACACCAGTCAGTGAGCCTCACCTATATTCCAGCTACTGTGCTAAGTGCTTTAGATTCATCATGCTGGTTACCACTCTGAAAGTAAATACCCATTAGCCCTATTTCACAGGGCCAAGTAAACCTCAGAGTAGTTAATACATAACAGATCCAGGATTCAAGTCCAAGTCCAAATCCAAAGGCTGTGTGTTTACCATTATTCCACATTTTTTTCTTGAGAATAAAGCCAATGTATACGATGTTATTCCCTTCTTACCAAAGCTCTGGGTCCCAAAGTTGACAATAGACATGCTGGATTTGAACTGTTAGGACCAGTTGGGAGAGAATATGAACCTTATGCAAGCTGGAAAATAAAGAAATAATTTACTAGCAGCAATGAATTTGAATTTTGTTTTTTTAGGTTAGTAGTGTTTTTTTTTTCCTTTTTTTTCCAATCAAAGTATATTTGACACATAATGTTACATTAGTTTCAGGTGTACAACGTACAACAAATTTCTATGTTGTTCTATTCTCACAAGCGTAGCTACCATCTGTCACCATACAACACTATTACAGTATCACTGACTGTATTCCCTATGATGCACCTTTTATTCCATAACTGGAAGCCTGTATCTCCCACTCCCCTTCATCCATTTTCCCATCCCCCACCCCCTTTTCATTGCATGGGTGGAATGGCAACAATATTTCAATAGTTCTGAAACAAATTAGAATGTGACTCCTTTTTGTTTGTTTGTTTGTTTTTGTTTTTTGTCCCAGGCAATTAGATCTACTGATCTCTTGCCTCATCTTAAAAGAAAAAATTGGAAAAGTTTTAGTAATTATAAAAAAAAATTAGAAAATAAGCACTCTATGAATCGTACACTTTAAGCAGATGAGTTTTTTTAAGTGGGTTAAAAATGTTTTAATTGTTAAAATACATTGGTAAATTGAGTAATCTACATTGCAGTACTAGGTGGCTACACGGTCAAATTAAGAACTTTTCAAATACCCTACTAACCATCAGTTAGAAGTCCTTGAAAATAGTATAGGATTAATGATGAGAAGCTGCAATCACGCAAAGGAGAATGGAAGTATCAATGGCTATGAAGGATTGGTGGTGACATATGCCTTCGACTAAAGAATACAGAAAGTTAGTCAAAACGCGCATTGTATCAAAAACTAATGATATACTATACATTGGCTAATTGAATCTAAATTTAAAAAAACGTGCATGGGGCATGCAAATTTCAGTGGCTTATTTTTAAATACTGCAATGCAATACATTGTTCCTAACAAAAGAAATTCTCTGACACTTAAATAAAGCTGAAAACCAAATAGTAAGAAAAGGGAAAGAGATAATAGTAAGAATCAATTTAACCATTTTACAACTAAAAATGTGAAGTAGAAATAGTGAAAGGTAACACACAAATATGTTACTTTAGGTAATTCATTTATAGTGCCTTATCTTAAGTTATAAATAGAATAAGGATTTTGTTATATAAAAACTATCAAAAAATTATCAGTGAAAAGACACGATCTTCATGAGCTGTGTTGAAGCCAGTGTGAAAATGCTGCAGCAGTGTGTCAGCCTGTCTTTCACAGGAGGACCCCAGAAAGTTCCTTATACCCGTGTATTGTTCACCCAGTTCCTTTCTAGTACCACAACATTCAGCGTGTACCCACGGTTTCAACTATGGGAGGGAAGGCGGAGCAGTCAAGTGTTTATAATTTCCTAGGAAATTTCTGTGCACGTTACGACGTCCCACGGAATGAAACTCCTTCCAAATCTTAATGAGCAAGCTCTTGATTATTGAGTCATGATAGTTTCTTCTAGTTTTTTCGTACAGTGTTTGATTGGATACCGTATTGACAGCTTCAGATGGTAGACCTGCATATCCCCCTTCCATAGTTCCTCCTCTTGTCATCTACCCTTGCTGATTCTTCCCGTACATCCTCAGCTGTTCTTGCAGCTCCTGGGCCGGGCGGTGCTCGTGGGGGTGGAGTTCCCGCAGCCCGTAGAGCCGCGGGCCTGGCCTGGGAAGGTGACTTCGGGAGCTGGCCGCCGCGGGTCCTGGGGGCGGAGGCGGAGGCGGAGGGCGGCGTCCAGAGCTGGAGGCTCGCGGGGGGGGGGGGGGGGGGGCGGGGGGGGGGGGGGGGGGGTGCGGACGCCCCCTTTCGCCGCGGAGGGACTAGAGCCAGGGCACTGCGGTCAGGCGAGGGCCAGGGCAGAAAACACTGAACGGATTTTTATGGTAAGTAAATTATATTTCCCTAAACTGCTAAAAATAAAAGTATACTTTCATATTAAACAGTTTTTTGTGTGAGTGGTTGCACAGATTCCCTCCTATCATTTGTCATTCTACAATCAGCCACTGTGTGCGGCTGCACAGTTGGACGTTTCCAGGGCGTTGCCGTTATAAATGCCACTGTTTTACAAAGCTATGTATAAATAGCTTTTATTATTTTAAGATAAATTTCTAATAGTGGATTCAATAGATCAAAAGCTATGACTCTTTTAGGGTTCTTGTTCTCTGTTGATCTAAATAGTGCACCAATTTTAATGCCACCGCCAACTTGGAGTTCACACGTATCTTGCTGGTCTTTCCAGCCTCTTCTTGATTTGATGTAGTTGAGTGGCTAATATCAGATGTACTTTATAATTTCGGAAAAGTTCAACTAGTTTTCCTTATTTCTTCCCTGTATGCTAAGAATTTTTCTGCAAGTGTTTTAAGGATGAGGTATTGCTAGCTCTCGATTAAACCAAAATGAAATACATTTTTATAACCTTTCTAGTATTTAAAAAAGAATAAAAATAGTAAAGTTTTTTTTTTACTTTTCTTACTTTTCTTCCTTGTTTTCCCTGTGTGTGGTACAGTTCACTCTTTCCTTGTTGTTATAAAGATGTTGATAACATCTGCAAACAAGACAATACCGAAGACTTTAAAAGTTATAAGCATCCCTCCCCCAAAAAATAAAAAATGAAAGTATGAGCATCCCATTTCCTAGATGAGGTTACAAATTGTATAGACTGTAAATGCCCATCTCTGTTTGTTATTTAGCTGTTACCTTCATCTTATGTATTTAAAAAAGAATTGGCTTTAAAAAAGTGGGGGGTGGTATTAATGTGACTTTTGGTTTAGGCACTGAGGAGTGTAAGACTCCAGAGTAAATTGTGGCAATCAGATTATGAGAATCTTGAAGCCTAAAACAATGTCTTAATTCCTATCTTGAATCTTTCAAAGTATACAGTAAGTGCTTAATAGGATCTCATTAAATAACATTAAATTTTCACTTCTGAGCAATTTCCCACGATTCCAGTCCGTAGGAAGAAATTTCAGGTGTGGCCTCAAGGTTGGTTCTGTCTAACAGGAAAACATCTTAATAGCATTTATCATCCAGTAACAATATATTTATCGTTAAGAAGTTGCTGTGTGAATTGAAAAAAGCTGAAGGCATTTAGCTTTGCATTATAGTTTGCTAAACAGAGAATCTAAACAAATTTTCAGAGGGAAATGTTTAACCAATTTAAGAGAACTATTTTCAAGTATTACAATAGTTTCCATTTGCATAAAAATAAATGCTGACTAAAAATGAACCTTCTTTATTTTTTTATTTTATTTTTTTAAAGATTTTATTTATTTGACAGAGAGACACAGCGAGAGAGGGAACACAGCAGGGGGAGTGGGAGAGGGAGAAGCAGGCTTCCCGCGGAGCAGGGAGCCCGATGCGGGGCTCAATCCCAGGAACCTGGGATCATGACCTGAGCTGAAGGCAGACGCTTAACGACTGAGCCACCCAGACGCCCCTGAACCTTCTTTATTGATTAAATCAAGGATGCATTGTTAGAATTAAAAATTACTATTACTGTATTTCTGTAAGGTAATAAAATGATATTTCTTTAAAAAAAAGTCACTAGCTTTTTTTGTTTTCACTGTATTTCTGAGAGGTGCAGCTGATTGCTTGTGATTATCATAAAATGAAACCACAACTTCAGAGGTCAGGTGATTTGCCTGAGGGCACACAGTGAGCTGCAGCATTAGGACCAAACCCCAGGTCTCCAGCTCCAAATCTCAGATTCTCATCATCACACAAGCTTTTTTTAAACCACTGTCCCAGACAACACTGCTTCAAGGAGAACATGCTCTTTGCACTATTACCTTTTAGAAAGTCATCTCAGAAGATTAAATATGCAAAGGCATAAAGAAATCAGTTCAGTTTAGTTTACCTTGGAGTAGAGGGCTTAAAAATATCAATGTTTATTTTTTCAAAGAAAAGTTTAAGAATTATTTCTATTTTTCCTTGTGAGATAAATGGTGATTACCCCATAAGCTTATAAATACTTCTAGGAATGTCATGTCAAAAACAGGCAACGACGTGGATGGAACTGGAGGGTATTATGCTGAGCGAAATAAGTCAGTCAGAGAAAGACATGTATCATATGATCTCACTGATATGAGGAATTCTTAATCTCGGGAAACAAACTGAGGGTTGCTGGAGTGGTGGGGGGTGGGAGGGATGGGGTGGCTGGGTGATGGACATTGGGGAGGGTATGTGCTATGGTGAGCGCTGTGAATTGTGTAAGACTGATGAATCACAGACCTGTACCTCTGAAACAAATTATACATTATATGTTTAAAAAAAGAAGAAGATAGTAGGAAGGGAAAAATGAAGGGGGGGAAATTGGAGGGGAAGACGAACCATGAGAGACTATGGACTCTGAGAAACAAACTGAGGGTTCTAGAGGGGAGGGGTTGGGGGGGATGGGGTAGCCTGGTGATGGGTATTAAGGAGGGCACGTATTAAATGGAGCACTGGGTGTTATACGCAAACAATGAATCATGGAACACTACATCAAAAACTAATGATGTAATGTATGGTGATTAACATAACATAATAAAATAAAAAAATGCAAAAAAAACCAATAAAAAAACAGGACTCCCTTAACCATTATACAGTATTCCCCCCCTTACTCACAGAAGATATGTTCCGAGACTCCCAGTGGATATCTGAAACTGGGCATAGTACCAAACCCTATATATACTAGGTTTTTCCCTTTACATACACACCTGTGATGAAGTTTAATTTATAAATTAGGCACAGTAAAAAATTAACAATAATAAAATAGAATAATTAAAACAATATACTGTAATAAAACTTATGTGAATGTTCTCTCATTCTAAAAATATTTACTTACCCTTCTTCTTGTGATGATGTGAGATGATAAAATGGCTACGTGTTGAGACGAAGTGAGGAGAATGACGATGGTAGCCATTGTGACATGGCCTTAAGGTACCATTGACCTTCTGACCACTCCTCAGGAGGATCCTCTGCCTCAGGACCATGGTTGAGCATGGGTAATCGAAACTGGGGACAGCAAGACTGTGGATAAGGATAGACTTCTATATTGGTTACTCTACTAGATGGAAATAAAGTTCATTTGCTGACCTCTTATTTGACTCTCAGTGGACTATATTATAGCCCCTCATGTTATGTTAAAACAAAACCAACAACAAACAGATAAAAAATAAATAAACAAATCTGCTTGCCTTTTGCTGTATGTCTCCGAAAATGTTTTGGATTTTCCTCAGTTATTTTTCAAACATATAAAAAGCTTTGTTTATTTTTTTTAACAATAATAATACCCATTATATAGACATTCTTAAGAAGACCGTTCTCATATGTGGACATAGTTTTCAGGTGGATATGTTTGTGAGCTAAACCATTTCTTCTCTTTTTTTTTTTTTTTTTTTTATTCAGTGGGATCATGAGATGATCATCTGTTATGTGTGTCACAGCAGGAAAGGGGTAAGAAGAGAGCAGATGAACCAGATCCCCTCTTCATTTTATAGGTGAGAACTTTTGATCCTAGAAAGGTAACAGGACTTGCTAAAATCATTGACAGAGCTGGACTTCTCACTGGGACTTTTGTTCCATGTTGTCCTTTTCCATCCTTCTGTGGAGGCTTTCACCCACCCCAAGCTACGGCATCATTAACAAGCTTAAGTTCTTGGAGGAAGCAAGTATATGAGCACCTTTTAAGAAAATGTGCTGCTAAGAGACAAAGGCATACAAATTTTAGAATGGCCAGCCCTGAACTACAAATTTCTACTTCTCTTTTTTCCCCTTTCCAGCCAGAATTGACAGTTTGCTATCAAGGGCCTGAATATAATCAAGGGTAGGGAGACAGGGCAGCTAATGGCAAAAAGTGGAAGAGAATGCTTTCTTCTTCCACCATGGCTAATTTGAAAAAAAAACAAAAAACAAAAACAGTTATGTAATATCATGAACTCTTATATTTTATTTCTGCTGGGTTTCTAATTCAGTTAGTACTGTGGAGATAGGTTAAGATTTGACCTTTTTCTTGAAATCACTTTTTAAGTTTTAAATAAGAGAATTGGAAGTTGAAAAGTTCACAAGTAGGGTGCCTGGGTGGCTCAGTTGGTTAAGCAACTGCCTTCGGCTCAGGTCATGATCCCGGAGTCCCGGGATTGAGTCCCACATCAGGCTCCCTGCTCGGCGGGGAGTCTGCTTCTCCCTCTAACCCTACCCCCTCTTGCGCTCTCTCTCTCACTCTCTCTCTCTCTCAAATGAATAAATAAAATCTTAAGAAAAGAAAAGTTCACAAGTAAAATGTAATAAGAATCTATCAGGCTTAGGGGTGCCTGGGTGGCTCAGTTCGTTAAACGTCGGACTCTTGATTTTGGCTCAGGTGGTTGTCTCAGGGTCGTGAGATCAAGCCCTGCCTGGAGAGACCTGTGTGGGCTAGGTGTGGAGTCTGCTTAAGATTATTTTTCTTCCTCTCTCTCCACCCCTCCCCCCACTTGCGAGGACGCAGGCTTTCTCTCTCTTTCTCAAAAAAAAAAAAGATCTGTCAGGCTTAGGTCTCCTGATAGTTCTCAAAACTAAATTGCTCTACTTATATATATGGTAAGATAAATTATCCACCAACTAACCAATAACATCTTGGAACAAAAACCATGCCCCATTAGTAAAGGTCTAGGTTAATTCCAACAAAATGTGTCTTTTTTTTGTTTGTTTATTTTTTTAGAAAGGGAGAGGTGCGGGGAGGGGCAGAGGGAGAGAGAGAGAGAGAATCTTAAGCAGGCTCCACGCTCAGTGTGGAGCCCTACTTGGGGCTCAATCCCACAACCCTGAGATCATGACCTGAGCTGAAATCAAGAGTTGGACCCTTAACCGACTGAGCCACCCAGGCGCCCCAAAATGTGTCTTCTAAAGCCAAAGAAAATAATTGGAAATACTGCATAAATACATGATACCAAAATTATTTCCAAAAAGGTAGACTATATTTATTTAAAATGCTGTCAGTATGGTACACATGTGTCTATTCTAAGGTAACTTCCCTTGCTTTGGTATTATTTGAACAAAATTAGCCATTATGTTTTTCATTATTGTTATTGTTTTAACCCAAAAGGTAAGTAAAAATTTAGGTATGGACTGATTTTATTCCAATCTGGAGTTGTTAGAGTATGTCAATTTATATGACCAGATATTATATGAAGTATCTATATGGAATATTATTAAGTAGGAGAAAGGAAAAAAGGGATACTTTGTATTAGTCAGGGCTCTCCAGGAACACAAAACCAATGTATATTATAAGGTTTACTATGAGGGATTATCTCTTAGTTATGGAGGCTGAGATGTCCCACAACCTGCTATCTGAAAGCTGGAGACCAAGGAAAACCGGTGGGTAGTTCAGTTCAAGTCCAAAATCTGAATTCCAGGGAACTGATGGCATAAGTCTCTCTGAGGACAGATCAATGTCTAGCTCATGTGCTCAGGCAGAAGGGGCAAATTTTTACTTACCCCATGGCTTTTGTTTTATTCAGGCCTTCAGTGGATTGGATGATGCCCACCCACACTGGGGAGGGCAATCCGCCTTACTGAGTCCACCAATTCAAATGCTAAGCCAATCAACAAATGCTCTCACAGATACACTCAGAAAAAACGATAGCTAAATATGTGGGTACTGCATGACCCAGTCAAGTTGATACATGAAACTAGCCATCACAGATCCACCCCTTATGAACTTGGCACCCACACCCATCTCCTTAAATTATACTTAATCTCAAAATAAAGACAGTAACAATGTCATAATTCTGCCTAACAAGATACAAGCATACTGTATACAACCAAAACGACACTAAGCTTTTCCTCAGAAGAGGAGGCATAGTACTTGCATCATGTTTACTCTTTACCTTGATATCCTGCAACTTAAATACTATTATGTAAAATTAATATTTATATGCATCAATTAAAAATTTACTGTGATGTAAAGTTAATACGTCTTATATTACATGACACGAGAATAAGAGAGAAAACAAAGATACCCACACATATGTACAGTTTTATTCATGATAAACAATAAGGAAATGCTCCATATTAATATTCTTTAATAATAAGGAGTAAATACTCATGGCCATGGTATTCTTTGTTTCTGACTGGTCCTGCTGGTTGTAGCTGGTATTTATGACTCCTTTTTTTTTTTAATTTTTTTGTTTCTTTCTTTCTTTATTTTATTTTTTTAAAATTTTATTTTATTATGTTACGTTAGTCACCGTACAATACATTATTAGTTTTTGATGTGGTGATCCACGATTCATTGTTTTCATATAACACCCACTGAATTTATTTATTTTTTAAAGATATTTTTTATTTATTTTTTTTTTTATTATGTTGTTAGTCACCATATAGTACTTCATTAGTTTTTGATGTAGTGTTCCATGATTCATTAAATTCGTATAACACCCATTGCACATTGCAGTACGTGCCTTCCTTAATACCCATCGCCAGGCTAACCCATCCCCACACCCTCCCCTCCCCTCTGAAACCCTCAGTTTGTTTCCCAGAGTCCATAGTCTCTCATGGTTCATCTCCCTCTCTAATTCCCGCCCCCTTCAGTTTTCCCTCCCTTCCCTTGTGGTCCATCGTACTATTCCTTATGTTCCACATATGAGTGAAACTATATGATAATTGTCTTTCTCTGCTTGACTTACTTCACTTAGCATAATGCCCTTCAGTTCCATCCATGTCGATGCAAATTGTAGGCATTCATCCTTTCCGATGGCTGAGTAATATTCCATTGTATATATGAACCACATCTTCTTTATCCATTCGTTGTTGAAGGGCATCTCGGCTCCTTCCACAGTTTGGCTATTGTGGACATTGCTGCTATGAACATTGGGGTGCATGTGCCCCTTCTTTTCACTACATCTGTATCTTTGGGGTATGACTCCTACTACCCATTGTGTATTCCCTTTTCCTTCAGCAAACACCTAAACTGGTCATGATTTCTTACCTGGTAGGGTGACATGAACCTTCATTCCTGAAAGATGTAGGCCTCAGTAGGAGTCTTGCCTGCATTGGGTTGCGGCAGTTTTCCATTCCTTTGTGTTTGGAACAGAAGGCATCATAATTTATCCCAGCTTTCAGTTCTTCCCATTGTGGGTAACATTCTTACCATGTATAAGTCCTTGATTCTGTGACATGAATCATTTTTATTCATTCATTGTTCTATGAAATGTACCTTTGTCACCTGTTGGCAGTTAATCCTTCTGGCGGACCACAAGGCACTACACATTATGGAGTGCCTCCAGGATGGAGATTTCAGCTCACGCACGCTTCCTGAAGACGTAAACACACTGAAAACACAGCATTGCATCCCCAGGGCTAATAAAAATCAGTTCTAAGTAAACTGAGAGCTCCAATATTATGCCAACTCTTAGGTTGGTTATTCCGCTAAAAGGAAATAAAATTTCATTTGTTGGATTCGTATTTGGCTCCCAGCTTACTATGTTATAGATCCTCTTGGTATTTTAAAACAAAACAGACAAATACTAAAAAGTATTCGGTCCAGCTGAGCACCTCAGTGAAGAGTTGGCTCTCTGGGTCTGAGGGGAGGAGAGGAGACACAAGTGGCAATGAAGAAAAACCCGGTGGGGCACGTCGTCCAGACTGTCCCTGAAGTGCAGGGAACATCGCTGAACACTATGAACACTGCATGGCACGGCTTAGCTGTTCCTGCCTCCCGCCAGGGCTGCTCAGCTGTCTTCATTATTATCCCTCTCTTTCTTTCCTCAGGGACCTGTCCTGCTGCTTCTTTTCCGTGGAGATATTTACATAAAAAATCTTAAATCTCATCGGTCGGGTTCCTGAATCTCTTACTTCGCTTTCTCCAGGAGGTGATATTTTACTTTTAAGTGAGAGCCCACATGGACTGTCAGTGTCGGGCAGCTGCAGCTGGGTCTCCTGTGGGTCTTTATCAAAGTGACCACAGACAAAGCCCTGGGCCAGCTGCTGAGGGCAGGTGGTCAGCCTTTCACTCATGAGAGGGACCACCCAGGAGAAAAACAATACCAATTTATAACAACTATTAAATGAGCTATTATTTGTGATAGAACAGTGCCTGCCACATATTAAGTGTTTGGTAAAAGTAAAACAAATCAATTTGGAGGGGACGAGTGGGACTCCTGGGGTCTTAGTCACAGAGAGGCATTACGGATGTGGTAGTGGGTCGGACCATGTACGCCCAACATTCATGTCCACCCAGAACCTCAAAATGGAATCTCATTTGGAGTAAGAGTCTTTGCAGATGTAATTAGGGTAAAAGATTGAGATGAAATCATACTGGATTAGGGTGGACTCTAAATCCAGTGAAAATTATAAGAGATAGAAGAGAAATACAGGGAAGAAGGAATGTGAAGATGGGGGCAGAGATTGGAGTGATGCATTTACAAGCCAGGGAATGCCAAGAATTGCAAACAACCACCAGAAGTGGGGAAAGAGGCATAAAATGGTTTCTCCCTCAGAGCCTCCAGAGAGAACCAACCCTGCCAAGACCTTGATTTTGGATATTTGGCCTACAGAACTGTGAGAGGATAAATTTCTGTTGTTTTAAGATACCCAGTTTGTGGTAGTTTGCTGCAGTGACAGAAAACGAATGCAGATTTCTATCTTAAGTCTATACAAATTCTATATTTGTTAGGTCATGGAAGAATACAAAAAGGTTTTGTTCTGGAAGGGTAAGTTGCCTGCAAATATTCTTATAATCTTAACCCAAACGAACCTGTATATGCAAAGAATGTTAATACAGTGAACACACACACCAGTGTAATAATACAAGCATTTGGGAAGGAGGTTCTCCTTCCCATACACTTCTCTGAAAACTGGTTTCCATGAACCCTTGCCTTTCCTCCATAGCTGCAGTTGTTTGTCCCCAGGGGCAAGGGATCCTGGACTTCTCAGCCTAAATGAAGTCTTTTTTCCTAGAACTTTGGAGTCGGAATACAAAGCCATTGGTCAGTCTTTGCTGATTCTTCGATGAAGGACACATCAAGCTGAGAGGACTCAGTTGACCATGAATTAAGAAAGTGGAGACACTGCAAAGAGAGACAGAAAGAAGCAGACGTAGAAGGGACTGGATAAAAGACTACATAGCCCTAGAAAACAAAGGCCCAAGAGATTACCTGCTCTTATTTCTCATTCAGATCATTGAGGATCTTCATGCCTGACTGATTACCACTGAGGCAGTTAGGGGATGGTGATTAAGAGTGGAGGCTCTGGAGCCAGATGGCTTTGGGTGAGTTACTTGACCTTCTTGGTTTCCTCACTGTGGTTGAGACGAATAACAGAACCTCCATCAAATAGTTGTTCCTTGGATTAAATGTAAAAAGCACTTAGGATGAGTCAAAGTAAATTAAGTGCATTAATATGAAACACTTGGGTGTGTACATCAGTTGTACTCAGGAGATGTTGGCTGCTATTATTATTACCCTGTTGCCTCCAAATGGCTTTTAAACCATGTCACGCATCTACCATCATTTTATGCTTTTTGGTAAGCCGCACATTTAAGTGGTTTTTCCATCTATGTTTATACTTGTAGTTTCACAGTGGATTAACTTACTATAACAAAGACTAAAAATCAGTCACAGCACAGGAAGTTTATTTTTTCCCTTCCTGACAGTATTTTAAGTCAATAAACATAACACAAAGCAAATAGTAAAAAGCAACTTGGTTTCTGGAGATGTTTACTGTGGGTATGTTTGCTCATACCTACCTGTTCTCTATGTACAGAGTCAGCACAATCTCATTTTATTACACCAAAGTGTAAAGCAAGTCATAGTGCGTACTCGGGTTTAAGCAGAAATATTGTGTAAGGAAAAGAAAAAAAAAAGTTAGTTTAAATGCTTGTTATCCTGGGAGGTAAGCCAGAGTTTGAGTTTGTTAGACTAGGAGGGAGGCAGAATTCCTATTAGAAAGACAGTTGCACATCCATTTAGGAAAATATGTGAACAGATTTTGGTCCTCTAGGTTAGTTTCAGACAAAGAAGACTTTAGTAATTTGCATATTAAAGAAACAACAATTTTTGGTTTCTTCTTGAGTGAGTGCTGGAGATCCAGATACTCAGATGTTGGAGAAATCCTGGAACAGAGAAGCCTAGCCCCACCTAGAGATGGCTAGACAGCTCAGAGGCTCAGGGGCAGTGAGACAGCTGATATTCTATTGTAAATTGGTTACTTCTTTGTGTTTCACTGTAATTCCATTTCATTAGCCCCAAATCTTCAGTAAAGTCTGTTATGCACGAGTATTCAGGCACGAGACGGAGCTGGTTAGAGCCAAACAGGGAAAGCAGCAACACAGGAAGCCAGCTGACATGGCTGGTATGTGAGAGCCTCTCTGTTGGATGTCACCAAGCTGGAGACAGCAGCGACATCTGTGTTTGGGCTGCTTTTTGGCCTTCTCGAGAAACCTGCTTATCTTTGAGAAAAATTATACAGGAAAGAACTACTCCAGTAGTTAAATACTCCAGTAGCCCATTTGCTGGTGGCAATCTGACTGTGCTTTACTTAAGGGAAAGAGGAAACCAGACATCTTTGGGTCTGGTGATGAACTGTAGCAACTTGAGGGCTAATGACGAGTTCTCCAAACTCTGACACCTCTGTAAGCACAGTGGGGTGAACATTGGGGTGATGACTGTTACAATGAGCTTTGAGACAAAAACATGGAGACCTTGTCAAAAAATGCAGGGTGCCAATGTCAGTGTTTGGAGGTTATAGTAAATTGGCCTCTCCCAATCCAGATGTTAGGGAAATAAAATTGTCCTTTCAAAGCAATGATTTTTGGGCGCCTGGGTGGCTCAGTTGGTTAAGTGACTGCCTTCGGCTCAGGTCATGATCCTGGAGTCCCTGGATTGAGTCCCGCATCAGGCTCCCTGCTCAGCAGGGAGTCTGCTTCTCCCTCTGACCCTCCCCCCTCTCATGTGCTCTCTCTCATTCTCTCTCTCTCAAATAAATAAATAAAATCTTAAAAAAAAGTTGAACTTTAAAAATAAAAATAAAAAAATAAAAGCAATGATTTTTTAAAAGTTATTATTGAAACATATACAGAATAGTATGATAAACTCCCAAGGACCCTATCGCCCAGTGTCAGTAATAACCAAGCTAGTTTCATCTTTATCACATTCTCTTCCCCCTTTCTAATCTTATCATTTCATTCATAAATATTTCAGTTTGTCTCCAAAAGATAATGGTTCTTATTTTATACATGACCATAGTATAATGATCACACTGGCAAATAATTGATAATTTCATAATATCATCAAATATTCTGTCGGTGTTCAAGTTTCACATTTTAAACATTTCTTTCAGTCAGGATCAAAAAAGGCCACACTTCTTTTCCCTCCTTTTTTTTTCCAATGTTATTTATTTGTTGAAGAACCTGGGACATTTGTTCTGTCGTTTCCCACATTCTGGATTTTGTTGAGTGCATTCCTGTTGTGTTGTTCAATAGATTCTTCTCTTCTGTATTTCCTGTAGAAGGTAGTTAAGTTTTGAGGCTTGTTATGATACAGTCTAACCCCCCCTTTTTTTTCTTTTCAAAATTACTTCATGAGTAGTAGTGTGTAATTTCATCAGGAGGTACAAAATGCCTGAGTGGCTTTTTTTTTTTTTTTTTTAATAGCAGCCGTTGGTGATCATTGCCTACTTATTTTTAAGGTTTGGCAAAAACATGTTATGCATGCCGTATTATCCTGTAGAAAGAGAAATTTACCTTATTAACTATTTTGGGTACTATAGGTAGTTCATATAGGAAAGACAGGTTAAATCCTCATTTTTTTCCTTTACCAGTTTTCAGAGTTTGAGTATGAATTAGCTTTCTACTATCTTCTAAAGGTGACCACTGTTTTTTATTATTATTATTTATTATAATATATTATAGTTATTTAATAATTACTTATTATTAAGTACTTATTACTTATTATTTAATATTTGGTATGTTTCAGCCCATTGCAGTTACTTTTCTCATGAAAGTGGCATCCTTACTGAAAGGAAGCTTCTTCAAGTTGGTTCTGAGTTCTTTTTGACAACTTTTCTTTCTAATATGGTAATGTTTCTGGATTATTTAATAAATTTCCTGACTCAAACTACCAGAAGCCATTTCTCAAAGGAGGCTTTGTTCCTTTTAGTGGCAAGTGATATTTAGAGACCAAAATGAGGGTTCAAGGGTGATCATTCCTACTTGTTTCCAGGTCTTTTCATTGGACAGCTAGGACTTTTTTTAAAAAAGTAAATACATCATGAGCTCATTCTGATATTCATAATTAAGTATCTATAGGATTTTTACTTAACCTCATCGATCCTACATTTATTTTTCCTTTATTCCATACAGGAAATCCCAGTTCTCAAAAACACCAACATAATTACTTATTTGTTTTACCACATGATAGACACAGACAGCAGTGTCAAGAACAACATCATCAAGGGCACCTGGGTGGCTCAGTCAGGTAAGTGTCCAACTCTTGGTTTCAGCTCAGGTAGTGATCCCAGGGTCCTGGGATTGAGCCCCACATCAGGCTTTACACCCAGGGCAGATCCTGCTTGAGGTTCTCTCTCTCTCTCTCTCTCTCTCCCTTTGCCCCTCCTGCCCTGTGCTCTCTCTTTCTCTCTCAAATAAATAAAAAAATCTAAAAAAAAAAAAAAAAAAGAGCAACACCATCAGTGACTGTACTACAAGGTCGTTGTTCTAAATTGCAAATCTGATCATTTTACATCTTTGTCTAAACTCCTCATTGCTTCCCCATCCCCTGAATGACAAAACCCAAGCACGTTAACATGCCGTAACGGGCACTTTGTGATCCACCGTATACCATTGACTTGTCTGGAAACGCTCTGTTCCTCCTTCCCATTCTATTGAACTCTGAGTCCAGATCAGAAGCCATATCTCCTCTTTCCTAGCACAAATGGTTGCTCTTTCTCTGTGTTCTTCTCTGCCTCATACAGGCTTTTATTCATGCCTTTACCCAACTGAATTCTAATTATTTATATTATATGTGTGTTCTCTGCTAGATTGTGCATGTCTCAATGGCGAGTCCTACTTAATTTTGTATTCCCAGGATCTAAGTTAAGTCCATGATAAATAGAAGATGCTCAATAAATACTTGTTTAATTGATCTGATTTAATATGACCGAAGAGGTACAAAATCTAGCAGTCTTATTTTCTGATATTTAAGAACCTATTCACAGTGTTTTTAAGAAATTTATTTTAAGTAATATCACCTTGCTGGGAATTAAAAAGAAGCACAGGAAAATTGTTTGCAAAGGCATAATTGCTCTTGTATCTTTTAGGCTTAAGGTAAATACAATGATAATAGTAACAGTAGTATCTGCAAGCATCAGTGAACATCCATTCAGTGACCCTGTGGTCATATCTCTAACAGGCAGGATACTGGAGGGTCTTCAGTGTCTGTGTTTTGCACTTCTAACAGATTGCATTTGTGATATTTCTCCTAATCAGGCTCAGTTCTGCCCCTACAGAGAACCAAGGCAGAGAGTAAAGTCATTCTCTGATATTCTTTTCTAACAGTTTTAAGCATTAGCTTTTCAGAGTCATCAGGGAAATGCAAGTTAAAACTACAATAGGATGGAGGGGATGGAGAGGTATAAACTTCCAGTTGTGGAATAGATAAGTCACAGAGATGGGGGTACAGCATGGGGAATATAGCCAATAATATTGTGATAATGTTGTATGGTGACAGATGGTAATTACACTTACCATGGTGAACACTGAGTAATGTATAGAATTGTTGAATCAATGTGTCATACACCTGAAACTAATATAACATCATGTGTCAATTATACTTCAATAGTAATAAACTACAATAAGATGGTTGTACTTACCCACTAGAATAGCTAAAATTAAAAGTTTTTTTATTGGTTTTCAGCTGTTCCATGCTAAAGTATTCATATGTTAATAAATTATGTTTCATTTCCCCTTCTTTTTTTCTAATAGCATCTAATAGATGCCATGCCAATGCTCTCCCCCACCCTCTTTATTCTTTCATATTTTTCATTATTGTTTGAGCTGGAAATTTCTGGATCATCTATTTTCAAGAGTTTCCTGTAGGTGAGAAGGGGCTAGAATAGTAATCTAGGCTAAGTGATGTTGAATTTTTTCTAATGCACTATCTCTCTTTTCTGTAGTCACAAAATCAACTGCCTTCCTCCAACCTAGGTGGCCTTTGTGATTCCTTATAGAGCCTTGCCTTTTTCCATTTATGTACCTTATAGTTCCAGAAGGGCTTTCGCCAGCCCACTCCTATTCCTGAACCTACTTTAGCAGACAAAGGATATGGCTTTGCACTCAAGAGGTATTGCTCAGTTGAGAAGCAAACATATCAGTGTGTGTGTGTGCATTATGATATGTTATGTATCAGTACTGGATTCTCTGTCTCCACCGTCTCCTTTGATGTATCCTGAATGATAACTGGTTTTATCATCTGAAGTCAGCAGGCTTAGTTCAGGAAACCACACAGTGCCATGAGTGTTTCTGAGAACAGGGTGTGCAGAAGAATTCTAGGAGTGCCAGATGTTAGAAACCAACAGTAAATATTCACTCCCCAAAGGATGGGGCTGCTCATCAGTGATGGCTGCTGTGATCAAAGAGGGCAGGTGTGATGGGACAGTTGAAGACAGAAGGTTTAGAACATGTTTGGGTGAGGACTCACACAGAGGTGGCAGATTCTATAAAATAGCACTTCTACAAGAAAGGGGAGTTAGAAAGTGGCAATCAGAAGCAGGATTCTCCAGTGAAGGTGGCTTCTTCACCAGACGTGGTGAAGACACCGTAGAAGCTTGGAGCTGATGATAGGGACCTTTTTGAATCAAGTTAAGATCTCAAATTTAAGTGAGGCTTCGTCCCCAAAGTGGCTTTGATCGTAGTAATAGAGGTGGGAGCCCTTTAACTGAGAAACTGGCTACTCCTTCCTTCACTTCAAAAGATCTTCTAAGTGAGAAAATCCAACTCATCCAAATATGATTAGCAAAGTAATTATGTAACTAGAACTAGATCCAAAGAAAGCTACTCTAGGAAAACAAAAGAGCAAAAAAGAACTGAAAATTATACAAAACTTCCCTGCAGACTACAAATACTCATTAGAAAAATATTGCTCCAAAGCAGAGGAATATTCCAACACAACCTCCCAACATGAATAAAGGTGGATAAATCATAATCCCAGAAAAGAAAACAATAAAAAAACAAATACAAGAACTCAGGGAAGACAGAGCCAACAAAGGGAAGGTTATAGCCAGTCAGTGAAGTATGTGAAATGATTAACTAGCAAAATTTAGGAAAGAAATAGAAGACACAGGGGTGCCTGGGTGGCTCAGTCAGTTGGGCATCTGCCTTCAGCTCAGGTCATGATCCTGGGGTCCTGGGATCAAGCCCCTGGGATCGAGCCCCACTGAGCAGGGAGTCTGTTTCTCCCTCTCCTCCCTGCTCATGTTCTCTCTCACTATCTCTGTCTCTATCTCTCAAATAAATAAATAAAGTCTTTAAAAAAAGAAGAAATAGAAGACACAGACAAAATCATTTTGTAAATAAAGACTAAATTATAAGGAGCATAAGAGGAAATAGATACTCTAGGAAGTGTAACACAAAATAGAAAATATACACATACAGTAAAAGTGAAGAAAGTGAAAGAGAAATAAGCAAAAAGGTTTTTTAAAAGAGAAAGTGAAAGTTACAAAAGATAGGCAAAATTTTTCAAAATAAAATTAATTTGAGTTGTTCCATTGTAGGAGAACCAAAAGAATAGAGTAAAACATACATTATAAAATGTTCTGAAATGACTTGAATTTGTGTACTAAAAGGCACATTCGAGATATGAGAGAACTTTCCCAGAATGACCAACACCAAGACTTCCTACTAACACCAATCATACAAACATTAGACTTACCTTACTAATACTAGTAGCAAACTGGGCATCTGGGCAAAAATATTGTGTCATTTCTAAGTGAAAGAAAGCCAAGTTGGTACAGCTGCAGTCAGTGCTAACAAATGGAACAATACCTATCAGATACTTAAGGAAAGAAAATTTGAGCCAAAACTTTTAAATCCATTCAAGCTGTCTTTCAAGTGTCAAAGCTACAGGCAAAAATTTCTGCAACTTCAAGGACTCAGGGAATACTGTCCACATTAGGTCTTACTGAAGCATCTCCCAAAGAACAAAATTCATTCAACCAAAAGATGATCAGGCAAAACTTCATCAAAAAGACTGGGGGTGAACATTAGAGCTAGGACTAAAACAAGGGTTAACTTAAGGGGTACAAAATAAAATGTACATATGAATATTGTATTTATATACATTTTCAATGTGGAGGCTATTATTTTAAAAATTATAGTTCTAAATATATTTTTATTCTAGTGCCTGCCTTTATAATTAGACTTTTCTTAAAAGACTTATTTCTTTTATTTATTTTAGAGAGAGAGAGAGCACGCACAAGGGGGAGAGGCAGAGAGAGTGCCAAGCAAACTCCATGCTGAGCACAGAGCTGGACACAGGGCCGACCCCACGACCCCGAGACCACGACCTGAGCCAAAATCAAGTCAGGTGCCAACTGACTATGCTATGCAGCGCTCCATTTACAATTAGACTTTTGTATAATACCCTTAGAACCTTCTTTATTCAGACAATATCTACTGATTCCTATTATGAGCATCAAGTGAGTTAGCTTGTAACTTCTTCCTATTCTCTTTTCTCTATAGCTTTCTCTACACAATTTTAGTCAATAATATCATTTGCTATGGACTAAATTGTGTTCTCCCAAAATTCATGGGGTAGATATATGCTTAGTTTTACAAGAAAATGCCCTACCTTTTCCCAAAGTGGTTACACCACTTTACATTCTCACCAACAGTGTGTGAGACCTTCAGTTGTTTTATCACCTTGCCAGCATATGATATTGGTGGCTATTTTAGTTTTAGCCACTCTGATGAGTATGTAGTGAGTGTATCTCCTTGTGGTCTTGGTTTGTATTTCTCAATGATGTTAAACAAGTTTTATGTATGTTCCCATGTTTCTCCTCATGATGAAGCTTTTTCTTTAGTACTAAATTGTCCAAGCCCTCAAAATCCTGTTGGGATTATGACTCAAATTGGTTTAATCCCTGTACATTGATTTGGGAGGTGTCACAAACTTAGTCTTTCTCTCCTCTTTCCATTATCCAAATTCATTATTTTATCTCTTTCAGGAAGCATTTTTATTTCATATAGTTTTCAAATTGCTTTTGTTAGGATTATGCCTAGATATTTTATGTATTTGTGGATATTACAAATAAGAAATATATTTTTTAATGTTTTCTCTGTTTACTGATTATATATTGGAAAGGTTGTTTTGTAGATATTTATCCTGTATCCAGCAACATTATTAAACTTTCTTATAAGTTATAATACTTTTTCAGTTCTAGTTATAATCATTTGCATTAAGTAAGTCTTTTTAAACAGATATAGTTTCTTTTCCTTTAGTTTTTCTTTTGCGTTGTCTGGAATAGTGGTTCTCAAGTGGAGTGATTTTGCCCCTCAAAAGACATTTGGCCATGTCTGGAAACAGTTTTGATTGTCACAACTATCTGGTAAATAAAGGCCAGGGATGCTGCAAGACATCTCACAATGTATAGGACACCTCCCCACAACAAAGAGTCATTTGGCTCAAAATGTCCATAGTGCTGAGATTGAGAAACCCTGCTTGAGAACATCCAGTAATATATAAAGAAGTGTTGAGGTTAAAGCAATCTTGTCTTATTCCTGATTTTAATGTGAATATCTATTATTAATAGGCATAAAATTTGATATAAGTTAGTAATAATTATAAAAGTAGGAATTTATTCAAGAATGCTTTGTGAACTAGTAATTCTCTAGTAGTGACAAGCTAATCGTGGCAGTGGTTCTCTCTCTCTTTTTTTTAAAGATTTGATTCATTTATTTGACAGAGAGAGACACAGCGAGAGAGGGAACACAGGCAGGGGGAGTGGGAGAGGGAGAAGCAGTCTTCCTGTGGAGCAGGGAGCCCAACATGGGGCTCGATCCCAGGACTCTGGGATCATGACCTTAGCCTAAGGCAGACGCTTAAGGACTGAGCCATCCAGGCACCCCAGTGGTTCTCAAAAAGAGGAAGTTGTAGAAAAGGTGTGAAAAGGTAGGTAAAGAAGCCTATTATGTGGTTGATTATTGCCAGGGGACATGCCCTTCCTCACTGGAATTACTAAAGCATAAAGTACTATGCAAGATTAACTAATATCAGCTAGATTACACTGGACCTGTATCCCTTTCTTTTTTGCCATTAAAACAGTATCACTCACAGTGAAGGGCTTCTTTAGGTTAGAAGCTTCTGTGAACTCAATATTTTTATGTCTGAGTAGGTCCAACTCAGCCTGAATTCTTATTGTCCACATCAGCATTTTGAGGATTTTTTCAATTTTCTCTTTTCATCTAATATTGATGAGAAAGCTGTTATTAATATGTCAGTTATCATTCTTTGTAAGTGATATCCTTTATGGGGAGCTTTTTTATCCCTGATGCTCTAAAATTTCACTACCATGGATCTTTTTTCCTCAATTTCTCTTTCCTCCTGGAGCTCTAATTAGATCTTTTGTTGAAACTGCATGTCTTAACATCTTAAGTACTATTTCTTTATTCCTTTGGCTGAGAATTTCTTAGCTTACTTTTAAATCACTTGTTTGATTAGCTATGTTTGAATATTCACTCTATTTGTTAACTTGATTTCTTTTTACCCCATGGTATCTAATTGGTTCTTAGGACTACTTTTTCTTGCTTCAAAAAAGATACTCCTTTTTGTCTAAGATTAAATGTTTCAAGATTCTGTCGCAATCTCACTGTTTATTGTAATTGCTTCTATCATGTATTGGCTTTCCTCAAGTTTAAGAATTGGCACTATTTTACAAACTAATGGAATACATAGTAGGTATTTTTCTAGATATTTTACAATTTACTTAATCTTGTCAACTATGAACTAAATACTATTAACCCCACTTCATAGACAACTAAACTGAGTCAATGAGTGAGGTAAAAAATTTATTCAAGGCCATGAAAATAGTAAGTTTTGGAGCAAGTACACAATCCTATAGAGCCACCTTTCTTCCCAGGTCATACTATTGACATGAGGCCCTTGGGTCTGACCCAAGATTGCATGCTCATATTTACTCCTAAACCAGTTACCCTAGTATTTCCTAGTTGGCCCACAGTGGGGTGAGTAAGGGCATCCACCTACTTGTCTTCAGTGTCTTAATTGCCTATGTACCCTCCAATTCCCTAAGTCTACCTCCAGCTATGAAAGGACACTTGGGCTGCAGCTGCCTGTCCACTGTCCATTATCCACTTTTAGGTAGCAGCCACCATTTCTAGACCAAGAGCTCTTGTTTTCAAGTTTAGCTTTGTATTTAATTAGAAAACCCTACTATTTTGTAAACTTAAAATATGTATACAAGCTAAGGGGGAGGGGAGCTTTAATAAGACCTAAGGAAATTACTTAATTTCTACTGTATCCACTCGGACTGGTTGAATTTATCAAATCCTGACTGTGCATCTGGGTGTCTTGGGACAATGAGGGAAGGTTTTTTTGTTGTTTGTTTTCCTTCTTCAAGTCTAATGTGCCCCTCCCTCCCATCCCTGAGAAGCTTTCACCAAACTCTCAGTGATGGAAATAACCCTCTTGTACTCCAATAACAATCTCTTTAACACAAAACTGTAATGCAAAACCAAATTTATTTCCATGCATAACAGTGAAGATTGGGATACTAGATTAAAAGAAAAGCCATCTTCTGTCAAATAGAGATCAAGATTCTTAAGTAGCTGCCTTTGGGAACTACAACAATGGAGGACTTGCTGTCTTGCCTTCAGATGTTAAGCCTCTGCCTGATGCTTCCGCAGGCTCTTCAGATGTGCCTTCCTCTGCAGTCAGCCTTTCTAATTCCTTCTGATAGCTATGCTGGTATTCCAGATACTTTATGTTCCTCTTCTGTTTAACCAAGAACTTTTTCAGGAATTCTAAGAGCTACAATACAATACAAAAAAAAGACAGGGAAGGACTCAGTAAAGACCTTGTCTGCAATGGGATATGACCTTAGATCTTGCTACCAACTTCTAGTGAGTGCATGGACCAGCAGCCCTGGGAGCTTGTCAAAAATGCAGAATCTCAAGTCTCATCCAGACCTAAGAAATCAGATTTTAAGACAGCACTAGGCTATTCATATGCATATTGAAATTCAAAGAGCACTGATCTAAGACATTCAGGACCTCCAGGTGAATACAAATATCCACTTTTAATGACTATGAGTGTTGGGGCATCTCATCAAAAGTACAGATTAAGTAATGAGCTCCTAGTGCAATGGTTTTTCACCCTGTTTATTTGAATCACGTGGAGGTTTTGAGTAGGCACCCAGATCCCATTTTAGATTTAAGTGGTCTGGTGTAAGACTTAGTCACATGTAGCTCTTCAGAACTCCTCAGTGAGTCCAAGGGTTGATAACTTTTATTAGGACATTTTTTTTTCCACTGACTCAGAGAAGGCAGGGGATTGGTAAGAAAGTTACCACTATAAGGTAGAGTGTTCATCATTAACCAAGAAGACTTCAGAAAAGTTTATAGGATAAGAAGTCACCATTAATATTCAGTTTTGCAAGGGCACTCAAGGATAGTGGTTCTCAAAATGTGGCCCCTGGCCAGTAGCATCATCACCTGGGAACTTGTTAGAAATGCACATTTTTGGATACCACATAAAACCAAT
This sequence comes from Phoca vitulina, assembly GCF_004348235.1. Lineage (NCBI taxonomy): Eukaryota > Metazoa > Chordata > Mammalia > Carnivora > Phocidae > Phoca > Phoca vitulina. The sequence continues at coordinate 23,611,442 of NW_022589711.1, read as the reverse complement.
TGAATTAGGAACTCTGGGGATAGGGCCCAACAGTTTGTTTCAGTAAGTCCTCCAGGTGATTCTGTTATCCATTAAAATTTAGGCACTTTTGGTCTAGGAGATTTATAAGCCAGCAACAGAAGTTATTTTGTTTAATTATCCAGAGTGCATTATTCCTGGAAAGTCTTCTCCATCTTGTGTTGAGTTGCATTCCTCCAACACACCTACTCTTCCCACATCAACCAACTCCCAGAAATAAGTTCATATACTTCCTTGGGGAGAAACAAGCACAGATTGGGTGATCCACTGTTTTGGACCCATGTCTTAGAAGTAGGTCATAATTAGAAGTGAAAGATAACCCTGCTTTCAGAACCAATTAACTACTTACATTAGTTTCACTATTCTTAGAAGCCAAGCTCTTCAGCTCTTGCAGGTGCTTGTGTAACTCTTTTTCCATCTCCAGAGCAATCACTATAGCTTGCAGGTCAGTTCCCCAGTACTCTATGTCAGGCCTCTGCTGAAGAGAACAAGGGAATCACTTTCCTACCTCAGAAGCTTTGTTGTACCCTACACCCTGGGTTGGATTATGACTGGGTTTACATAGGCTAGTAGTTTCCAAACACTGTGGCACAATGGAATCAGCAGGGCATCTTAAATACTCATGTCTGTCTTTCAACTGCAGAAATTCTGGCCTAATTGATATGGAGTACAAACTTGATATCAAGATTTCCCAAAAGCTCACCAGGTACTTTTAATGTGTTACAAAGCTTGGTTACCACCAGCACAGTTACATGCACTATTACATTAGCTTTGGAATTCTGTGATGGTGGTTCAGTTCTGTTACTAGCAGGCATTTAGTTCTCTTTATAAAGCTGGAGTTAAAAGAACCCATCAGGTAACTAGGGATGTTTCTACATGTAATACCCCCCAATTAAGGTTTAGACTGTTTCTTTGGAGTGTATGTCCTAGTGAAAAAGAATTTGTTTTACTGCATTGGAGACTCAGACATATTAAATACCTGAAATGTATCTGAATTAGACTAAAGATCTAATATAAGATGCTAACACATTTAGGAAGAGGCCATTAGGAGAGAGCGTCTCCAACTACACAGAGCATTAGAATCACCTGACAAGCTTATTAAGCTACCACTCCTTGGGGCCCACCCCCTTGAGAATCTGAATCAGTTTGTCCCACTGGGTCCATGAATTTGCATTTCTATTAAGTTCCCAGGTGATCTGGTGCTGCTGGTCCATTAAAAAAAAACAAACAAGGGGCGCCTGCCTGGCTCAGTCTGAAGACCATGCCACTGTTGATCTTGGGGTCGTGAGTTTGAACCCCACATTGGGTGTAGAGATTACTGAAATAAATAAAAACTTAAAAAAGAAAGAAAACCCAAACAAACAAAATCAAACAAGCATTTAGTGGTTATGATTTACTCACAATAATATGAAGAAGTTACAAAGAAGATATATGCTTGCCCTCAAAGTCAGTGGCTATAATTCCATATAAGAAAACAAGTAACCAGGGGAGCTTGGGTGGCTCAGTCAGTTAAGCATCCAACTCCTGGTTTCAGCTCAGGTCATGATCTCAGGGTCCTGGGATTGAGCCTCACGTCAGGCTTCATGCTCAGCAGAGTCTGCTTCAGATTCTCTCTCCCTCCTCCTCTGCTTCTCTGCTTCTCCCCCTACTCATTATCTCTCTCTCTCTCTCCCCCACCTCTTTTCTCAAATAAATAATCTTAAAAAAGAAAAGAAAAGAAAAGAAAACAAGTAACCTTACAAGTTAGGTAGCAACTAATCATTGAGTTCTCTAGACCAAGCAAAAGCCCCGTGGAGATCATCATAGTTACACAGTCACCTTAGTCACCGGAAGGCAGATTTTACTCTGACGCTCTTTTAGGTATTTTATGAACTGCTTTGCATGTGCTCTCTTCACTTCTGCTTGGTCTTGGAAAAAGGGGACATAAACAGATGCATCAGACTCTTCATCATAGTAACACGTCTGGAACAGGGGGTGAGAATGGCAACAGAATGGAGGTGAGAGAAGCTGAATTTCAAGACTGGAAATTTTATACAAGCTCACTTCTTTATTTCTGTGGTTTTCCAAAAGAGGCCTTCTTTGTTCTTTCCCTAGTTTGTCCTTTGACTTCCAGGAGGCTCGGGCTGTCTCATTATGCTGGTGCCTAATTTTCGGCCATTATGGCCTTTTTAGTGGTCAGATTTGTGAACCTGACATGCTCATACTTATTTCCAGTAATCATGTGGACTCCTGGCAGAAGTCCAGTATAAATTGACATTTTAAATATCAATCTATTTCATCAATTTTAATACATCTACATTAACTCTAAAATACTATGGGTGAAAAATTGTTTATTCAGTCTCCCCACATAGTTGATGCCCATATAGCATTGGGAAACCACTGGAAAGAACTGTGATTCTCCTTATCATCTCCCATAGTTTGCCATCGCAGCTCTGAATCACTGGGTCACAACACAGCAAAACCCTAGCCACTATGTTACTGTCTCATCTAGTATCAAACCACAAAAACAGCCGTAACCACCATTACTAAGAATCGAGAAGATATGTCATCACCCAAATCAGAGTTGAAACCTCTCTCACAATGCCTCAAGAACTCATACTAACCATCGTAAAATAAGCATCACTGACGTTCAGCTCATAAGATGCTACATAATTAACAGCAACCCTACACGCCTCGCAGAGAGGTTTCTGAGCCTGGGATGCCATCTCAGCTTTAGGGAAAACCGGGCATAAAAAGCGCTCTCCATTAAGGTAGGAGACTTCTTAAATAGTAACAGGCAACATAGCCAGCCCACTTCTATCCAGCTGACAACTAGATGAAATTCCATTCAGCTGAGATTAATAGCTACTAATCTACCAATGAGGATGTTGTTTCTGTGTGAAAGAACCAATCTGACCAAAGGAAAATTGGGGGGAAGGTGCATAATCCTCCTAATTATCCCAGCAGTGTCAGCATTCTCCCTCATGTTCACTCTGACAGTGACTTGAGAAAGCTGACACACTTCCTGAATAGGGACACATTAATGGAGTAGCTGCACTACATCTAATTTTTTTCTTTCTTCAAAAAGAAAGATTTATGGCACATCATGCTAGGTCCTTTGGGGAATCCGAGAAGACTGACTACAATACATTCTTTGCCTACAAATGATACATCCCCCACCCCATAAGGCCTCAACACACATAATTTGTCTCAAGGCGGGATATGATGAGAGTTATAAAGTGTCAAAAGCATATTTAGCTGAGAGGATTGGGGCAGATTTTATTCATAAGTTGGCATTTGAACTTGGCCTTGGAGGGTGGGTAAGAATGTAGAGAAATGGAAATGGAAGCAGGGCATTTCACCTGGAGAACAGGCATGCAGAGGCTGTAGGGACAAGATATAACAGTGGCTTCTCCAAACTGCAGTAAGACTGCTTCATTTGGGAACCTTTCGGCTCTTTCCTCAAACTGTCCCCAAAAGTCCCTACTTGTCCCATCATACAGCTTATTTGCCTCCTTTGAGGGTAGAAACTTTTACTTACTTTGGTATTCCCACAGCCCATCATGGAATATTTTGTAAATGATAGGTACTAAATCAACATTGACTAAATAAAAATATATTTTACATGTGCAGCAGTGTAAAATTTCCTATAGTCTGGTGGATTCTTAGTACGAGGTTCAGCCATGTTTAGTTGAATTGAAAAAGAAGGGACAGGTCACCAAAAGTCTCTCTCTCCCCCTCTTATTTCCCCCCCTTCATTTTTCCCTTCCTACTATCTTTTTTTTTGTTTTATCATATAATGTATTATTTGTTTCAGAGGTACAGGTTTGTGATTCATCAGTCTTACACAATTCACAGTGCTCACCATAGCACATACCCTCCCCAATGTCCGGCACTCAGCCACCCCCCCCCCCCCCCCCCCAAAAAAAGGTCTATCTCTCTGAGGCAGTGAGGAGGGAGGGCATCTCCTAAGGGAGAGCTCTTCTAAGAGAAGTACACAAGCATTCCAAGTTTGGCCCAGTCACAAAGATAAGGTCATTAAAGGGAAGGCATCATTATCGAAAGTCCTATTATTTGTCACTTTTGTTCTCTGACCCAACATTGCCCTTTACCCCAGTTGAATTCATGCTTTAATCCCAGGGAGGTGCTTTAAGTACGTGCCTCTCAAACTGTTATTTGAATACGAATCACCTGGGGTTCTTGTTAAAATGCAGATTCTGATTTAGGGGCCTGAGGTTCTGCATTTCTGATAAGTCCACCAAATGCTGCCAGTCCATGAAACACATTTTGAGGAGCAAGGGTGCCAAGACATGGCCCACAAATGGCACTGCTGGGGAGCCCTCTACTGGGAGAGAGAAGGGGGCCTTCCAAGCTGCTTCTCCACACACCGCTTTGGCCTGTCAGCGCTTGCAGATCCTTCATGGCAGCCGCCTGGGAAGGCAGCAGGCCATCGGCAAGATGTGGCCTACCAAGGTTACAGCTGCGGAAGAGGAAAGAAATGAGAGCTGACTGGTTGTGCTCGGAGTCTATGTAAAACATTACCTGAACTCCCAAAAGAATTTGGGGAAACTTTTCTGACCTGTGCGACCAGGTGGGGAAAAGCGGCCACAGAATCTGAACTAGTAACTGTTAATATGACCCCATCTACAAAACAGTAAATTTGTAAGATAAAGATTTTTACTTCCTGGGAGATAAGATAAGAGTTTGGATACTTCTAGATGATCTGTAAGATCTTTTCATGTAAACATTCCATGACCTACCATTCCATCTAGGCCAGAACAAGGAACTGGATACATAGGAAGAAAACGTTCCTGTTCTTGTGGGTCAAATAAGATTAAGAAACATTACCATCTGATCACTTAAAAACAACCTCACCAATGTATAGGAAAAAAGAGAGAAAAGAAACACATCATCACCATTAGTAACAATTGTGTGAGTATGGGAGCTTTATAGGTGATTTTTTCTTTTTTCTAAATTTCATATTTTTTCAAACTTTTATAATCTCTCTTTATATTTTTCATTTTGAAAAAGAACCTAATAAAACCTTTCTAGGGAATTAACACAATGCTATTCTCTAATGGAAACTTCACATACATAGTTATGAATATATTGTTTGTTTTCTAATTATAAATGAAGTGTATGATCATCACAAAGTATTCCAAAATTTCAGTAATATATAATGTAGAAAGTGAAAGCCCAGGGGTAATGCCGTAGTTCTGATATGTACTTTTAAACCTAACTTGATACATAACACCACTATTAAATTTTGGTAATCAAATGAATTGACTTTTGAATTATGGAATATGATCAGACTAGTCCATGTACCCTCTGCCCTGGAATGTGCTGAAAATACAGAGACAATTTTTTTTTAATATAAATTATACAACTCCTCTTAAACTTTTTTTAACCTGATCCAAACTTTTTGTCCGTACGGTGTTATTTCATCTTACCATCTCCCTAATGATTAAGGAAGAAGCAAGGATCTCTCTTTTGGACTTAATTCCAATCAAGAAATTTTTATCTTTAAAAATAAAATGTCTTTAGTGGAGCATTTATTATTCTCTTTGTTGTGTTCTTTGTGCACGATTCCCCTGTTAGTTTATAAGCCTCATGAGGACAGAGCCTACATCTCAGTCACCTTCGTATCTCCCAGAGCACTGAATACAGTGCCTTGCCCATAGAAAGCACTCAGTGAAGTATATTGACTGAACAATTTGAAAGCAAAAAGGAACCTAAAAGTTTAAAGTTGTTGCTCGTCAGAAAGGAACAATCGGGAGAGCCAAATGAGTACTTTGCACTTTGGAAAAGCAGATTTCAAAAGTTCCCAAAAATCACGTGGGAGGGAGAAAACAGGGATTTCTATGTCATAAGTCTTTGAAAGAAAGGACAATATTTAACAGTCCCAGGCACTGAGTGGGTCTTTAAAAAATGTTTATGGGTGAAAGAGTAAACAAATGAGGTAATTTATCAAAATAGCTCAGTAGTAGGCCTTGAAAGCTAAGATTCACAAATGAGTCTGGTGAGAAGGAGAGAGATGGCATCTACAGAAATCCATGTGCCTGCACACATAGCCTGCAGCCGCCACTTCCAGACTTAGCACGATGGTTGTGTCCTCCAAAACATGTTTTCTGACTTTTACAATTTGGGTTGTAGCATCCCCACCTTTGTGTGCCTTGGTGATAGGAATTCTTTTCACACCTTTGTAACTGCTTACTTACCTATATGTCCTCTCTACTAGCGTATGAGCTCCTTGAAGGCAAACACTTGTGTCATGACTTGGTTTTGCCCTCATCTAGCAAAAACCAGGATACAGCAGGTTGTCAAAAGATGTCTATTCACTATGAAAGAGTAAGTAAATGGTCAAATGTTTGAAAGGCAAACACAAAAAGATGGAAGACAAATACTTGAGGGGAATGAAAATGTAAAAGAAATATGAAGAAATATAAACTTTCATGGGTTTTGGGGATTAGGAATATATATATATATTTTATTTAAATTCAATTAATTAACATATAATGTAGTTTCAGAGGTAGAGGTCAGTGATTCATCAGTCTTATATAATACCCAGTGCTCATTACATCATCCAGTTACCCCATCCTTTCACCCCCTCCCATCCAGCAACCCTCAGTTTGTTTCCTGTGATTAAGAGTCTCTTATGTTTTGTCTCCCTCTCTGATTCTCTGATTTCCTCTTGTTTTATTTTTTCCTCTCTTCCCCTGTGATCCTCTGTTTTGTTTCTTAAATTCCACATATGCGTAAGATCATATGATAATTGTCTTTCTCTGATTGACTTATTTACCTTAGCAGAATACCCTCTAGTTCCATCCACGTCATTGCAAATGGCAAGATTTCATTTTTTTTTTCATGGCTGAGTAGTATTCCATTGTACACGACATCTTCTTTATCCATTCATCTGTCACTGGACATCTGGGCTGTTTCTATAGTTTAGCTACTGTGGACATTGCTGCTATAAACATTGGGGTGCAAGTTGCCCTTCATATCACGATGTATGTATCCTTGGGGTAAACACCCAGTAGTGCAATTGCTGGATCATAAGGTAGTTCTATTTTCAACTTTTTGAGGAACCTCCATACTGTTTTCCAGAGTGGCTGCACCAGCTTGCATTTCCATCAACAGTGTAAGAGTCCCTCTTCCTCCACATCCTCTTCAACATCTGTCATTTCCTGACTTGTTAATTTTAGCCATTCTGACTGGTGTGCGGTGGTATCTCATTGTGGTTTTGATTTGGATTTCCCTGATGCTCAGGGATGTGGAGAATTTTTTCATGTGTCTGCTGGCTAGTTGGATGTCTTCTTTGGAGAAATGGCTATTCATGTCTTCTGCCCATTTCTTGATTGGATTACTTGTTCTTTGGGTGTTGAGTTTGGTAAGTTCTTTATAGATTTTGGATACGAGCCCTTCATCTGGTATGTCATTTGCAAATATCTTCTCCCATTCTGTCGGTTGTCTTCTGGTTTTCTCGACTGTTTCCTTTGCTGTGCAAAAGCTTTTTATCTTTTTTTTTTAAGATTTTATTTATTTTTTTTGACAGAGAGAGACACAGTGAGAGAGGGAACACAAGCAGGGGGAGTGGCAGAGGGAGAACACGCTGAGCAGGGAGCCCGATGTGGGGCTCGATCCCAGGACCCTGGGACCATGACCTGAACCGAAGGCAGACGCTTAACCAACAGAGCCACCCCGGCTCCCCTTTAAGCTTTTTATCTTGATGAATTCCCAATAGTTCATTTTTGCCTTTGTTTCCCTTGCTTTGGAAATGTTTCTAGCAAGAAGCTGCTGTGGCTGAGGGGTTGCTGCCTGTGTTCTCCTCTAGGATTTTGATGAATTCTTGTCTCACATTTAGGGCTTTCATCCATTTTGAGTCTATTTTTCATATGGTGTAGGGAAATGGTCCGGTTTCATTCTTTTGCATGTGGCTGTCCAACTTTCCCAACACCATTTGTTGAAGAGACTGTCTTTTTTCCATTGGATAGTCTTTCCTGCTTTGTCCAAGATTAGTTGACCATGGAGTTCAGGGTTCATTTCTGGGTTCTTTCTTCTGTTCCCTTGATCTATGTATCTGTTTTTGTGCCAGTACCATACTGTCTTGATGATTACAGCTTTGTAATAGAGCTTGAAGTCCAGAATTGTGATGCCACCAGCTCTGGTTTTCTTTTTCAACATTCCTTTGGCTATTTGAGGTCTTTTCTGGCTCCATACAAATTTTAGGATTATTTGTTCCAGCTCTGTGAAAAAAGTCAATGGTATTTTGATAGGGATTGCATTGAATGTATAGATTGCTCTAGGTAGCATAGACATTTTAACAATATTTGTTCTTCCAACCCATCAGCAGGGAATGTTTTTCAATTTCTTTGTGTCTTCAATTTCTTTCATAAGTGTTCTGTAGTTTCTAGAATACAGATCTTTTACCTCTTTGGTTAGATTTATTCCTAGGTATCTTATGATTTTTGGTGCAATTGTACATGGGATCGACTCCTCAATTTCTCTTTCTTCTGTCTCATTGTTATAGAAATGAAACTGATTTCTCTGCATTGATTTTATATCCTGCCACTTTGCTGAATTCCTGTATGAGTTCTAGCAATTTTGGGGTGGAGTCTTTTGGGTTATCCACATAGAGTATCATGTCATCTATGAAGAGTGAGAGTTTGATTTCTTCTTTGCCAATTTGGATGCCTTCTATTTCTTTTTGTTGTTTGATAGCTGAGACTAGGACTTCTAGTACTATGTTGAATAGCAGTAGTGATAGTGGACATCCCTGCCGTGTTCCTGACCTTAAGGGGAAAGCTCTCAGTTTTTCCACATTGATAGTGATATTCTCTGTGGGCTTTTCATATATGGCTTTGTGATATTGAGGTATGTTCCCCTATCCCTACACTGTGAAGAGTTTTAATCAAGAAAGGATGCTGTACTTTGTCAAATGCTTTTTCTGCATCTATTGAGAGGATCTGATGGTTCTTGTCCTTTCTTTTATTATGTAGTGTATCACACTGATTTATCTGCAGATGTTAAACCACCCTTGAAACCCAGGAGTAAATCCCACTGGGTCGTGGTGAATAATCCTTTAATGTATTGTTGGATCCTATTGGCTAGTATCTTGGTGAGAATTTTGGCATCCATGTTCATCAGGGATTTTGGTCTGTAATTCTCCTTTTTGGTGGGGTCTTTGTCTGGTTTTGGGATCAAAGTAATGCTGGCCTCATAGAAAGAGTTTGGAAGTTTTCCTTTCATTTTTATTTTTTGAAACCGCTTCAGAAAAATAGGTATTAATTCTTCTTTAAATGTTTGGTAGAATTCCCCTGGGAAGCCATCCAGCCCTGAACTCTTGTTTGTTGGGTGATTTTTGATTACCACTTCAATTTCCCTGCTGGTTATGGGTCTGTTCAGGTTTTCTATTTCTTCCTGTTTCAGTTTTGGTAGTTTATACATCTTTGGGAATGCATCCATTTCTTCCAGATTGCCTAATTTGTCAGCATACAGTTGCTTATAATATGTTCTTATAATTGTTTGTATTTCTGTGGTGTTGGTTGTGATCTCTCCTCTTTCATTCATGATTTTATTTATTTGGATCCTTTCTCTTTTCTTTGATAAGTCTGGCCAGGGGTTTGTCGATCTTATTAATTCTTTCAGAGAACCAGCTCCTAGTTTCATTCACCTGTTCTACTGTTCTTTTGGTTTCTATTTTATTGATTTCTGCTCTAATCTTTATTAATTTTCTTCTCCTGCTTAGTTTAGACTTTATTTGCTGTTTTTTCTCCAGCTCCTATAGGTATAAGGTTAGGTTATATATTTGAGACCTTTCTTGTTTCTTGGCAAAGGCTTGTATTGCTATATACTTCCCTCTTAGGACTGCCTTTGCAGCATCCCAAAGGTTTTGGACAGTTGTATGTTCATTTTAATCTGCTTCCCTGAATTTTTTTAATTCTTCTTTAATTTCCTGGTTGACCCATTCATTCTTTAGTAGGATACTCTTTAGCCTCCATGTATGTGCATTCTTACCAAATATCCTCTTGTGATTGACTTGCAGTTTCAAAGCATTGTGGTCTGAAAATATGCAGGGAATGACCCCAATCTTTTGGTACTGGTTGAGACCTGATTTGTGATCCAGGATGTGATCTATTCTGGAGAATGTTCCATGCACACTCAAGAAGAATGTGTAGTCCATTGCTTTAGGATGGAAGGCTCTGAATATATCTGTGAAATCCATCTGGTCCAGTGTGCCATTCAAAGCCCTTGTTTCCTTGTTGGTCTTCTGCTTAGATGATTTGTGCATTGCAGTGAGGGGGGTGTTAAAGTCTTCTACTATTATTGAATTATTATTGATGAGTTTCTTTAAATTTGTTAATTGGCTTATATAATTTGCTGCTCCCATGTTAGGGACATAAATATTTACAATTGTTAGATCTTATTGTTGGATAGACCCTTTAATTATGATATAGTGTCCTTCCTCATCTCTTATTACAGTGTTTGGTTTAAAATTTAATTTGTCTGATATAAGGTTTGCCACCCCAGCTTTCTTTTGATGTCCATTAGCATGATAAATGGTATTCCACCCCCTCACTTTCAGTCTGGAGGTGTCTTTGGGTCTAAAATGAGTCTCTTGCAGACAGTGTATCAATGGGTCTTGCTTTTTTATCCAATCTGATACCCTGTGTTTTTTGATTGTGGCATTTAACCAATTTACATTCAGAGTAACTATTAAAAGAGATTAATTTAGTGCCATTGCATTACCTGTACAGTCTCTGTTTCTGTATATTGTCTCTGTTCCTTTCTGGTCTAAGTTACTTTTGGGCTCTCTCTTTGCTTAAAGGATCCCTTTAATATTTTGTGTAGGGCTGCTTTAGTAATCACAAATTCTTTTAGTTTTTGTTTGTCCTGGAAGCTTTTTATCTCTCCTGTTTTGAATGACAGCCTTGCTGGATAAAGTATTCTTGGCTGCATATTTTTCTCGTTTAGCACCCTGACTATATCATGCCAGTCCTTTCTCTCTTGCCAAGTCTCTGTGGTTATGTCTGCTGCCAGTCTAATCTTTCTACCCTTGTAGATTACGGACCTCCTGTCCCAAGCTGCTTTTAGGATTTTCTCTTTGTCTCTGAGATTTGCAAGTGTCACTATTATATGTCTTGGTGTTGACCATTTTTATTGATTTTAAGGGGTTTCTCTGTGCCTTCTGGACTGGAATGCTTGTTTCCTTCCCCAGATTGGGGAAGTTCTCTGCTATAATTTGCTCCAATATACCTTCTGCCCCTCTCTTTCTCTCTCTCTTTCCTCTTCTGGGATCCCAATTATTCTAATATTGTTTCACTTTATGGTATCATTTATCTCTCGAATTCTCCCCTCATGATACAGTAGTTGTTTATCTCTTTCTCAGCTTCTTTATTCTCCATCATTTCATCTTCTATATCACTAATTCTCTTTTCTGCCTCATTTATCCCAGCAGTCAGAGTCTCCATTTTTTATTGCATCTCATTAGTAGCCTTTTTTATTTCAACTTGATTAGATTTTATTTCCTTTATTTGTCCAGAAAGAGATTCTCTAGTGTCGTCTATGCTTTTTTCAAGCCCAGCTAATATCTTTATAATTGTTATTCTGAGCTCTAGTTCTGACATCTTACTTATACCCGTACTGATCAGGTCCCTGGCAGTCAGTACTGCCTCTTGTTCTCTTTTTTGAGGTGAGTGTTTCCACCTTGTCATTCTGTCCAGAGAATAGATGAACAAGAGAACAAAATACTAAAATGGCAACAATGACCCCAGGGAAATATACTCTAAGCAAATCAGAAGAGACCTGAAACTAAAAGAAAAAATAATAAAAATTAAAGAAAAAAGAATATAATCCAACAGGTGAATGGAATAGAGCAATACACTGGATCCTGTGTGTATTTTGTTCTGTTTGTTAGAAAACTAGATCCCAAAACTGTAAAGAAAGAAAAATTTATATAGGTACAAAAATAAAATTAAATACAATGAAAAGATAGAATGTAACTGTAAAAATGAAGACTAAAAGAGAAAAAAAAGAGAAAACAACAACAAAAAAAGAAGGAATATAAACAGACAGGTGAACAGAACAGAGCAAAACACTATATCCTGAGTGTATTTTTGTTGGTTTGTCAGAAGAAACTGCATCCCAAAATTGTGAAGAAAGAAAAATGTATATACATATATTCAAAAATAAAATTAAATACAATGAAAGATAGAATATAACTGTAAAAATGAAAATTAAAAATGATTTGAAAAACGAGTTGATAAAATAAGAAATTGGTTGAAAAAGGAAAGGGAAAAAATTAAAATTGAAAGACTAAAGAATTGTGCAGAAAAAAACATGTATTCTATATACTATTTTCCCTTAGAGCTGGAGTTTTGCAGTTCTCTATGATTGGTAAACTTGGTCTTAGCTGGATGTTCTTGCTGATCCTCTGGGGCAGGGGCCTGTTGTGTTGAATGAATAGAGTTTTACACTTTAATCAAATTTACACATCATAAGTCTGGAAGGCATGATTAACATGCATACTGACAGATTAATGGCCAACAGAATGGAACAGCTAAAATTAAATTGGCTAAAGTTAATATGATAAAATGTAATTAAAGATGAATAAAAAAATCCTGTGTTTCAGTTCAGTAATTCAATAATCCATAAACAGGAAGAGGGAGAGCTTATTGAACAGCAGTTCATGTGAAAAAAGACTTAGATTTTTAATTGGTTGAATGCTCACCATGACCACAGAGTTGGCAGAAAAACAAATGCAATTCACTTTTCCCCCTCAGGCAGATAAAACCTAATGTTATTGAATAATGATGGCTATACAAGTCCCGAGGCCACTATGTATAGACAAAAGAGGGGGAGCTTTAGTTCTTGGTGTCAGTCTTATTCTCTTTCTTGGCCTGCAGCTGTCCCTCCCAGCACTTATGTTCTTCCTTGATCTTAGACCTGTGGGTCTCAGCCAGGTCAGCCAGCACCTTCTTGCTGCCCCTGTCAGCCTTCAGCTTATGGATGTGTTCCATAAGAATCAGGTTGTTTTTAAACACATTCCCCTTTATCTTCATGTATAGGCTGTGATACATGCAGTGGTCAGTCTTCTTAAATTCACCGTATCTTCTGAGGATCCAGCTCTGAATTCTTATCCAGCTTACCTTCTCAGGCATTTGACAGTACCCTTTGCATATTTGTGCCCATTATACCTGCCTTTACAGCAGGGCAGGGTGTTTCTTCAACACTGAGTGTGGGAATGGACAGTAACAGGCTTCTGAATGATCAGCCCATCTTTGATTAGCTTCCAGATACACTGATAGGAGTTGGTATTGGCGATTTCATTTGTCTCACTGGTTCCAACCAGACCTTCTTTTTGCCACAGTGAAGGATACTGGAGGTGAGCCCTTCAACAAGCAGTTCTAGGAACCAGACCATGGAAGATAAGCAGTCCTGCTGTTACTGTGTACTGACTCATGTTCTCAGGGTCCACCCATCCAACACATACTTACTTAGCACCTACCAGAAGTAACTAGCTGGTCAGTGCTACATGGTAATAAAGATAATCAAGGACTTGAGGAGCTTTTTGTCTAATGTTTTATTTATTTCAATATTTGTATTATATTATAATAAGATTTATAAGTGCTTAAATGTTGATGAAATTGATGGATAAAAATTCTTCACAACAATCAAGAAGGTGTTTTATTCCTTCTTATGAAAGTGAAAAACAAAGTCTAAGAGAGATCAAGTAACCCACCTACAGTCACACAGCTAATTAGGGGCAGAGTCTGGGTTTGAACTCATCTCTGGCTCCCAAAATCCAGGCTTTTTCTTTTTTTTTTTTAATATTTTATTTATTTATTTGACAGAGAGACAGGAGAAAGGGAACATAAACCAGGGAAGTGGGAGAGGGAGAAGCAGGCTTCCCACTGAGGAGGGAGCCCAATGCGGGGCTCGATCCCAGGACCCTGTGATCATGACCTAAGCTGAAGGTAGACGCTTAACAACTGAGCCATTCAGGCACCCCCCAAAATCCAGGCTTTTTCTAATGTGCTGTTCATCCCATTGTATTAAAATAAATGCTTTCTTTTTCTGATTTATTAATGTAAGAATAAGAAAAGACTTATAAACCCAGAGCCCAGAAATAAATATATGGTCAATTAATTTACAACAAAGGAGCCAAGAATATACAATGGGAAAAGACAGTTCAATAAATAGTGTGGGGAAAACCAGACAGCCATGTGAAAAAGAATAAGGCTGGACCACCATCTGACACCATATACAAAAATTAACTCAAAATGGATTAGAGACTTGAACATCAGACCTGAAACCTAGGAGAAAATAGGCAGTAAGCTCCTTGACACTAGTCTTGGTGATGATTTTTTTTTTTTAAAGAGAGGGAGAAGCAGGGGAGGGGCAGAAGGAGAGGAAGAGAGAGAATCTTAAGCACCCTCCATGCCCAGCACCCAATAAGGGGCTCAATCTTACGACCCTGAGATCATGACCTGAGCTGAAATCAAGAGTTGGACACTTAACCGAGTCACTCAGAGGCCCCAGTGATGATTTTTTAAATCTGACACCAAAATTAACAGCAACAAAAGCAAAAAAAGACAAATAGAACTACATTAACTAAAGAGCTTCTGCATAGCAAGGGAAACCAGCAGCAAAATAAAAAGGCAGTCTACCAAATGGGAGAAAATATTTGCAAATCATATATCTGATAAGGGGTTAATATCCAAAATATATAAAGAACACATACAACTCAATGGCAAAAGAAAAACTGATTAAAAAATTGGCAGATGATCTGAATAGTTTTCTAAAGAAGACATACAGATTGTAACAGGTACATGAAAAGATGTTCAACATCACTAATCATCAGGGAAATGCAACTCAAAATGACAATGAGATACTACCTCACACCTGTTAGAATGGCAATTATCAAAGACACAGGAAATTAACAAATGTTGGCAAGGATGTGGAGAAAATGGAACCCTTGTGCACTGTTGATGTGAATGTACATTGGTGCAATCACTATGAAGAAGAGCATAGAGGTTCCTCAAAAACTTAAAAATAGAACTCTCAGCAATTCCACTTCTGGGCATTTACTTGAAGAAAATGAAAACACTAGTTTGAAAAGATACATGCACCCTTTATGTTCATTACAGCACTATTTATAAGTCAATATATGGAAACAAAATAAGAGTCCATCAGTGGATGAATGAATAAAGAAATTGTGGTGTATACATACATTGAAATATTGTTCAGTCATAAAAAAAGGAAATTTTGTTATTTGTGATGATATAAATGACACTCAAGGGCATTGTGCTAAGTGAAAAAAAGTCAGCAAAAGACAAATATTGTGTGATCTCTTTTATATCTGGAATCTTAAAAATCAAGCTCATAGATAAAGAGAACAGATTGGTGGTTGCCAGAGGTAGGAGATGGTGGGGTGGGAGAAATGGATGAAGGGGTCAAAGGTAATAAACAAATAAATAATAAACAAAACATTTACATAGAAAGGCAAAGAACCTAGCATAGTCAAAACAATGCTGCAGAGGAAAGCAACCTGATTTCAAGACCTACTTTAAAGCTCAAGTAATCAAAAAGAGTGTGGTGTTGGCATAAAGGTGTACATATAGATCAATAAAGAAGAATAGAGAGTGTAGAAATAAATCTATATATATATGGTCAGTTGATTTGCAGCAAGGTACCCAAGGCATTTCATTACCAATAAAAACTTCTTAAAAGTACACCTCAAGAAGTTAGAAAAGTTTTCATACATGAAGTTCTGAGAATCAAAATGAAAGATAAGAAACATAAAAATGTATAGGACTTCCAAATCATGATGGAATTATCTAAAGAATCTAGCAAGTTCTCAGTAGCATTGTTTTCAAAAGTATTTAGGTATAGGGGCACCTGGGTGGCACAGTCAGTTAAACATCTGACTCTTGGTTTTGGCTCGGGTTATGATCTCAGGGTTGTGCGTTAGAGCTCTGTGTTGTCCCCGCCTTGGCTTTCTCTCTCCCTCTCTCTCTCTCTGCATTCCCCACCCCCATATGCTCTCTCTTTCAAATAAATAAATAAATTTAAAAAAGGTATTTAGATATAATAAGAACATAATTCCATAGGCTTTTCAAAAGATTTATTTAATTGAGAAAGAGAGAGCATGCAAGTGAGAGGAAGGACAGAGGGGGAGAGAGTCTTAAGCACATTCTGAGCTGGGCAGGGAGCCCCAGGCGAGGTTGATCTCATGACCCTGAGATCATGACCTGAGCCTAAACCAAGAGTCAGATGCTTAACTGACTGTGCCATCCGGGTACCCTTAATTCCATACAATTTAATTAAATCAAAGATCAAGTTCTCTGCTGTGTGAATAATTTAAGTGAGGATAGACGAATCTGTATTTAAGAGAATTATTTTCTTTAATAATTTATTAAAAATATATGATACTTCCGTTGCATATTTTTCATCATCTTTATTGTCCTTATATTACCTCTGATTAATGCCAAAGGACTGACAGTGGCATAGAAATTTAGGGGTACCTGGGTGGCTCAGTCAGTTAAGCATCTGCCTTTGGGTTGGGTCTTGATTCTGGGGTCCTGGGATCAAACCCTGAGTCAGGATCCCTGCTGAACGGGGAGTTTGCTTCTCCCTCTCCCTTGCCTTCTGCCCCTCCCC
The DNA here is from genome assembly GCF_004348235.1 of Phoca vitulina. Lineage (NCBI taxonomy): Eukaryota > Metazoa > Chordata > Mammalia > Carnivora > Phocidae > Phoca > Phoca vitulina. The sequence goes on along the minus strand of NW_022589711.1, from coordinate 23,594,786 downwards.
CCACTCATGCTCTGTCTATCTCACTCTCAAATAAATAAAATCTTCAAAAAAAATTTTAAAAAGAAATTGTCCACAAAAGTCTGGACACCCAGGATGACTGGGTCATATGCCCATAATAGGGTTGAAGAAGATGAGGTGATGAAATCCACCTAGCACATGACCATGAAGAAATGCACCTTGCAGCAGGATGGTCTGGGTGGCCCTTTTCTCTGAGACGGTTCGTAAGAAGAGGCTGGTATTGTGAAGGTGCTAGGGCTGCCTGTGATACCTGGACAAGAGAATCACCACCATGTATGCACTTGCAAGAAGCATGATTCCTGCAGAGGAGGCATCTCTAAAGTGTGATAGTATGAAAAACAGACTCCAGATGATGTAGTTTATGGAGGAAAGTGAGAAGTATTTATTGATATTTAGCAGATTGGTCTTGGTCACATTAGAAGCCATGGTGTAGCCCATGAGGCTACTACTGAAAGACAAACTGGGGACCCATAAGGAGAAGGAATGGAAGATGTAACTGGTGGATTTCTGTTTCAACTTGCCCAGCCAGGAGATGCTGGGGCTAATGACCATGGCCTGGAGTATGCACAAAAGCAGGTGTTGCAGATGGAGAGGCCCCTTAACATGTTGTTCATGTTGAAAAACACCTTACATTTGAAGTCATTTTGACAATTCAGTGACTCAAAAGTTCTTGGTGAAGACACTAAGAACAGTATTGTGAAGAGCATCACTCTATGGATGAGGGCCAACTAGCAGGTGGTCAGGTCAGTGACCTTATGCCTGAGATCCAGAAGGAGTGGAAGAGAAGTAGAAAAGTGTTGGCTGAGTCCAATACCAGCTTGGAAAAAAAGGCATTTTTTGTTTATGGTAACATAAGTGGGAAGTGACCATCTTAATGGAAAAGAGGAAACATTCTGTATCTCACAAAAAAAATCAAGATTAACACTGCCATTATCATTTTAATTTTGCCTAATTATTCTCAATTAGCTCTACCTCATATAAATGCTTACTACAGACTTGGCATGAGTTTAGTCACCATGTGATTCATATATTTCAAACACCAACACATCCATAATCATGCCTCTGTAGGGTGCACGTTATCTATGCTCCTAGAGCACCTGGGGCTCACTCTTTAGGAAGCATGTCTTTACTTTCTGAATTGTTTCATTTCATATTCATAATCCAGTATAGCATTGCACATATAAAAATAAATCATGGGTATTTGTACAAATAAACTCAATAAATTTTACACTAATGGAAAAAGAATCAACACATTCCCCCCAACATTTTTTGGGGGAAAATAATGTTCTGTTGAATCTATCCCACATCACATCACTTTGACACATTTTATTTTTGTCCATCCTCCACATTTAAGTACCCTTGTAATTACATAAGGCCCATCCCGCTAATGCAAGATAATCTCCCGATCATAAAGTTAGCTGATTATTAACCTTGATTCCCTACTCTCCTTAGCTCCCTTTTATCATATTACCATCAAGGGTCTTTGGTTTGGGATGTGGACATCTTTTTACTAACTGTATCTCCTAAAAATGATCTGGCTCTCTCCTGGTTTAGTTTCCATACCAGAGACCCCTTATGTAAACTCTCTTCATTTCAGGGGGAGATCGCGAATGCCCTTCAAGTTTCAAGAGGACAAACAAACAAACACATTTAGTTATACTTATGGACTCTTATATTGAGAAAATGAAAATATAGTAAACAAAATATAATATTTGACAAATAATCCTGTGTACCATATATTTGCAATTTGTTCTTTAGTCCTCCAGATATGCTATTTTTTTTCTAAATCGTTCCCTCCAGGCTGGAACTTTATTACATATAATTCTAGTAAAGGTATGTGAAATTATAGTTTTCAAAATAAATAAGTTTTTTTGACTGAATAAGTAACTGTATGCAAACTTATTATAAGGAAAATATAAATCATCTATTTTCAATAGGCTCAAGGAATAGCAATATGCAGGCATTGTGATTTGATATGATAATGGAGATATATATATATAAATATACTTCATAGAAAATAAAATGCCTAAGTAATAGAAATACATTAATATTTCAGACTGCTTATTTTCTCTGAAGACATAATCACAAGTGCCAAAAACTTGTAAATACAGTCATGGTAATAGCCACTTCTATAGCTTTGACTGACAAATGTTGATTTGTGGTCCTTAATTTAAATGCATGTTTCAGTGAGAAAATATGAATAATACTTTGGAATAATTCCCCTTGCCCACCAAAAATCAACCTGGCCATCTTCTAATGAAAGGGAAATTGTGATCTCTCAGAAGAGACTTTACGGTCTTATTATATGAAATTATACTGTAATCACTTTTCTTAAAGAGAGAGTGCACCATTGCATGAACTTACACACACACACACACACACTATCGCCAACACCACCAACACCCCACCATCACCACCAGCAAGAAAAGCTTCTCAAGTAGGGTATCTGGAGTCTGGACAATACATTTCTTGATCAGCATCTCTGAACTGTTAGAGCTCCCAGACTGATGCGGGAAAAAATGCTTGGCATTTAGTGTGAAAACCCCGGCTGTCTGTTTCTTAGAGGAACATGTGTTTGCTTTTCGGAACATGATTTCGGCTTTCTGTGGCCCTGGCTGTCACACCACAGCTGACCCAACAGCCAGCGCCAACACGTCTTTCAGCTGAGAGAGTGTCATGAGGGATTAGGCTGGGATGTTGGGACGAGGGTTATGGAAGGTGAGTTTTTATAATTTGTGAGGTTCATTGGTGAGGCAATGACAGGAATACAATCTTAAACCCAGTGGGGAAGAGAAGCATTTTAAAACAATCTTCAGGGCTGTGGTTTCTCCCATCTGTCTTTTCTCTAAGGCATCTAGATTAATGGATGAAATTTTTAAATTAATTTTCATTTTCCTGTACTTTTATTGTCTTTATTCTCATAGCCTACGTGGAGTAGAAGATTTGAAATTGACGAGAAGCATTATGAGTTGTCTTGTGCCACAGTTAAGAATGCAGTCTTTGCCAGAGGCAGCATGGGTTTGAATCCTGTCTTTGCCACCTGATTCAGTTAAGAGGCACTTTTCTAGGTACTGGGAACGTAGCAGTAAACAAAAAAGACAAAATCTCCGCCTCCAGGAACAATATTTAGTAGCTTTAGGACATTACTCTGTAACTCAGCTTCCTCCTCGATGGGAACTATAAAGGAACCTACTTCTTGGGCATGTTATAAACCTTAACTGAACTAATATACACAAAATGCTTAGTCCAGAGTTTAGCACGTAGAAAGCATTTCATAAATGTTAACTATTACATTTAAGACCTTTTTTTCGGGGCGGGGCGAATGCTGTTGACTTGTATTTTTGTAAAGTGTAACACACGCTCTTGTACCTGGGTCCTCTTCTCAGGCTCTGCTTTTGGGAAACCCAAACTGACATAGCCCTTCATTGGTGGTGTGTGTTCCGCATATCTTCTCCCACTCAGTCACTTGCATTTCACTTTTTTAATAAGACCTTTTAATGAAAAGAAGTTCTTAATTTTAATGTAGACCAATTTCTCAATCTTATGTTAAATGTTTTTTGTGTCCTAGTTATGAAATTCTTCACCACCCTAATGTCATGAAGATGTTCTTCTATATTTTCCTCCAAACTTTTATTTTTGGAGTTACAGTCCATCTGGAATTGGTTTTGTGTATGGTAAGAGGTAAAGGAAGTTTCTTCTTTTTTACATAGGGATGCCTAGTTGACTGTGGTGGGCAGAATGATGGCCTTGCAAAGATGTCCATGTCCTAATCACGGAGATTTCCAAGGCAAAGGGGACTTTGCAGATGTGACTTTGAGATGGGGAGACTATCCTGGGTTTTCTGATTGGGCCCCATTTAATCAAATGGGTCCCTCAAACAGGAGGACCTTTCCAGGCTGTGGTCAGAGAGAGATGTGACTAGGGAAGAATTATCAGAGAAATGCAACATCACTGGCTTTGAAAATGAAGCAAGGGGGCCATGAGTCAATGTGGAACAATGAGTTGGGAACACCAGAAGCTTCTAGAACCTGAGCATGGCAAGGGAATGGATTTTCTTAGAGTCTCCAGAGAATAACACAGCCCTGCCTATACTTTGATTTATCTCATTGCAGCTTGTGTTGGATTTCTGACATAAAGAACCGTAAGATAATAAAGTTGTGTTGTTTTAAGGTACGTCCGTGGTTATCGGTTATGACAGCTATATAGGACTAATGTATGGACCCAGCACTATTTATGGAAAAGACCATCTTTTACCCACTGTTATGCAGCTCTACTTTTGTCATAATTGTGTGTCCATCCAAGCATTATCTATTTCTGCATTTTTTATTTTGTGCCAGTGGGCTTTTTGTCTATTTTTGTGCAAGTACTGCACTCCTTTAACCTATATAGCTTTTTAATATTTTAAAAATAATTTAATAATTCCTCTAAATAATTTTCAGTGGGGCAAAGTTTCCCATGGTGTTCTTTAACAGTGACTTGGCTCTGCTTACTTCTTTATATCTCAATATAAATTATATAATCACCTTGTCAATTTCGACAGCAATAATAACAAAAATTTACTGGGATTTTGATTGGTATGGCACTTGTTCCATAGACAATTCAGGAACTTGATGTCTTCATAATACTGATTTTGAAAAACCCATTAATGGCATTTTTGTCATTTATTTGATCTTCCTTAATTTTTCTTAATAATGCTTGTAATTTTCTATGCAGAGGACTTGTACAACTTTTGTTAGATTTATTCTTAAACATTTAATCTTATTTTATTGTAAACAATATACTTTAAATTTTTTCTGTTTTTTTTTTGCTAATGTATACAATTTATTTTTGTATACTGTATATACAGTTTTTGTATATTGACTATTCCAGTATCTTTGCTAATACACTTATTAATATTAAAATTTATCTGTAGATTCTTTTGGAATTTACACATACAACCGTATGATCTGTAAATAATGACAGTTTTCTTTTCCTGTCCTTACAACTTTTATTTTGTGTTTTGCTTTATTCCAAAGCTAGAACCTCTAATACAGTGGTGAATAAAAGTGAGGAGAGCAGGTATTTATTTTGTTCTTTATATTAAAGAAAAGTTTCAATATTTCTCCAAGAAGTATGATGTTTGTTGTATGTTTTTTTAGAACAGCTTTTGATTAGATTTGGAAATGTATCTATTACCAGTTTGTTAGGAGTTATTGTTTAATTATATTTTTTATTTTGAGATAATTTGTAGATTTTTTCCCCAAATTCCTTGGAGATTCATCCAAGTTGTTTCATATATAAATACTGTAGTTCATTCTTTTTTGTTGCTGAGTAGTATTCCATAGTACAGATACATCACATTTTGTTTAACATTCACACATTGAAGGACCTCTGGATTGTTTCAGTTTTTGATTATCATGAATAAAGCTGCTATGAACATGTATGTATAGATTTTTGTGTGAATGTAAGTTTTCATTTCTCTGGGATAAATGTCCATGAGTGCAATTGCTGGATCATCTGGGGCCTTTATGCCTAGTTTTATAGGAAAGTGCCAAACTGTTTCTCAGTGTAGCAGTACCAAAGAGGTTGGTTTTTTTTTTTTAATCAGGAATAAATGTTAAAGTTTATCAAATGCTTTTATCATCACCTGTTTAGATGATCTTATGATTTTTTCCCTTTTATTCTGTTATTATGGTGAATTATGTTGCTTAATCTTTGAATTTAAAGGAACCTTACATTCTCAGCTAAATAGAACTTGTTCAGGATGGATTATCCTTTCTTTCTTTTTTTTTTAAAGATTTTATTTATCTATTTGAGAGAGAGAGAGCACAAGTGGCAGGGGGGAGGGGCAGAGAGAGGGGAAAAGCAGACTCCCCGCTGAGCAGGGAGCCTGAGGGAGGGCTCCATCCCAGGACCCCGGGATCACGACCCGAGCCGAAGGCAGACGCTTAACCGACTGAGCCATGCAGGCACCCCACGGATAGATTATCCTTTCTATGTATTTTTGGACTTTGTTAATGTTTTGCCCAGAATTTTTGACTCTGTGTTGATGAGTGTCGTTGTCTTGAAATCTTCCTTTCTCGTGACATCCTTGCAGGGGTTTGGTATCAACGTTATGCTGCCTCACAGACTGAGTTAGGAAATATTTCCACTTTCTGAAATACTATATAAATGAATTTGTGTGATATCAGTGTTACTTCTTCCTAACTATTTGGTAATATTCACTGCTGAAGTCTATTGGGCCCGGAATATTTTGTGGAAAGGTTTTAAAAGCGCATACTGCTATCTCTTCGTGGCATATTGACAGTTTCATCATTATGAAGTATCCCTTTTTAACTCTAGTAACGCTTTTTGCCTTAAAATCGTTTTGTCTAATATCAATTTAGCTACAAAAGTGTTTGTATGTTATTATTTTGTCCATCTTTTAACTTTTTTTTTTTAAGATTTTATTTATTTATTTGAGAGAAATAAAGCACAGAGGGAGAGGGAGAGGGAGAAGCAGACTCCCCAGTGAGCAGAGACCCCAACTCAGAGCTCAATCCCAGGACCCTGAGATCATGACCTGAGCTGAAGGAAGACACTTAACCGACTGCACCACCCAGGTGCCCCCATCTTCTAACTTTTCTATAATTAAGATCTACCTACTATTGGAAGCCTACAGTTGTTGTGTTTTATTTTTAAAATCCAGTCTGAGGGGCAGCTGGTTGGCTTAGTTGGTAGAGCATGTGACTCTTGACCTCAGGGTCATGAGTTCAGGTTCCACGTTCATTGTGGAGCTTACTTAAAATTAAAAAAAAAAAAACCTGGTCTGAAAATTATTTTTTTCTTTGGGGAATTTATATTTAATGTGAGTACCAATATATTTGAGTTTAAATATACTATATTAGTGTCCAGTTTTTATATGTCATACCCGTTTCTTTTCTCTCTTTCTTGCCTTCTTTTGGATTGATTTCATTATTATTATTGTTCCATTTAATGTTCTTTTAGTTAAGCTATACCCAGATTTCTAACCTATAGAAACTGGGATATAATAAATGGTGTTGTTTTAAGCCATTAAATTTGTGGTAAGTTGTTATGTGGTAATTGAAACTAATGCATGCTCCTTCATACTTGAAGGGTATTTTGTTGGATGAAGAATTTTAGATTGGCAATATTTATTTTTCAGAACTCTGTAAATCATTCCAGTGTGTTTTGGATGCCATTATTTATTTACTAAGTCAGCTTCCAGTTGAATTATTACTCTTTTGAAGATAATCTCAATAATTCTTGTTCTTTTTTAAGATTTTCTCTTTCATTTTCATCAGTTTACCTTGATATACCTAGATTTTTTTTTTTTGTTAATTCTTTTGAATTCTAAAGTGGATTTACACTTATCTGAGGAAGATAAGTGTAGAACTTACTAGAACTACTAGCAATGCAAGTTCACTTTGATATAGTATCAAGGATTAAGATATTTTATGACTAAGCTAAATCTTAATCTCTATACTCTTACAGCTTAGTCCTTGGGATATTTACTAGGCCCCCCCCCAACCCCCACCCCCATTTCTTGATTAGGCTTATTATCCAGTTTTTGTCCTCCATCCAGATGAGGGTATTAAAAAACTCTGCTCAACTTTTTATTCATCTCTTCCATAGTTGGTATATACCCTTAGGACAAAAGTGACCAAATTGGTAGGCTCATCTGTATTATTCCACCCTTATTCTTTTCCTTTCTTTCCTCACTCTTGACCCTAATGATCTTCACTGACTTGTTAGCTCTCCAATACTTACAAGTAGATTTTTTTGGAAAAAAGTTTGTCGAGATTTTCTGGGGGCTACTGGTCAAAATTATTCTGTCTGCCATTACCAGAAGTTGAAAATTCATTGTGGATTTTAAGATACATATCCCACTGCAGCTGTCTTTCAACTTACTGTGGTCCCTATTGTAGGCTACTAGTTTTTAAATCAGTTCCTAGCAAGTGTGTTAGATCCTTAGATGTTTTAATGAACATTTAATCAATGTTAATCTAATTTTAAAGAAGAATTCATTGGTCACATACAGTATGTGTCACCTAGGTGAGGTCTTATTGGAAATAAGAGAAGTCTAAAACTAATTTCATGCTATTAGGTGTGTAAGAAACAGGAAAAAAAGAGTTCAATACAATGAGGTATTACATCACCCCATTAGGATATGTATAATAAAAAAGTGTCCACAAAGATGTGAGGAAATCGAAATGCTTATACACTGTTGGTGGGCTTTGCAAAACAGGCTGGCAGTTCCTCAAAAGTTTAAATATAGGGTTACCACATAGGCCAGCAATTCTACTCCTAGACATATATCTAAGAGAAATGAAAATTTATGTCCATAAAAAAACTTATACATGAATGTTCAAAGTAGCATTATTTATAATGGCCCAACAGTGGAAACAACACAAGTAGTCATCAATGATGAATGAATAGATAAAACGTGGTATAGCTACATGAGGGAATATTATTCAGCAATAAAAAACAATGAAGTACTAGACATACTACAACATGGATGATCTGGAAAATATTATGCTGAGTGAAAAAAGCCAGTCACAAAGGACCACATATTTTATGATTCCATTTATATGAAATGGTCAGAATAGGAAAATCTTTTTTTTTTTTTTTTAAAGATTTTTTATTTATTTGACAGGGAGAGACACAGCGAGAGAGGGAACACAAGCAGGGGGAGTGGGAGAGGGAGAAGCAGGCTTCCCGCAGAGCAGGGAGCCCGATGTGGGGCTCGATCCCAGGACCCTGAGATCATGAACTGAGCCGAAGGCAGACGCTTAACAACTGAGCCACCCAGGCGCCCCCAGAATAGGAAAATCTTTAGAAATAGAAATTAGATTAGTTGTTGTCTAGGTCTGAGGGGGTTGAGGAGAATGAAGAGTTACTGTAATGGGTACAGAGTTTCTTTTTAGGATAATGAAAACATTCTAAAATTGATTATTACAATGATTGCACAACTCTGTGACTATACTAAAAACTTACCTTTAAATGAGTGAATTGTGTAGTATGTGAATTAGATCTCAATACGTTGGTTATATATAAAAAACACAAGTTATAATCTGTGCTATTGACTCCCACTGCAAAAGGAGTTCAAAACGTGTGAGAGTTGTGGTGTTGGTGTTAAAAGAAAAAAAAAGCGGGGCGCCCGGGTGGCTCAGTCAGTTGAGCATCTGACTCTTGGTTTCAGCTCAGGTCATGACCTCAGGGTCCTGGGATGGAGCTCGATGCTCAGTGGGGAGTCTGCTTGAGGATTCTCTCTCTCCCTCTCTTTCTGCCCCTCCCTGCTTTTTCTCTCTGAAATAAATAAATCTTTAAACAAGAAAGAAAGAAAAAACTAAAATCCACACTGCATTCAATAATCTCTCTTCTGTTGGTGAAAATGAGTTGTTTTTCATATTTTTATCTATCCGTTTTATACTTTTGGAGGGAAGGTGATTTGGATGATTTCATATTTTAACATTGAATCATTTGTTTATAAGATTTTAAGTATCATTTGAAAATGCCCATGAATAGACTCCCAAGAGAAAATTAAATTTCAAAGAGAGATATTTGCTGTAAATTTTTTTATGAAATGTTAGCCAAATGACTCCTTGATGCTCTTCTGACCAGAAGTCTGCTGATGAACACTGATAGAGTTACTGATTGCTTCTGTGGTAGAATTTAAAAATATGTAATGAGACTAGACACTGAGTAAAAGAGTATTTGAATAAACGCTCATTTCCTGGGTATTCTGATTTTCTCATACTGTAAAACATTTGGTTATGACTTTAGGGTTAGATTTTGCTTTTAGTAAGCTTTAGGGAAAATCAATTCATTTCAAAAAATTGTATGTAGTTAATGGCTAATTCACTTCTTTTGTCTTTTCATATATGATGTGAAAATTAAGGGACTAAAAAAGAATGTCCACTAGTAAAAGCTGAAAGTGCATTCAGTATACCTGTACCTAGATCATCAAGGCTTACATATAAAAACATTTTATTTATGTTTATTTATTTATGTGTTTATTTGCAAACTACTGCTCTGGGAGCCTTTGTAAGAACAATAGTAAGAATGAAGTGAGTTCATTTGCTCTTGGACCAAAATTAGCAAGTTTATGTCATCGTTTGCCGAGTGACAATGGGAAGAGTAAGAATTGATGAGCTTTTAGAGAGTGTTTTAGGAAACTCCATGTTAATTCATGTGAATAATATTGTCATAAATATGATGATCATATACTCTGAACCTCAAATTTGAACACATTATCTGATAATTTAGAGTGTATTTATGAGATCCTTCTGGAAAATCCAGGCTTGTAGTCACAGTAAACATGAATATTATGACACCCTAAAGCAGGATCATGCTGCATACCGGGTATGCTCTTACTTCGCCCACCTGTACCCATGGCTGACAATGGGAAGAATAAGAATTGATGAGCTTTTAAGGCAATTGTGACGTTCCTCCCTGCTGAGTGTGATATGGCCACAGCACCAGTTAGTTGGAGTTGGCCTTAATCAACAAGAAACCTCTTTACCCTCTGGTTTAGAGGTAGTTTTTGTGACCTCTTGATCAATTGGCACCATGTAGAAATGATTAAGCCAACTGGCCAGTGGGGCAAAAAGTTTATTTGAAATATGATAAGTATGTGTAAAGATTGCTCAAACCTACCCTTTGCTACTCATTTTTTTTTAATTCACACGGAAGCAAGCTAATCACATGGAAGACACTTAAACTGAATCTTCAGTGAACTTAAAGGTCACGTGGTTCTCATCTCTTCTTCCATTTGGCCATGGTTCTCATCCTCAAAGAGCTTGTTGTCTAGTAAGAGGGAGAAAATAATAAACAAGTAACTATGGTGCAAGGTATAATGTGAAAAAATTCTGTGAGAATGATTAGGGTGTTCACAAAAAGGAGCATTTCTCCTCAAGATGAACAGGTACATCCATCTTGCAGTTTGTTTTCTATTTTTCTCATTTTTTTGTTTCTCTGTTCCCCCTTTGTTCCCTTCTCTTGAATTAATAAAAAATGTTTAGTATTCTATCTTAATTTCTCTACTCTATTGTTGCCTGTACATCTTTGTTTTTTTAACTGGTATTCTAGTGATTACATTATTCATCCTTAAATCATCTCAATCTACTTGGAGTTAATATTGTGATACTTCATGTAAAATTAAGAACATTACAACAGCAGAATCCCATATACTTATTCCCTCATCCTTTGTGCGATCATTGTCATATGTTTTATACATACATATGTTAAAAACCCGTAGTTCAATGTTATTTTTGCTTTAAGCAGTTAGTTTCTTTTTTATATTATGAAATAAAAATAGTCTTTGATAGTCTAATAGTGATTAATTCTTCCAGCTTTTACTTACCTGAAAATGTTTTTATTTTACTCTCATTTTTGAGGAAGTTTTTCATTGGATATAGACTTCTGGGTTGATAGATTTTTTTCTTTTGGAACTTTAGTATGTAATTTTGTTGTCTTATGGTCTCCATTAGAAGTCAGTCATTTTTCATATATTTTTCTTTTTGTATGAAATATGCCTTTTGTCTTTGGAGATTTTCTCTTTATTTGGTGCTCATTAGTTTGACTATAATATTCCAAGGTGTGGTTTGCTTTGTATTTATCCTACTTAATATTTGTTAACCTCTTATATTTCTGAACTGACATTTTTGACCAAATTTGGGAAATTTGGGCCATTATTTCCTCAAATATTTTTTCTGCCCATTTCCTCCCTTCTCCCTCCCCGCTTCTCTCCCTCTGACTACAAAGATATATAACTTCTTGATATTGTCTCACAAACTGAGTCTCACTGAAGTTCTGTTCAACCTTATTTCAGTCATTTTTTTCCTCCATTGTTCAGTTTCTATTGAATTTAAATTATCAATAGCTAATTTCTATTGATTTGTCTTCAAGTTAATAATTTTTTTCTTAAATCTTCAATCAGTTGTTAAGCCCATTCATTGCATTTTTTCATTTCAGATATCGCACCTTCCAGTTCTAGCATTTCCACTTGAATAACATGGGTTAATTTCAGCTGGTCTGGATTGACCAAATGCTGATCTGCAGAGACACTTACCCTTGGTCAATGCTATTGAATTTACTATCTACAGATAAAAGATGTTCTTTAACCATCTAGAGGTGAAACAGTCATGAGAAACAAACATCTCTGCTGTGAATGTCCAAGGGAAAGAATTCTAAAAATTTTGTAACTAGAGGCAAACTACTGTACTGGATATTGGGGTCTGATTCATTCTCCATTTTGATTCTTAACAAATCAGTTAACTTCCACATTAATGAAAGTTTATCATAGTTATTCCAGAATAAAAAGAAAGGCAGAGGAGATGGGAAGAAATAAAAAATGAGAGAGCCCAGAATTAGAGTGGATTCTAAAAGAAAAGATGGAAAGATACTAAAGAAAAAATTTAACCTCTTTCAAATTTTTATTAATTTGGTCTATCAGAGATCCATGCCAAAGAAGAAACTAAACATTTTCAAATAATTGCTATCAGGCACTGTGCTAAATAGCTAACATATCTTATTTCCTTTTATTCGTATAAAAACACTGAGAAATCTTTCTTATTATCTGTACTTTACAGGTGAAGAACAGAGGTTCAGTGAGGTAAATTAAGAATAGAAGTTGCTAAGCCCAATAATGAACTGAATCAGGTGGGTACACATTCCCTGGACCAGGTAAATTTTGAGTTTGATTTTGAACATAGAAAAGAAGGTAAGAAAGATTGTGTGGAGTGCTCCAATTGGGTGGGAGCTACCAAATGTGGGGCATCCCAGTTGGGTGGGGGCTGGGGGCCGGCAGCCGGGGCGGTGGAAGAATTCATCAAGGCCAAACAAAAATGATAGAAGTTTATTGAATATACCACTGCAAGGAAGTGGCGGGCAGGACAGCAAAGGGGAGACTGTCTGCCACAAGGCGGTGGGGAGATGTCACAGTTATAGGGCAGAGTGAAGGAGTATGGGGATGTATGGAATTTCCCCTTTTTTTGTAATCTTAAGAACCGTGCCTGGTTGTAATTGGTCGGTGAGGGTCTATGACTATTTTGAGGTGGGTCGCTTAGTGAGCCCTGTTTGTATTCCACTCAGTAGTCACTGTGGGCCCATTTGCCTTGCTCTGGTTTCCATTGCTCAAGCCTGTTGCCTAAAAGTAGCCTCTACAGGTTGGAACTGGGTAATGTTTCGCCCATGAATTATCAGGAAATTGCCATATTGTTTTCTGTCTAAACTACTGACCTTCACAGTGTCCGGCAGGAAATGCGCCTCTGTGTTTAACTGGTAATGACCTTTAATGGATGTTTGATAATGCCAAGGATGGTGATGATAACCAATGTTTGGGAGGGCTGAAGGTCTCCACTTCAATGCAGGACTATCATTCAAAGCTTGCTTTGATTCTCTCTAGACAGAGAAGCAGCTTTGCTACATTAAACAAATTCCAGGCAGGAGACATCAAAGTTCCAAAGTTTGTATCCCTCCTTCTTGGAAATCCTTCTCTGGATCTAAGTTAATCCTTCCTCTCACCCCTCACACATTCCAGTTTGTCCTTCTTCTTGACTCACTGATCTAACTCCAAAGAAACCATTAACCCAACTTCATTCTCTACCATGAATTTGTATAGTACCCTCAGTTTTCTTTCGGTGCATCCCCCCATTGCCTTTGCACTCCACTCAGATAATTAGTACCTCTCTGGGACTCATTTTTGTCCTCTGTAAAATGGAAGAATTGGTTTAATCATTACCTCTGCTTCTCTAGGTGCTAGGGGTTCAAAGACTTAAGTCCCACGCTAGGATGTGGGAGGCATTACCAAGCAGAAACCTCTTTCGATAGAAGCAGCTCTGCTTTCTGTCCACATATTCATTGAACTTTTTCATAGGATTCCATTTCAAGGGATCTGATACTAAAACAAATTTGAAAAACATTGGATTAGGTTCTACCTCAAGCAGTCTAGGGTAATACCCTATGATTCTTCAATCTTAACAATTCTAACAGAGGGAAGAGCTGTTTTATCTATTTACATTTTGCATGTTTTCAGAGACTTAGAATCAGATATGTTTCTGAGAGACTTAGAGACTAGAAAAAAAGCTTGGCTGAGTGCACAAGCAGGAACTGATATTGCAGAGCCATCCCCAGGGATAAATTCCTTTCTCATGAAATCATCCAGCCACTCCTCAGGTATTAAAGAAAAGACTCCGGTAGCTATTTTACCTGGCACTGTTGACCCTGCTAATTCGACGGTAGCTGAACAGTGTTGGTGAATTCCAGGCAGAGTCAAAGGGGGAGACTGTGACCTCAGCTCTCCCATCCTCCCTCCCCTCTCCTGCTCCCCTGGCAGCCCCTCCCATTCTGGCTGGGTGGTGATAGAGCAGAAGTTTATTTCTCTACTGTCAGTCACTTCAGAGTTGCCTGGTTCCTGGAAATCTACCCTACCACCTACAGGATCACCAAGTTAGATGCAGAACTATCTCCCTTCTCAGCTTCTGGTGCCATGGAGAGCAGTCCCGTTTTTCCTTGGTGACTGCTTAGCTCACATGAGTCCTATTTGCAGGATCTGCTGGCTTAAAACCTAGGGAGCATGCCCACTGGGTACTGTATACACTGTATGGTGTATGTAAATCATAGGGTGGAGTGGAGAGAGACTGTTTTATTACAAACTTGACTCTATTTAGAGCTCCTAGGAAGAAAGGATTTATAAGGTTCAAATTGTTATTATTAGAGTCACTAATGTGAATAATCCTAATGCTTTCTGGAGACTCTTCCTTAGGATGAAAAGGAGCCGCGTTACAACCTTACAACTAACTGCCCGTGCTCCTCTACCCATCTGCTTCCAGCCTCACCCCTCACATTCCATCCCCCACTCTGCTTGCAGAGCAGATCTATCTCAAATGTAAATCTAATCCTGCCACCTTCAGCCTCAGTGCCTTCAAAGGATTTCCACTGACTTCTGAATAAAGTACAAGTTCTTTAGAGAACATGCAAAGACCAGCCTTATTTTGCTCCATTCATCTTGCACCTTTGGTTCTTGCCATTCCATTACCGCTCAGCAGAGGGTCAGGACCTGAAGTCTTTGCCTGGCTGCAGAGTATCAGGAAAATATGTATTTTTCTTCTAAGAGTGGTCATGTGTTCCTCAAATCTTCCCACAACAAAATCAATGAATGTCTTTATTAAAAATAATGCTTGTAGGGGCGCCTGGGTGGCTCAGTCATTAAGTGTCTGCCTTCAGCTTAGGTCATGATCCCAGGGTCCTGGGATTGAGCCCCACATCGGGCTCCCTGCTCAGTGCGAAGCTTGCTTCTCCCTCTCCCACTCCCCCTGCTTGTGTTCCCTCTCTCACTGTCTCTTTCTCTGTCAAATAAATAAAATCTTAAAAAAAAAAATAATGCTTGTAAAAGTTAAAAATAGAGCTACCTTAAGACCCAGCAATTGCACTACTAGGTATTTACCCCAAAGATACAGACGTAGTGAAAAAAGGGGCACATGCACCCCAATGTTCATAGCAGCGATGTCTATAATAGCCAAACTGTGGAAGGAGCCAAAATGCCCTTCAACAGATGAGAAAGGGTGGATACCCACCATTTGCATCGGCATGGATGGAACTGGAGGGGATTATGTTAAGTGTAATAAGTCAAGCAGAGAAAGACAATTATCATATGGTTTCACTCACATGTGGAACATAAGGAATAGCAAGGAGGACCATAAGGGAAGGGAGAGAAAACTGAAGGGGAAGAAATCAGAGAGGGAGACGAACCATGAGACACTATGGACTCTGGGAAACAAACTGAGGGTTTCAGAGGGGAGAGGGGTAGGGGGATGGGGTAACCAGGTGATGGGTATCAAGGAGGGCACGTGTTGTGATGAGCACTGGGTGTTATACAAAACTATTGAATTGCTGAACACTACATCAAAAACTAATGATGTACTATATGTTGGCTAACTGAACATAATTAAAAAAAAGTAAAAAAAACCATTAATGCTTGTAATAATAGAGTGAATATTTATTGCCAGGCACTAGGTTGTATGTTCTAATTTAACTCATTTAATCATTCATTATAACAACCCTAAAAGGTAAGTGCTATTCCTTCCTTCCTTTCTCTTTCTTTCTCTTCCTTTTTTTTTTTATTATTTTTTTATTTTAGGTAAGTGCTATTTCTAACTTCATCTGATGGATGAGAAACAGCACAGAGGTTAAATAATTGTTCACTTTCACAAACTGCAAAGCTAGGGTTCAAATCCTGACAGTCAGGCTCCACAAGCCATCTTCTTTACCATGCTCCCATATAGTCTCTCATTAAAAAAGATTCATGGGCCCCTCCACAGCCCAAAGGTATACATTTTAAACAAGATCCCAAGGTGATTCTTCTATGCACTGGTTTGAAAACCATTACTGTAGATTTGTTCAAACAGAAAATAGTAGATGAGTGCCCTCTGGTGTATGTACCTGAGCATTACACATTTGTTGGTGTTGAATCAGATCTTTTATCATTTTGTACAAAATAGCCAAATTTCAAGATGTACAAATTTTAAGAGCTGTATTAGGATAAATTATTTCCATGTCAATGTCTTAACTTATGAATACTACCTTAAATTGATTTTTGTCACAAAAAGATTCTATAAGTATTGCCAGATAACTGTCTCTCTCATCAGACCTCAACAGCTCCTGGGAATTCAATTTAAATATTGGAAGGCTCCAATCCAACAAGTCTGTTAGGAATGAAGGCTCATATCATTAGTGCACAGTAGGTGGAAATTGGGAAACGCCACATTCACTCTGTTCAAGGGGCAGATTTTACTCATCCTATTTGTGGCTTCACTGCATCATTAATTGTCCTCAGTAGGTCCCACTCAGTTTATTATGTCAGAAGAGGATTAAACTCAGGCCCTTCTACTCTTCTCTTGTCCTCTTTAAAATAAGTTGGAAGGGAGGAGAATCCATTCACTATTTAGTATGATGTGTAAAAATCCCCTGTTTACTATGTTAGGCTATTGCTTAGTCCCCAACAGGAAGCCATCCATGTATTTTTTAGGTTAGAGTTAAGTTTCTGCAACAAAAAGACCCAAAATGTAATGGCTGACACAAGATTGACTTTTATTCTCTCTGAGAGAACTACCCAGAGATAGTAGTCCAGATAGTGAAGCTCTGACGCGCACGCTCAACACACCATTCCACTTCTGGGTTCAAAATGTCGGCTCCACATCCTGCCCTTGCATCTGTATCCCAGCCAGGGGAGAAGAAGCCAGGGAAGAGCACATCGACTCCTTTAAAGGACAAGACCCGAAGTGGCAGACAACAGCTTTACCCACAACCCCCTGACCAGAATTTGATCATAAGCTCTAAGAGAGGATGAGAATATGGCCCTTAGTGAGGCAGCTACCTGGCCCACAAAACCTGTAGTACCATCATTAAAGGAAGAAAGGGAACATGGAGTCTTAGCAGTTGTCTCTAGCACAAACCACTGCCTCTCTTTGGACGTTTCTTATGTCATTCTCTAAGCAGCCAGTTACTTACAGAAAATAGTCAAGAAAATAAGTCTCAGGTATTCCAAGAATTCCAGTTAATAAAATGATAGAATTTTTACAGAGATGCTGTGAGCTGAGAACCTTGTTTGCTTTGCCTTATGGTTCTTCATGTTAGAAATTTCTAAATTATAGATCTAGACAACTGGTTTCAAAGTAAATACAGGCAGTCCTTGCACAGCATGGTTTCAGGATGCACAAATTACAGTTAGTTACCATGGCTTCGTTAAATATCACCAGTTCCCCCAACAACACAGTTCAATTTTCAGTTACCACATTATATAACTGTGGGGGTAATTGCACAAAGTACAAACCTCGGGCTAGCTTTCAGCCCACAAGTAACAACATAAATAACAGGTGCACATAAGTTTCACTGACCAATCACACTATTTCTCTCTAAGTCCGTTGGTGATTCGTCACTGCCTGCATGTTATTCAGTTTATGCACAGAAGCGAAGTGTGGAGCTATGTTGCTTCCTTGTCTCAGTGATCAGCCCACATGACATTTTACAAAAATGGATAAGGGAAAGAGGTAATTGGCCAACAAAGATGAAAGTGTAGTAAAGAAACAAAACATGGTAACACTGGAAATGAAATTCTAATTGAATATACTTGAAATTATAGATGAAAGAGCTGACCGTGGAAATTTTGTTACTGCCTCATTTTGAGACAGATATTCAGCCACAGGAACTGTAATAGTCAGAGTTCTCCAGAGAAACAGAGCCAATAGTGTGTGTGTGTGTGTGTGTGTGTAAAGAGAGATTTGTTTTAAGGAATTGGCTCACATGATTATGGAGGCTGACAGTTCCAAAATCTGCAGAGTGAGCCCACAGTCTGGAGACCCAGGGGAAAGCTGATGCCGTAGTTCAAGGTTTGACCAAATAGGTGGGCACCACGACCCAACCAAGTTGAGACAGAAAATTAAGCATCACAGGAACTTGGTGAAGGCAAACTTATTAATATAAACGAATAAAGTGGTTATGACAAGCCAGAAGTGACGCTGATAAAACAACAACAACTTCACATTAAAGGAGCTCTTGGCAGGGCTGGGAGCCTGGCTGACTCAGTCAGAGGACTCTTGATCTCGAAGTCAGGAGTTCAAGCCCCACATTGGGTGTAGAAATCACTTAAATAAATAAAACTTAAAGCAACTCTTGGGATATTCTACTACATTGAAAGCACAAAGAATAAAATGTTGGAAGCTAATTTAAACTTGATGTTCATGTCATGTCAGAAGTCACAGAATAAGAAGGGAAGGCCAGCACTTTTCAAACTATTCTTGATAAGTACAGAGAAATAAGACACTTTAATTCTGAATGCTTCTAAGCCTTTAAGTTGTAGTGCATTAAATATTGGTTTTGCTATTTTTTTCATTTATAACCTACAGTAACTGAGTTTTTAATGTCTTGACAAAAAGTTTTAAAGACCACAGAACAATCATCATTTTTTTTCATATTGATTATTAAGATTGACTTGTTTGACTTCTGCTTGCACAGTGATTTTTTTTTAGGTGGAAGGAGGGGCAGAAGGAGAGAGAGAGAATCTTAAGCAGGCTCCACACCCAGTGCGGAGCCCGAGGTGGGGCTCCATCTCACAACCCTGAGATCATGACCTGAGCCAAAATCAAGAGTGGGACATTAGACTGACTGAGCCACCCAGGTGCCCCTTGCACTGTGATTTTTATGGTCCCGAAGTACCATGCAAAGTGGGGACTGCCTGTATAGTATTTCATTGGAAGAGATTATCTGGTGGTTCAAATGGAATCTCTGTTTCTGGAAGAATAGGAGAAGGGTGGTAACTTCTTTGTGTACTCTGACATTCCTAGTAAGGTATAGATGTTTAAAAAATACTGGTTTCATTGTTTTAGTGGAAAGCAATTCTGGGTTAGATGAAGAACAGTGGAGTAATATTAAGAGGGCATAAGAAACAAGACCCACACTTGGTCTATGCCTAAACCTAAGCTTCAGTTTCCTGATCCATCACATAAGGGCAGTAACAGTGTTTCCATCTACCTTATGGGGTGCTTTTGAACATAGTACATGAAAGTGGTAAATAAATGTCTATAGAGAAAAATGAATGATCCAGGACTTAGTTCAACCAAGAGTAGTTACCCTACAAAGTTCTCATAACCCTTCAATTATAGTTGAGGCTAGAACATTAAGGCTGCCTGGATGTTGGTTAGGGTGAGAGTGGGAAGGCAGATATTTGGAGCAAGAAGTTCAGGTCCCTTGAAGGTATATGTTTTAGGACCCAGTGTGTTTAATCCTTTGGCCCAGTCCTCCTTCCCATTCCCCTGTGCTATCTGAATGGAGGCCGAATGGTTCAATTTAAGAAAAGGAGCAGAGAAAACAAACCTTGGTCCTGGCCATGGGGTCTGCTAGTGGTTCATATTCTTGCATTTTTAGTTTCTCTCTGTTGCCTCATTCCTTTCAGCAAAAACAAACATAAAACATGCTCTAATTTTCCACCTCAAACAAAAGATCAATCTTATAACTGCCTACCCTGAATTACTATTGTTCTATGTATTCTTTCAATTTAGGAGCCACCTCATCTGGTTTCTGAAGCTCTGTCTCAAAGGAAGTCAGTGACTTTATAATTTCCAGTATCTGGTACTCAGCACTTGTGTTCTCTGAGCAGAGAGGGCAGCTTTCTGCCCACTGACCACACTCTCTTCCTTGATGACTTCTTCCCTTCGTGCTTCTGAGACATGGCACCAAAGGCCCTACGACTTCTTCTTTCCCTCATCCCTAAATGTGTCTGTTTCCCGTGTTCTGACTTGGGGCACTTTATCCTTTTGTTCTAAAAGTTCTCCCATGAACTTTTCATCATTCCAGAGCTGTGGGTATCTCACACATCTTTACCCTTCCAGCCCTCCCTCCTCCGGACCCACATTTCCATTTGTAACCCACCAGCATCTCACCATGTCTTGCAGTAAAAAGACTATTTCAAATGTGCCTTTTTCTCCCTCTGCTTTCTTTCTTTTTTTTTTAGATATTTATTTATTTATTTATTTATTTATTTATCTATCTATCTATCTTTAGATTTTATTTGTTTATCAGAGAGATAGAGAGAGCACAAGCAGGGGGCAGTGGCAGGCAGAGAGAGAAGCAGGCAGAGGGAGAAGGAGACAGAGGGAGAAGCAGGCTCCCCACTGAGCAAGGAGCCTGATGCGGGACTCTATCCCAGGACCCTGGGATCATGACCTAAGCTGTAGGCAGACGTTTAACTCACTGAGCCACCCAGGCATCCATCTCCCTCTGCTTTCATTCAACCTCATCACTTCTAGAAAGAGGTCCTGGTCCTAGCTGAACAGTTAGACATAAAAGAAAATGTTGCTGTAGATAGATGCAGAGAACTAAGGGAACTGATTCTTGACTCCTAAATTTAAAAAGATGTTGATATGGGCTTAAGTTAAAAAGTCTTAGATGTGTATTTTCCAAGAGAGCATTCTAGTTCACCAGATGAGATGAACTCACCATGACATGAGTGAAAGCACCTTTGCATATCTTGAGCAAATACCACCATTTGCAAGTGCCATGAAATCACCATGGATGCAGATACACATGAGCAATGTTAAATGTTTTTCTTATTGCTGTCTGATGTCTTATTGCCCCATCCGCATTGTTCCTTGATTGCCGAAACACAAGGGATATCTGCACAGACCCCAACAGTTTGTCTCAACATCTTCCCAAACAACTCTTCCTTTCAGTTGGCCCATGGCATTCTTTTTTTTTTTTAAGATTTATTTATTTATTTGACAGAGAGACACAGCAAGAGAGGGAACACAAGCAGGGGGAGTGGGAGAGGGAGAAGCAGGCTTCCCGCGGAGCAGGGAGCCCGATGCGGGGCTCGATCCCAGGGTCCTGGGATCATGACCTGAGCCGAAGGCAGACGCTTAACGACTGGGCCACCCAGGCGCCTGGGCCCATGGCATTCTTAAGCCTCTGAGAATTTTTGTTGAGAGCACTGTAAAGTGTTGGGGTGAGGTAATCAGGAAGCTTCTGTACCTAGGCAAATGGAACAGCTGGAGACTTTGGTCGAACTGGTGGAAATAACTTTTTTTTTTAAGGATTTATTATTTGAGAGAAGGAGGGGAGAGGGAGAGGGAGAGAGAGATTCCCCAAGCAGACTGCCGGCTGAGCATGGAGCCTGATGTGGGGCTGAATCCCAGGACCCTGAGATCATGACCTGAGCCAAAATCAAGAGTTGGCAGCCTAACCAACTAAGCCACCCAGCTCCGGTAGAAATAACTTTTAATAATTGCCAAGATTAAACCTATTACCTCCTATATACCTAAACTTGCTACTTCTTTCTGAATTCCATATTTTTGTTCATCTTAGATTCACAAACTCAGTGCCCCAGAATTATCTTCAAAAATTTCTTTCTATAGTGAGCATCAGTGGTATTGTCTGCTTATCATATTTCCTTTTTTTCTAGAAGTGATATCCCACACTTACCATTCCCCCCAGTTATAGTGGGAGGTCATCATGTTCTAACATGATTCCATCCTTTACCCCTGGCCATTGTTGGTTGGTTCTAGGGTGGACATCCAAATCAAGATGGAATAATTAGGAATAATTAGGATGTTAGAAAGACTTAAGCTGACAAACAGCACCTTAATTTATTTTTTTTCTCATATAACAAGAACTCCAGCCCAGGGCTATGACATCTGCTCAAGGATGTATCAGGAGCCAGGCTACTTCTTTCTTACTCCTCTGCAAACTTTTTCATGTGACCTTTATAATCTTCATCACAAATGGTTGCTGCAACTCCAGATATATGCATATTACTGTAGAGAAAAAATATGGAGGGGCTAAAGGCAAAAGGCTAAAGACTAAGGGGCAGGTACCATGACTCCTCCCTTTCATAAAACTTTTCTGGAATATTTGGGTGGTATCTATACCTCTCTGAAAAACTAATTTTAAAATTATTTCAGTTAAAGAAAAAGCAAGACAGCAACACCAAATTGCATTGGATATTTAACCTACATTTAACTTTAAGAACCAATTGTTTTAATGAAGTATGTAAATACTTGCCTCTAAAGACATAAACATTTAAAAAAATAAATTGTAAAAAAAAATAGCGTAAAAATATCAAAAAGTCCATTTCTTTGTTAATTTCACTACCACCACCCCGCCAACATCCCCATTAGAATTTTTAATAAATTGGCAGAAGTGCACCAAGGTAAACACATCTGTTTGGCAATACTTTGTTAATAACTAGCCTGAGTCTAATTATTTATCTGGGAGTAGCAGAACTGAGTCACTTTGATCATGCATTTCTTAAGTTCAGATCTCAAAATTCGGGAATTGGTGAAAATAGTACAATTTAGTAAAGCTAGTGGGACTCATGAGTCTGTGTGTGTGTGTGTTGTTAAAAGGGTATAAGGCTGTCAAGGGGGTGAAGTCAGAGTCCCTTCTGACTCTCTCTAGAAAAGGGCAGGCCTAAAGTCAGTTACGTTCAAGGCTTTAGGGAATAGAGGAGAGGAAAAATTCATAAGGATTCTGAGAAGCGTGTGGAGTTTCAAAAATTCATGAGTTTGTGTAAAGCTATTCAGAATCTTTTTGCTTGGTAGCGTCACAGAGAGCATAAAGCGGTACAGGCAACTGGGCTCAAAAAAGGATGAGAACACTTACCTTACCCCTTATGTTTTGTAAGTTATTGTAAACTTATTATTTGTTCCCACTAGTTTTCTGATGCTTGAAATTGTTTGAATAGGGGATTTTTTTTTAATTCCACCCTGAAAAATAAGGCTTAAATATCCCTTGGAGACAATTTGTATCCCAGGAAGATGATTTAAACTCATACTAACTAGGCTGTGTGAAAATGATTAAAGGAAACCCAATTCAAAACAGGGTTGGGAGCAATGAAAGGATGGTGCTCACTCAGTATTGGTCACAGCTGACTTTACATAACCCTGTGGGAAGAAGGAAGGTTTTCTCCTCACCCAGCAACAACCCAGCCAATTAGAAGCCACCACAATGTGGAACTCTCCTTCTCCTCCTATGAACTTTCCTCCAAAACAACCTCTTCCAGCTCCCTCCTTTCCTCTATAAAAGCAAGTCCCTCTCCTCTGTTCTTTGTTCCTCTCTATTGTTCTTGCCTCTTTGTGCTGTAGTCTGCATGTCCTGAGTTGCAATTCCTCTGCTATTCCCAGATAAACTCATCTTTGTTGATTAAATAACTGGTTATTTTATTTTTAAGGTTGATAGCCGTAAAGGTCTTTCTTAAGCATAGTATAATTAGGTAGGGTAGGGAGGGCTCTGGGTATCAGCAGAAAGGAGAGCAGCCCTTTGCACAGAGAGGCCAAGGACAGGGAGGGATGGAAACATGCAAACTAGTACACAATTGGCTCAAGACCAGCCTATCTGACTGGGCATATGTTCAAAATGGCCTGTGCCTGCTTATCTTGTCCTAGCTTTATGATTCTCAGAATCAGAGCAATAATGAAAGGGGGTTCTTATAGAAAGATGGGCTAGAGAGGTTTTTTTCCATCAATAAGGTTCAATTACACAGGTCCAGCCAAACCCTATCACAGGCATCTAGGAGAAGCAAACAGCCCTTCCTGAAGTAATGGTTCTTATCTTCCCTTTTCTCCTGCAACTCAGCCTGGCAGCATGTTACACTATGGCCAAAAGCCACTGGTTTTCTCCCCCCACCCCCCCCCACCCCCCGCCCCAGGTAGTTTATTCACTTCTCAATCCAAGCCTTTACCTTTCATTGAATCTGCTAGCGAGTCAAGCGTGCTACCCAGCTAACCTTGAGTCCCAGTATGAGAGTTGCCAGATACAGTCGCGAATGGATAAGATACCCTGGCTTGAACAGCTGGTCTGACCCACAGCCGTGGAAGTTCCATCACTGCATCTAGCCACCAAGAAAAAACTTGTAGAGACCACCACCAGTGGCTTAAATTATTATCTACCATTAGAAATTAAAGTCATTCCATGACAGTCATTCTAACACTTTTATGTCTAGACAACATAGAACTGTGGTATGCTTACAGGAACAAAAACAACAAAAATCTGTCAAATCTATGTTAGCTTCTTTCCTCTTTTTTTAAAAGAGTGTGTGTTTGTGTGTGTGTGTGCGCGTGCGTGCGCGCGCGCGTGCACCTGTGTGTTTTGGGGGTAACAGGGAGGAAGCAGTGTGAATGTTTGCTGGACCTAGTTTACAGGAGTTGTTGAAAGTACTACAGGTGAGAAATACTTGGCAGCACCCCACAACTGTAGGATTTTAAGTATTTTTATTTTTTATTTTATGTTTTTAAAAGATTTTATTTATTTATTTATTTGTCAGAGACCAAGCACAAGCAGGGGGAGCGGCAGGCAGAGGGAAAAGCAGGCTCCCTGCTGAGCAAGGAGCCGGCGGGACTGGATCCCAGGACCCTGTCATGACCTGAGCCAGAGGCAGAGGCTTAACTGACTGAGCCACCCAGGTGTCCCAGATTTTAACTATTTTTAAATCTCTTATTCCTTGGTCACCCAAACACACCAGGTCATTAGTTTTATGCTGGTTTAGTAAAACAATCACATTGCTTTTCCTATTTCTAAAATAATCAAGTGGGCAGTGCAGGAGCAAGACCTGGGAAGATTTTAATGATGAACTGTGATATGAATTGATCCCAGAAAGTCTTTTACTAGGATTTTCTTACGCGCCCTTTACTAGCTTGCCCTTGCGGATTCCCCTTAGAAAGGGCTGGTAAGTAAGGAGTCTACCAGGCTCCGCCCCCAGCCAATCCTGCAAGCTCTAGAAGGTCTCATGAACTGGAACCTGGCTCAAAGGGTCTGTCTATAGATTCAGAACCAGGATTTGCAACCCTGTTTGAAAATGTAAATTGGGGCAGGGGTCTCGGGCCATATTTCTGCCCTGTTAGTCCTCAGCGTTCAGCCCCACTTTGCCTTCTCCCTGTGGTTGATTGGACAGCAGACCAGAAGTTGTACGTGACCAGAAAGCCTCTTATCTCTGCCTTCGCTTCAGCCGCCCCTCGCCTCCTCTGCACCCAGTTCCCTTGTTTTGGGACCCGCCCTTCTGGGGACTGTTGGAGTCTTTATCTCCCCGGCGCGCCCCTGCAGGCGGCGATAGGAGCCGGACTACAGCTCCCAGCATCCCCCGCCTCCCGCCGGCAGCCCGGGAACTGACCCGGTAGTAGCTCTTCTCCGCCAAAGGTTCCCTCTCCCAGAGCGGCTCGCCAGCTTGGGACTCCCAAGGAACTCAGGGGCAGGTCTCCGGGACGTGGGCATTGCCAGGGGTGACAGCGCGGGAGCATGGCCTTGCACCTGGGCAGGCTGAGCGCGGGCTCCTGCTGGCGAGCGGCGCGGGGCGGCCGCGGAGGGCTGTGCGCTTGGCCCGGGCGCTGCACGGCCGCACGCATCTGCCGGCCCCCGGGCGCGGCTGGCACCGAGCAGTGCCGGGGGCTGGGGCACATCCCTACGGCGGGAGGAGGCCCCCGGCTGGGGACCGGGCTGACCGCGGCGCTGGCCGGGCTGGCCGGGCTGGCCGGGCTGGCCGCCGCCGCCTTCGGGCACGTAGAGCGGGCGGAGATGGTGCCCAGGAGCTCGGGGGCACGGAGCCCTTCGTCCGGGAGGCCGGAGGAGGACGATGAGCTGACCCGCCGCTGCAGCTGCTTCATGGCCCCTCCTGTGACCGACCTGCGCGAGCTGCGGCGGAGGCCGAGCGACATGAAGACCAAGATGGAGCTGCTGATCCTGGAGACCCAGGCCCAGGTGTGCCAGGCGTTGGCACAGGTAGACGGGGGCGCCCGCTTCTGCGTGGACCGGTGGGAGAGGAAGGAAGGTGAGGAGGCCCCTAGCGGGAGGTGGAGATGGCAATTAGAGGTCGGACTTAGGTTGCTGGCAGAAAATGAGAATAGTGGATGAGAGTAGGAAAGAGGTACCTAAAAGAGCGGCTGCTAGGTTAGAAGGGACACCTTTAGAAAGATGGATACTAAAAGGGTCATCAGACGTATGGATGCATCTTTGGTCACTCTAACAGTGTACATTCCAAATTGTATGCCATTTTATGGTGGCCTTTTCTAGAAGCCCTGCGGTTATTTTTAGCCAACAAGCTTGGATATCTAAAGTTGTAACTGAGCATCGATCTTACCCACATTTCATCTGTTTCTCTGGGTGCATTTACCCGTTCTCCTCCTTTAGAGATGGAAAGATGAACTTGCCTCCTCTTTGCTAAGTATCTGGCCAGACTCCCCCAGCCGAGGGTGTGATTGTGTCAGTATGTCTTTTCCTAAGTTGCACAAGAAATATTTGGCTTGTCAGTAATTCTTCCAAATGCACGCATCAGAATTCCTGCTAGGAAAATCTTTCTTTCCAATGGCAAAAAGACTTTAGTATTAAAACCCAGTTCTTCAGATTGGTGGTTGTCAGAAGGAGGGGGTGAGGGGAGTGGGCAAAATGAGTGAAGGGGATCAAGAGGTACAAACTCCCAGTTATAAAATAAATATGTCATAGGATGTCACGTACAGCATGGTAACTATAGTCAAAAATATTGTATTGCATGTTTTAAGGTTGCTAAGAGAATAGATCTTGGAAATTCTCATTGTAAGAAAAATTTTGTAACTGTGATGATGGTAACTAGACTTATTTTGCAATGTATACAAATATTGAATCATTGCATTGTACACCTGAAACTAATATAATGTTATATGTCAATAATACTTCAACAATGAAAAACCCAGTTTTTATAGAATCATGTATTCCTGACCATGTTATTGCCTATGGAGTGAAACTCCCCATCTTGGTCATAAACTTGAAGAATTCCTGACTTTTAGCTAGGAATACTACAGCAGCCTCTCATCAGCAGATTTTGAGCTGTGATACTGCCACATCTATATTAAATGAAGTTAAATCTGGTCTTCAGAGTGTTTTCCATCTTGTCATGTTTTCAAGTGAAGACCATTGAACCAAACCACAACCTCAAGTACTAGAATAGCTAGTGTGGCCTTCAGAACTTACTTAATTTTTTGTGTGCCTCTGTTTCCTCATCTATGAAATGAGATTAGAAATAATATATGAGGGTGAAGAATGAAGTGCTTAAAATATTGTCTGATGCATAGAAAGACAGATTGTTTGGGCCACTTGCCAGCCGTGTGATCATGGATAAGGTGTTTTGTCTTTCTGGGCCTCATTTTCTCATTAGAAATGTGCGGGGGTTGGGGGGGGGTTGCACTGGATCATCTTACGTCCCAACCAGCTCTAAAAATTCTTAGAAATAAAACAAGACAAATAGGTACTTCGGTGAAACAGTTGCCTTGGTGGTAACTCTAGTGTCTTAAAAACGAACTATTAATAATAAAGCTCAGATACCTAAATGTTAATGTGTGTCTTAGTCAGTTTAAGCCTCCAAATCCCTGAAGAGTTCGACTGTCTACTGTTTTTTTAATTGCCTGTAAACAAAATTAAATGGTAAACAACACACTGAGAAAAAGCAATTGAAATAATATGGAGCTCTTAAACTCGGTAATAATAGAACATTCCACAAATATACCCATACCTGTTTTTAACCTCAGCCTTCTCTCACATATCATAACCAGTGGATGTCATTCTGAACAGTAGTTGAAGAGAAAATATTCCTGTGATTTATTTCAGATGTGGAAGAAATCCTCAGTTTAGTGATGTGGGGGAGATAGAGTATTTGCCCACTATCAGTAGCAATGTCGTCCAGCTAAGCTGATTATCTAATTTTATTGTACTTAAAAATTTCAAATATACTGATATTATAGAAGATTTGGAAAATAAAGGAGGAAAATAACTCCTAATCCCACCACCTTCATGCAAGGGCTGTTTTGGGTTTTGCATCTGCCCTTATACTCTCTCCTCATTTTCTGTTTCTATAAACAGGAGGTGGAGGCATCAGCTGCGTACTTCAAGATGGGCATGTTTTTGAAAAGGCTGGGGTGAGCATTTCTGTTGTTCATGGGAATCTTTCTGAGGAAGCAGCCAAACAAATGAGAAGCCGAGGAAAAATTCTGAAGACTAAAGATGGTAAATCAGACAGTATCCACAGCCTGTAATAGTCCCTGCAAACCTTTCTTCCCCCACAAGTTTTATGTGTAAAATAAATAGTGCTTCTGTAAAAATCCATTTGGTTGCATATGCCAGGGAAGCATGTTCACATTTCCTTTTTAAAAATTGTTTTTTAAGAGACAAAAAGCAGCTTTTGACAATTGATCCTGAAACTATGTTGGAGTTAATCAAGCTGGCTGATTGAGTGCCGCTCACTATATGTTTTACTTTCCAGGTAAATTGCCATTTTCTGCTATGGGTGTGAGCTCTGTTATCCACCCCAAGAATCCTCATGCTCCTACTATCCATTTCAACTATAGATACTTTGAAGTAGAAGAGGCCGATGGTAAGCATCCCTGGAACTGTGCAAAATGTGTATCTTAAAACAAGCTAGAGGGTATAATCTAAACGTGAGAAAGAATATATAAATCTTAACTAGGTTTTTCAGGAGGCAGATGAAGCCCGATCCCTTGGCAGGTGCAATGGATTATGCGCTAGAGGTGAAAAGAAGAAAATAGTATTGGCTGGACTCTGACTTCCCCATATTTCCTCCAACACAGAAGGAATGATTTAATGAATCTCAAACTCAAAGTGCACGCAGGGTTCTTTGCACAGGAAAGGAAATCCAAAAGAAAACAAGATTACATTGAAATGGAGAATTTGCTTATGGAAAATCTCTTCCACATGCGTTGCTTCACTAGTCACCAGCACATTGTCAGGGGGTTTAAGATGGGGTTGCTGGTGCCTCGTGTGGGCAGGTGGTTCCAGCCCCTGTCTGCAGTCAGCTGGGCCAAGTGTTCGCATCGGGCGGAGCATCTGTGCAGTGCCTCTCAGGGGCTGTGGGTGTCTCTGCGGGCGATGGTATTTAAAGTCCATGTATTTAACTTACATTTTGAAGACATTTAGTTTGGTCCAGCCTTTTAATGTTAGAAGTTGGTAACTGGTACTAACAACTTATAGACCCAACTAAGCACATGAAATAGTCTCAAATGGTAAGTTGTGTCGCTCTGCAAACGTTTTAACCCCTTCTGGGGTAAGGGGAGCGGGGCAGTGGTTTTTAATACAGGGAACATCAAAATCTCCTGAGGAGTTTTTATAAACTGTGGATGTTTGGACCAGAGATTTGCTTGTCTTCTGTTTGTTTTTTAAACTGTGACCTAGCAGAGGCATTTTACGCTCCTCACGTGATTTGATATGCAGCCGGAGTCCACTCACGTGATGTTCTGTCGTTCACTGCCATGCATGTCCTTTTCCTCCTGGTTCTACTCTCTCACTTTTTAATTTCCTACTTCTTTTTCTTTCTGCTTATACCTTTTCTTTCATGCCTAGGCTTTACTGGCCATTCAGAACTAAATTTAGTTAAATATTTTTTGATTGTCACACATTTCATGATTAAAAAACTAAGCTGATAAATTCGGTTTGCAAGTACGGTGAGTAGTGTGCTACATCTCAGAGTCCAAAGCCTGCATGAGAATCGCGTGTCTTGATTTTGTAGGTAACAAGCAGTGGTGGTTTGGTGGTGGATGTGACCTTACTCCAACATACTTGAACCAAGACGATGCTGTCCATTTTCACAGAACTCTAAAGGAGGCTTGTGACCAGCATGGTCCTGATCTCTACCCTAAATTTAAAAAATGGTAAGTAAAGGTGTTGTCATCACACCTAAAATACATTTCATTCGTTCCTTCTGTAGATCCTGAAGGCAACTACTATGTCATTAAGACCTTTTTCATCTTATGAAGATTCCTCTGTTTTCTTTGCCCACTGGAAGTGGGATACCAGTTTGAAGTGGTTTTATTATTTACTTAGAAATATTTGAATATCTGTAATAAAAATTGGGTAGCAGCATCTTTTTTGATCCCAAATGATTTAGGATATAAATTTTAACATGATCTATACCTCAGAATTAGAAGCTTTTTAATCCTCGTGTGGGATATTAACTTCTCATCCTAGATGAGAACTGTTGGTGCCACAGGAATATTAGGACATGGGAAGGGTTAGAGAACTATTAGGGAAAGATGCAAATGTACCAGATGCTTTGGACAAGGAGAAGAGTGGGATTGGAAACTCTGTTAAAGAAACTCTAATGATAAAGGAAAGGGAAATGAGTTGTGAGGAGATCCAGGATATTTGGTAAATGTGAAATGGAGTCTAGGCATAAATTGTTTGGAATAAGAGTAAAGCACCCAATTCTACTTAGAGCTAATTGGCATTCTTGAAAAAGGAAGAACAGAAGAGGTTTTGGTGTTTTTTTTGGGGGGGGGGGGGGGGTGATTTTGCTTTGCTTTTAGAGCTAGCTGTGGAATCTTGATATTATTTATGTAAGATTTGGAGTTCAGTTTTAAAATCCTCAGAAAAGACATATTCTCCTTTTGATTGATATTACCCCCGAAAACTGCACAGCTGTGGAAGCTTGGATGTGTGAGGGAGGGTTTTTTTTTTTTTCTCTCACAAATCAGCATCCTTCCAGGAAGAGGAAGGGTATGGGTGACATCATTTTTTGGTTTCCTTTTACTGCTGTTATTGAGATGACTCCATCTGAGTGACATTAGTTACTAAGATATGTAGGATGCAGGCTAGTTAAAAAGAAGTTTTTAGTATAAGTATTTAGTACATTTCTTAATTTCATAACTTCATGGAGCTTTTGAAATAGTGTGATTTGGTTAAAGCTGACTTCACAACGTTGCTCAGGATGTACTTCAACTATGTTACAGGAACATGTAACATGTTACATACATATAAAGGAAAGCCAACAAGTCACAGTCAAGGTGAATTAGACCAATGCATCAGCTCTAGGGATTTGCAGCTGCTACCCTTTTTTTTTTAAGCTATTAAGGTTTTTTTTATTAAGGCTATTTTTAATAGAACCTTTCAAACAGCTTTTAGTTTTTGTTTGTTCAGGTTTTTCTATTTACAGACCCTTATTCTTCTAGAGATCATCTAACAAGCTATTTCAACCATGTAAAGTATTCTGCAAATTTAGCATTTAAGAAACTTGCTCTAGTAGGCACAGAGAGGGGGAAGACTCAAGACCAGGTGGCTCGTACGTCTGTAGGTGTTCTCTGAGCGTCTCCTTCCACCAGCCCCTCCCTCAGCCCTGCATGCTCTGGGGCCTCCACAGTTTATGGCTGAAAGAGACCTTAGAGATTATTTACTGTACCTTCCCTCGGTGAAGAAAAAACTGACTCAAGAGCTGAAGGGTTGGCGCCCAGACACAGGCCTTGTTAGTGTTGCTGCTGGTAGAGGATTCTTGTCTTGCCTCTTGCAAAGCCACAGTGCTGGCGAGGGCAGCCGCATCACTTGTTTTAGGAAATACCCTAGTAATACTGGGCTCTTTGTTTCTTCTTCACTAAAGTTTTTAGAGTTCCATATACTTTTGATAGACATGTGTTAAATTCCTTCCTTGCTTCGCATATGAAAGCATAAGCATTTTCTGCATGGGTGCTGACTGCGGGAAGTCTGTCGAAAGCCCTAGTTTCGTTTTCATAGCCGGACAGAAAGTAAGGACACTGTGTTGGCGTGAGTCAAGGAGAGAGCTCCACGCTGAAATGCTCACACTGATTTTCATGTCTTTTTTTTTCCCCCCTTTGATCCTTGCCATGGCCCTGCTGTGTTTCCCAGGTGTGATGATTACTTCTTTATCGTCCATCGTGGGGAGAGGAGGGGCATCGGGGGCATCTTTTTTGATGACCTTGACTCCCCATCCAAGGAGGAAGTGTTTCGCTTTGTGCAGAGCTGCGCCCAGGCTGTCGTTCCTTCTTACATTCCTCTTGTGAAAAAGCACCGTGATGACTCATTCACGCCCCAGGAGAAGCTGTGGCAGCAGCTCCGGAGAGGGCGGTGAGTGGCAACAGGAGAATGGGTCGCCCTGTTGTGTAACTGGCGCGGCGAGGTGGGGCATTTGGAGTCATCGTGGGTGCTTGTTGTCTTGTTAGGGTTGTGTTAAGACTCTCCAGAGCTGCTTTTTAAAACTAGATGAATATTAAATGAATATTAAAAATTGTGTGCAATAGTACTGTAAAAAGAACAAAGTTGGGGCTCCTGGGTGGGTAAGCATCTGCCTTCGACTCTGGTCGTGATCTCGGGGTGCTGGGATCGAGCCCTGCATCGGGCTCCCTTCCTCAGTGGGGAGTCTGCTTCTCCTGCTCCCTCTGCTCCTTACCTGCTCTCCGCCCCCCCCCCGCCATGCTCTCTCTCTCTCTGCCTCTCAAATAGATAAAAACTTTAAAAAAAAAAGAGCAAAATTTATTTCATTTGTCTGTACATTAGCGACTCATAGCAGCCATGTAGTGGTACTTGCTGAATTTAATTCGGCTGATTTCTTTTAGTCTTCTAGCAATACCTTCCAGCCTTAGGCCAAGATATGGGCATCATTTAATGTTTTTGCTGCTTTATAAATTTGGAATCCCACACTTTTCCATTCATCTTTAAGATTTCATGGAGGTCGTTATGATGGACATAATCATTTCAGAAATTATTTATAGTTAATGACAATATTAACTAATTATGGAGTCCTTACTATGTGCCGCCCAATATGTTAGACACTTCCTTCTGCTCCAAATAGGAGCTTCCCTTATTGTGTGTATGTATGTATGTACGAATGTATGTATGTATGTATGTTCGTACTCTCTACACCCAACATGGGGCTCAAATTCACAACCCCTAGATCAAGAGTCTTGTGCTCTACCGACTAAGCCAGAAAAAACAAACAAACAAAACGAGACTCAAATACAGAAACCAAACTAGTGGTTACCAGCAGAGAGGTGTGGGGGATCGGTGAAATAGGGTGAAGGGGATTAAGAGTCCACTTTTGGTGATGAGCAAGGAGTAATGTACAGAATTGTTGAATCATTATATTGTACACCTGAAACTAATATAACAATTATGTCAATAAAATAGCCAATGAAAATTTATTAAAAAAAACCCAACCTTTGGAAAGGGCAATGTTCTAGTTTTGCATAGGATTTTATATGCAAAGCTGACAGGTTTTGTGAATATGAATTAGGTGAAACCTTAAAACTTCTGAGACATAGGAACCATGTTTTGTATTCTTTTTGGTGTTTTCTTGTGTTGGTTTTGGTTTTTGTGACTTTCTCACAGAGAACCTCCACCTACCACCCTTATTTCTGGGCCTTAAGATGGCAGTGAACTCTGGGACTTGAGATAAACCGCAGCTCTTCCCTACGGTTGTCAGCATTATCTTCACCTTGTTACACACGGCGCTCATCACCCTCTCTGTATCCTTCACAGGTTACACTTACTCCACTTCCTTCCGCCCCAGATAGGAGCTCCCCTCATTGACTGATTGTATGTATTTATGTATTGTATGTGTGCTGTATGTATGTATGTTAGTACTCTCTACACCCAGCATTGGGCTCAAACTCACAACCACCAGATCGAGAGTCGCATGCTCTACCGACTAAGCCAGTCAGGCACTCCAGAAACTAAAGATTTTCACCTTACTGTCTCTTTGCTGTATTTTAGGAAAGGGAAACAGGATAAAATTTAGGCATCTGTTAAATTGAAGGGAATGGCTAAGGTTCATGGTTTGCAGGCACCTCAGAGAGGATAAATGTATGAGAAGGAACAGAAAGATCAGATCTAAGTGAAACCCGGTAGGAGTCAGAGAGGCATTCTTCACTCAAAAAAGGAAAGCAGTACAGGGATCCTTACAGAAAATTCATTTAGGGAGTTCCATACAAGGGCCTTTGAAAGAGACATCCATACAAATTAGAGAATCACAGCCATCCCTTAAATATCATGTTTCAGAAAGGCAGCATCGGGGGTGAAAAAGGTGACTGAAGGCTGAAATTCTTTTCCATGGTCTTAGGAAGGAAGTAAGAAGTTTTGCTTTATATTATCTTTTGAAACAGGTATAAGAAGGTATTAGTTATTAATGCGCAAAATTCAATCGTGATGAATCAATACTGAGGACTAGAAAGGGATCCATGGATATAATTTATTTAAATTTTCTCAGGGCTTTTGGCAAGTTTGCACAGAGAAGTGTGTTTTCTAAAAATTCAAGTACTGTGGGATTCTAGAGGTTATCTTTCTCCAGATGTGATTAAAGATGAATTAGTGGGTAAACAAGACTATCTGAGGAAAGTTTAGACCAAGAGAATAGTTTCTGCATGAGTTGATAAATGATCTGAAAGGGGGACTATTCATTGAATTTTCAGCTTTATGGGTCATTCTAAATCCGTATCAGTAGTGAAAATTATCTTTGAAGTTTAAATGACCTTCTATAAAAGATCCCATGATGTTAAAGGCAATCAGAGATGTTTAAGCTACACAGAGTTTAGATCTGACCCCGTGGCAGTTAATGGAAAATAAATTTATTGAACCAAGTTTTAGTTGATGCTAAGGATGTTTTTCTTAACAAAATAAAATTGAGCACTGCAACTCAACCACTGCTTATTGATTGCCACTAATCTGCAGGGAGACTGAATTATATGACTGCTTATCAATGCTATTAACTACTTTGAGAAAAGGAAATCTCTAGAATATATTAGTAATTATTAATAGATTGCCGTTAGCTGTACTTGGCCTTTCAGTTACGAAAGTTTTAGATCTTAGTATGTGGAAATTATAGGTGGTAAAATGAAGTCTTCTGAAACCTCTCAGACCACGGGGGAAGACCAGAACGAACTGTTCTATCCTGATAAAGGGTGCCATTTCTTTCATTTCTTTCTCTTGTTTTTGAGCCTTAAAGTTCTCAGCTTTGTGTCCATTCTGTTTATTGGAAAACATAACCTTCTTGCTTGATAGCTGCTCTCTGTTGGGGCCGAATCTATATGCTATTGTTTGTTGGGTAGAATACCCTTTTATTTATGCCTGTCCAGATGGAGAAGACTCAGCTGGCTGGCTGTAGACTGGCGTTCCCTGTGCCCGTTCCAGCTGACTGAGAGGGGAAGGGGTGAAGGGCAGGAAGAAACCTCCCACCCCCTTTGGAGTATTCGTTATGGGCTAGTCTTAAGAAAGATTTTATTCAACTGGCCTTTAATGTTATTTGTTGTCTTTATGTCAGGTATGTAGAATTTAACCTGTTGTATGATCGGGGTACAAAGTTTGGCCTCTTCACTCCAGGATCCAGGATTGAAAGCATCCTGATGTCTTTACCTTTAACTGCTCGGTAAGAATTACTCATCATAATTATTCCTCCACTCTCAGTCCACTAACCCCTACAAAACATGAACGTTAACACTGCAAATGTCTAACCTAAAGACTTCGTTGGTTTTGACTTTCCTGATTTTAATAATAAAATCACAGTCAACTAATAAGGAAAATAATTTTTTCTTTTAAAGAATGAACGGCATGATGAATGACAAGGCTTTGTGGGTGACAGCTGGGAAAGGACAGAGGGAGTGAGAAGATAGGGTGGATGGTGGTGTCCTTGCCTATTTGGTAATTTTCTAGGAAGAGTTACGGGCAAAGCAAATTTATTTGAGCATGTCAGGTTTTTCAGCTTAATTTTGTTAGAAATTGTTGTATTTATTTGTAAGGAGAAGTCTTACTCTCCAATATGAAGTATCAAGCTTGTTTGAAAGTACAAGGGATTGTTGCCAGTGCTTGGCATTCTCTTTTTGCTTTATATGTTGCTGTGGTGAGCCTCCATAAAGGTTAATTGAATCTATGGGGGGAATTTTTTTAGTAGGCTCCATGCTCAGTGTAGAGCCTGACACAGGACTTGAACTCACAACCCTGAGATCAAGACCTGAGCTGAGATCAAGAATCAGATGCTTACTGACTGAGCTACCCAGGCACTCCTATGGGAGGAATTTTAAAAACAGATATATTTATGTTGGTGCAATTAGCTTGACTTTTTGGCTATATGAAAGTCAGAATGATGTGTGTCCAGATTGAAATAGAAAAGATCAGGAAAAAAGAAAAATTACATTGCTTGTTTTATAAGAGCTAGAATCTTCTTTTTTCTATGAGTGTAAATGTCCAACTAAGAGTGGACTGCTGTATAGCACTGGAGGAATGCCCTGCCTCGCTCTGCTGTCCAGACCTAGCCTGGTGAGATTAGTACCCTGCATGGTTGTGCCTGCCTTCCGAATGGCATCGGCTCTGTCTTTGTATGATTGCTGCTCATGAGGTCTTTTGTCCTTAGCTGAAAGCTCATGCACATCACTGCTAGGTGTTCCTGCCACCCCAGAGACGAGATGTGAACAAAAACTAGAGATAGGTTTTTAAGGCCTCCAGTAGTCTTCTTGATTACTACTGGCCCCTAATTATAAGGTACATTCTAAGCTGCAGATCTGGGTGGACTATACATCAATCTCTTGTTCATTTGAATAGTTACCGGGACAGGTCACTTTTGGCTTCTTACAGTCTATGCCAAGGGTGTGCAAACTTCAGGCTATAAGCTGAATTCAGGTCTACTTGTGATGTGT
Organism: Phoca vitulina; assembly: GCF_004348235.1. Classification (NCBI taxonomy): domain Eukaryota; kingdom Metazoa; phylum Chordata; class Mammalia; order Carnivora; family Phocidae; genus Phoca; species Phoca vitulina. The sequence goes on along the minus strand of NW_022589711.1, from coordinate 23,557,857 downwards.
TTTTGTGCAGTCCTTGAGCTAAGAATGAATTTTACATTTTTAAAGGATTATTAAAAACAAACAAAAAAGAATATGCAAAAGACTGTATGTGGCCCCACAAAGCCTAAATTAAAGTTACCTATTATGTGACACTTTACAGGAAAAGTTTGCTACCCCCTGGTCTAAGCCAGTGTCTGCCATACTTCATACTAGAGCTTAACCATCTTGACTATATTTGTATATTATCTGAGGTATTATTTACTTAAATTTTCTACTCTTATTTTTTCTGAGAGAGAATTTATTTAAAAATGCAAACTGATATTATTGCCATAAATAGAAAGTAACACATTAAAATAAATGTATAAGTATTAAGCTAAAAAACAAAGTTTGCCCATGGATCATGGGAGGGTCTACAATTTATGAAACCCTGGTTTATACTAAAAGTGTATTTTGGCTCTGGGATATTAATATTAGGCAAAGAATGCTCAGGAATTATTTTATTTTATTTTATTTTTAATTTATTTACTTGACAGAGAGAGACACAGCGAGAGAGGGAACACAAGCAGGGGGAGTGGGAGAGGGAGAAGCAGGCTCCCCACTGAGCAGGGAGCCCGACGCGGGGCTTGATCTCAGGACCCTGGGATC